>NC_092291.1:21020326-21350326 GCF_036320965.1 Panulirus ornatus
TGCTGCACCAGGCAACCTCCTCACCAAGAGAGCTGTTATAATGCTGTCCCACGTCACCCTTTCCTCTTGATGTGGGTGATGACTGGATGGAGACTAACACATTACCAACCACACATCACCCAAAGAGGTTATAATATACAAACAACTTCCATACGTCAACAACCACTGTACTGATGACATGGCAACATCACTTTCCACATGTCACGTCACTGTACGGTGACATGAGAACATCATCAACTTGTTAAAGGGGATCTTGTAAAGTATCACTTCTATAGTACAATAATAATAGTGGACGAGAGGAATAAACTAAGTTATCAGATAGTGAATGTCCAAAGCATACAAAAGTTTTAAAAGTTGAGTGACAGAGAACGTTTAAGAGTTGGAGTTCCAGGAGTGTAAAACTCCCTCCTCGTACAGTACATGCAGGTCACTGTACTCGTCCCGTGTCGCCCTTCATGTTCACCTATGCGTGAAACACGCAATGAATAAAAGAACACTCTGAAACATGCATTCCATTCCATGCGCCGAGCTTATACATCCATTCATGAATCAATGTTGGTATCATGCCAGCAAACACTTTCTGCAAGCATTGAAGGCTGCGAGTTAATGCATTCACTTGGGAAAATGACATTACGCTAACAGCATAATATGTATCTTAATTGCTTGTGAACATAGAGCTTCAATGAACACTTGGTTGGAAATATGAAATATAATTCCTTTCTTTATTTTACGTACACCCCTACCTATTTCATTATACAAGATCATTGATATATATAATGTGTGTGTGTGTGTGTGTGTGTGTGTGTGTGTGTGTGTGTGTGTGTGTTTATAGAAAATACTAAAGGTAACCGCTTCTCCCAAATTTTGAGTGGAGAAGACACTCTCTCCACCCAGGATGCAATAGACAGCACTGGCAACCTAATGCCATCAAAGGTCTCCAGACGGATTCAGTACAGCACTGTAAAGAAAAAGAAAAACAAACAACACAGGACGATGAAGGTCAAACTTAACTCACACTACCAGTTCCTCCAGCCAGCCCTTATAAATGCACACACATATCCACCTTCAAATTCTAGTTGCCTCACACTGCCAACCAGAAAAACGCTAGTTTCTGCATGTCTCGTCATCAATATATAAGCTTGCAGATTACAGGAACTTTAAAACCTTCACCTTATTCTATGACAAACAAACTAACTTCCTGACGCTTAATGACATAATGACAATTTTGATTTCACACTGGCTCGAGGTTATGTAGAGTAATTGTGATTATATTAAACACATCACACCAGCTAATAATTTTCACGCCTACATACTTATCAACATGCATATCTCGTTATCTTGAGTGGTCATGCTAGATGACCAGGAGGTTAGTGACATGAGCACAATGTTTACCAAGCGACGTACGCACACAACCGGACAGTAAGTTCCATAACGATTAATCTAGTTGTGTTCTTTTCACATTGTATTTGCTAGCAATATAACTATTTCTTCATTTCTAGTCAACATAGAAAAACCTGAGTAATACAAGTTCTTTCACAACATATTACAGTCCATGCAATAAAATCCAGACTGTTCTTCGTTAAAGTTTCAGATATAGGTTTTATTACAGCTCAAGCGACTGAAGTTATATTCTACTTAGTGAAACACTGCGTATTACGAGAGTACAACGAGGAGTCATTCATGATGTATGAATATAAACAGAAGGACCTGTGCAAACCTCAATACAGGTTTGGCCACCGACGCCAGGCACCTGGCAAAGTTCCCACGCTTCCCTCGTCCTTCACTATCCCCTGCCGCACCAAGAACTTAGCACATAAACAGTAATTTTCATTTTCTTTTCAAACAGAGGGTGAGGAGGGAGCAATGAATTAAACGATGATGGACGGAGGTGCATTAACATATGAATCAACACAAAAAGTCTTTACAGCATGGAAGTGGTCGTGTGTGAAAATGACTTGGACAAATACAACGGGTTTCTAAATACATTATTTAAAGAAGCATTATCTAAAATACCACAGTAATGGGTCTTTAGCATAGTTAATCAGGCCTAGACAGGGGTGGCGGCAGGGGCCTCACTGAAGCAAGAGCTTTCACAAACTGCATACTGCGGTTCCATGTAAGTCAAACAAAGCAGGGGGTGAGCCCCCCTGCTTTTCAAAGTGAGGGTTTCACCCCCTCCCCCTTCGTCCCCCTTGTGCCGCTGCCACTGCAAGAGTGGGACCGTGAGAAACTGCTTAAAATGATTACTGAACACCATATACGTAAACAACTTTGCGAGAGAGAAGAGTGCTTCTGTGGTTAACCTCCCCCAACAACAATATGGCGACTAAGATGCAGGAGGGTATCCAAGATTTGGTTAATGGAAGAGGGTTCCATATTATGAACTTTCAAAGAGATATGTGTGTGTGTATGTGTGTGTGACAATGATGAAAAGCTCATAACGAGTTTTAAATTCCGGCAAACTCATCAATGATATTTCGAATGTCCACTTTCCGTACGTTTATTCTCAATTGAAAGGCCAGCTAGTTCTGAAAATCGGTCTTGCACCATGGCATTCCTAAGGTATATCCTATTAGCCTGAGTTTGGAAAATGTCCGTTCAGCTGTTGCAATGGAAACAAGTACAATAAATAAAGAGCATACAAGCTTAACAGATATCTTAGAGAATTTATAAGATGTGATATTTTATCTAAAACACGACTACCTCGAAAACTGACTTGGAAATTCATCAAAAAGATCCTTTGAATAATTTTCGACAAAGATGCTGCTACTTCAGAGACTCTCTTCAGTGATAATAGGAGGCCTCGAGTTATAACGCTTCGATCTGCCGTTTGAAACATACCATTACGACTCGTTTAATGTTTCAGAATTAAGGTGCCTTAGAATCATTTCCACCTAAAGGACTATACTTCAAAATGCTAATTAAAAATAAAATGTACATCTTCAACGTCAGAAAGAAAATTTTCTTTTAACAGTAAGTAATGTGTATCCCTATAATGTATGGTACCTGTGTACATTTTTGCGCGCTTTAATCGTGCCAGGAATATACCAATCGATGTTTCCCACCAACTGGGATACCAATAACTAACCGCGCCTACAATAAGTGTAAGTATTTAAGTATGTCTGGTAGGAACATCAAAGATATCCATGGGTGTACTGGAAATATGGCTACCACTTAAGGTTAAATGGGCTTAGAAATTTGATATCGCAACATTTGTCAAGTGAATCAGATAATTCAGAGCAATTTAGGTAACCGGAGTGCCAGCAATACTTAATCCCACTTCAGCGGCTCTCATCGCCATTTTTCATAAGTTTTCATTGCATATCGTCTAAATTATGCCTTGACTCGGTGTGGAACTCTATATGGTTGGCGGGCTAAGATGATTCAGGTACAGTATTCCATCAATAGGAGCTACAATGGAAAAAAAAAAAAATTTGGTCAGAAACATAACCTCCCTTACAATACTGATTTCAGTGGTTCGACTTACGATGGACTCTACGAGGCGTCCGGGAACGTATCCCCGTCGTAAGATGAGGCCTCCTAGTACTGTCCAAAACTGGATATTGATGTGTTACACTGTGAAACAATAACACGTCAAAGAACCAATGCTTAAATTGTGAAATAACTGTGCCATTCACTTCCAGGGCGGCAATTCACTTGAAATCGCTTCTCGCGATCTAAATCGCTGATCAGCTAGCTGCCCATTTTGAGAGTCCAGTCATTGTTTGCACACGCCGAAAAACTTTTTCAGACACCTGACAACTACAGTACATACATAAAGCCACTCATTCAAACATTTCCCATTTTCTTAGCACGACAGAAAATGCTGGTAGCTAAGGTCATAAATTTTCTGGAAAATATTTTTGTGGTGAGGGGAAGCATGTGCTGGCAATGTGGGAGGTATGATATCGGAAAACGACGGAGTTGAGTTGCTAGAATCTCTAAACAATGCCAATCCACCGTTCTGAGTGTGGTGGTCATGAAAGAAGGGAGTAATAGTGGTGATATGTGTGGCATCCATCCAGAGAAAGACAGAATGGTGGTGGTGGTGAGGGAGGGTATGGCGGCCAGCCCGAGAGGGTGCGGTGGTGAGGGAGGATATGGTGGCCAGGACTGAAGGGCGTGGCGGCAATGAGGAAGGGTGTACTCTGCAACACCAGTATTTCTACTGAAATACTTCATTCACCCCACATTACTGAGCAATAGTAAAGGCTTCTTCCTAACTGCTTCAAAAAAAGTTGGGGGGGGGGGGGGGCGATTTCAACTACGTGAGCATATCTGATTCATTAGAGGTGGTTACCTAGGTGCCGTGAGTTTTATAAAACTAATTCAACAAGGAATAGCACTTCAAATGTGAAATGACGATATCAATGCTGGCATTAAACACATTCACTAAAAGTGATTCTCAAGATTCAAGTCGTGATCGCTTGCTCATTCGCTGAATTATCAAGAAACTTTGCAAAACCTTTTGTGGGTGAATTTCTTCATTCACTCTCTAGGATCGAGCAATACTGACAATCTCTTCTCTATGTTCTTCAAATAAGTTTAAAAAAGGATTTCATATCCCTGATTGTGAGCCTGAGGATTTCTAAAGCGTTTCAAAGGTTTGCCTTTTTTTTTTCTTTCAGTTACTACAAATTTAATCATGTGAACCACACTTTCAAAAACGAGAAGTAAAACAGGGATGGGATATATCAAAATCATTTTTCGGGACAACAGGCAATGAATTCTTTTGTCACTCGGCACGAACCTCGGCTTTGTCAAGATGATCAATACATAAGCACAGTAGAGGAAATCGGACATTGCGCATCATCCTAACAGCCAATGAGGGGTGAAATCCATTTCAATACAACCTTCCAGACCTTTCCTCCTGCCTGTGCAGTTTACTGTAAAAGACCACAATGCTTTTTCATCATGTTTTTTTTCTTTATTATTCTCTCAGATCAAACAAATCCATATTTTAACTTTCATGCAGTGCTACAGGTAGCAATCAGCTGTTTCTCCATAAGTTTATCGTATACACCCTTAGATCACTATTTTTGAAGTGCTGTCGTATCATCACTGAACACAGTTTTCATAGCAACAGCCTACTGATTTCAAGTACATCGTAATATTGTCCACAAAATTTTTTACAAACGGTATCCTAATTTCATACTAGGAGAACACAGAAAAATATCTATGATGTCTTTGCTGCTCTTCCTTGCCAATCCTCTGAGCCTTCAGATTTTGCAATCTCGAACGATACGTCAATCAACTGTATTTCAGACAAATTAAACTTATCAAACTCGGCTCACATTACAGTCTTTCGTAAACTTTTTCGTTCTAAGTTGCCACCGTTTGTTAAGACCTTTAAAAGGCACACCCTATGGAGATCGTGGAGCCCTATAAACCAAAGCCTGCACAACCTATATAGCTACCCTAATACCACCGCACAAGATTTCTCAATATTACAAAACTAAATAATGGTGGAACAAGACTTAATATGAATCAGAACACAAATGTACTAAGTTCCACAAATTTCCTTTTCCATCAAAGTTACAACAATGGACAGGTAACTGGCTTATCAGCTTACCCTTGTACAAATATTCAGCCAAAGATCATTTGCTCCTTATTTTTCTTTTTTATGTTGGAGGCTATAGTTATGGACAATAAGAGTGAAATGTGAAGTGTTAATGAGGGGAGAAATTATAAGTACTTAAAATTTTTTGGAGGAAATGAAAACAAACCTGCCTTCTAAATAAGGACTTTATGAGCTAACAAGAAATGCAGATATCAAAATGTCCCTCCCCTGAGATGCCAATGGCCACAATAATTATGCAGCAGCTTGCCGAGTAATACCTAACCTAACGTTACGATAAAGCCAACATGACAATATAACCATCATGGCAACAATGTCAGCATGACGATGTAGCCACTATGACAATATAGTCACCATGAGTAATACGTATGTGGTCGACCTAATGGTGGACACACAAAAGAATCCAGCTCTTTGATGCAAAAACCAAAGTAATACCTATAAACGGGATAAAGTAAACCAATAATAGAGCATACGACAAGTGTAGGGGAGGGGGTGTCAAGTTGTAAGGTTAGGCCAGGTGAGTTGGTTAGTTGAACTGCTTTAGACTTGACTCTAGAAAGTATGTAGTGCTAGAACCTCTCCAGATATAAAAGCAGTACCCCATTAAAGGACGGATCAATCCTTTGTATACACAGAGCAACGGTTCAGAAAAATTTAGAGCATCTAAACTGGACTCTCAGTTTCTATGGAGCAGAATTACCAATTTGTGTAATGCAAGGTTTCCAGAATGGGAACATGAAGTATTTTCATATATATTGGAATAACAGATCCATCAAGAGAAACAGAAAAGCTGTGACAGATTTTAGAAAATAATTTCATGACTGATGAAGAGAGGAGATAAGGGTAAAAGTCTAGTTTAGCTCTATGTCACAAGGATTATATATCAGGTGAGAATGTGATTTCCCTCATTAGTATAATTCATTTTCAAAACCAAATATCATACATGAAATATCTCATCCTCATTAGAAATCAAATATGATTTACCTACATTAGCTCTAAAAAATGATTAATGTGTCCTGATACTGTACTTTTGCTTACCTTATCCATGTTTTACCACACCATAACTTATAAATGCACATCACAAGAGATGGAATCAAAAGCTCCAATAAAAAGCATGCCCAGGAACAATCATGGTCAATGCAGACAATATATTTTCAACAATTTCAATAACAAACTGTATAAAGTATCATATAGCTATCCCTTAACAATAAATCCACAGAAAAAATATTAAACTCTTCATCATTTACATAATTCTGGTGCAGATTCATGTCAAAACTAAGTATTGATTAGTTTGGTGTGGGAGTTATTCTAGAAACTAAAAATTTCAAAAGTTAATCCACACAAAATAAGATACAGATGACAATTAACACACCACTTACTTTCACTTTAATAACTTGAGGGCCTTTCATATAAAAAAATGCACATGAAAATAAGAGGATTAAATTTCACTTGACACCAAAACAATATGTAATATAAATTACTTTGTTTTTGTAAGGATAGTGTACTGTGTAAAGAATGCAAAATGAATGGCAAAGCATGACTTGGAGTTTTTATACTGTGCGATACTGAATACATCATGTGAGGGATTACGAAGATCGGGGAAAATGTGGAGTTGATTACGGTAAAAGTAAGAGAAACAATTCCAGAAACTGACAAAATCTATGAAACCCTCACCCATTTTTGCCCACAAATTAGTATTTACCATATTTTCAAAGTTTACAGAATAATGTGATTTCTATAGTTTTGTGTTTACATCCACTTGCTAAACAGTCACGTGAATGTGCTTGTATTCAAACACAAGTGCACATTCCAGCATATATTCTTTACCATGTAGCTGGACACAGTAAAAATGTAATTAAATATACTTAAACTATAACCATACAATAAGGGTAAGTATCATCCTCCAAGCAAATTTAAGAGAGCTTTTCATAGGTTTCATTGATTTCTAGAAGTTTCACCAACTTCTATATTAAACGAACATCTCCGGATCCTCATATCTCTCCTTACAATCCACTCCTTTATTACCATATACTAAAAGGAATTGTTACAAATCATGGTTTGCCAGTCTTATTCAATTCTCCACACAATAAACTATTAGTGGCAAGCAGAGTCAACAATATTCCAGAGTTACTTTCATGTCGCTCCTAAACTGGAATATATAATGTCCAGGTTTAGCCTTTTCTTTTTAGGACAAGAATTTTTCTCAAAAAAAAGACAGCAATACATTTCTTTTCTGTAGGTATGAACCTTAGAGTTATAAAGATTTTATAATCTGAAATACCATCATAAATAACTCCTATTTCTATATTTTTCAAGCATTTATTTACTGAGAATAACATATAATCCAAACAACACTCCTCTACAAGTAAACTATGAGGTTACAACCTAGAGTCACCCTCACCTACACAGTGGACACCCAGGCTTTGAAGCCCCGACTCGTACCGACGAACCGTGTGGATTACACTAAAGTTATTCATTTTTCAGCTCATACAATTCGGTGATCAATCATGAGATAGAGTGTCTGTAAAGGAATAGTGTCGTCATGATCAGCACCACCAGTCAGGAGGTTGGCTGGTGAAGTCTAAAACCACACAATCCCCCTACAACCGGTCTGACCTGCCTTAGAACTCCCACGGGTGTCGCTTACCTTCACGTACAGCTCCCGTATGGACATCCTGGACACCTGGCACTGATCAATCCATTAAAAAATATATATCCAGTAATGACAGAATTTGGTCAGAGAACAGCACAGGTCGATAGTGGACTGCCAGCACTTGACAGGTCTGACACAGACACTGTGGGACCCCTGGCGGCCGGGCCCAGAACTGCCCCTCACAACATGCCTTTCTTGCTCTCAAACATTACCCGCCACCATATTCAAAACTTACCTGTTACTCGTAGGTTTCATTTGCTTCATTCTTACTTTTCACTAAAATTGAATATAGAGAATTCTAAACCATACATTGAAAACAAAAATAGTCCCTTATGGAACTGCCTATATAATTACATATAACCATAATCTTTTACATTACTGTATTTCTATTTATAACTGAATTCACTGAAGTAAAGTTATCATTTTATTTCCAGAATATGAACTAAAAGAATATAAAATCTATCGTATGTATCCGTCATAAGCCTAACAATGCAGCTTTCTTGCTTGCCCATGTATGTAGTCCATGTTCCGTCTATAACAATTAATGTTCGTTGGAACTTTTCTACGGGGATTACAATGTTTTTCTTATACTTTTCTGCGCCTGATTCTTTACAGAGAAGTTGAATATACATCAAACTGGATCTTTGCTTATATCAATGTGCCTAACTGATTTAACGGCAAGTCAGCCCATGTGTGAACTAACCTGATGTATTGTTCGTTTTATGAACTGCCACTTGGATGTAAGCAAAAAAAAAAAAAAAAAAAAAACTATATCGTAAGCTTGAAGCTTGTAAAGAGGAAGGGTTTAGCTTAATGATCATTAGCTACTGATTGCCATTAAATCTGATACCAGCTAGATACTCTCTATATATTTTTAGGAAACCCGATATATGGTCAGTCCCGTTTTCCCGAAAATGGTCCCAAACTTTCCGATAATCAGATATGATTATGGGATGATGATATCGGTGAGACGTGTATCACTGCAGTAGTCTAATGCAAGGCTAATCCGGAGTCCAAGCTGCTGTAGCGTAAAGGGGTACAAAAGCGAATCATTTTTTTTCAATACTGTATTTTGTATTTAGTTTTAAGAAGTGTGTAAGTCCCAACAAATGAACAATGAAATGGCAAAAATGTCTATGCAAACTTAAAATGAATTACTAATCAATCTCATCATTTGTAAAACAAGAAATTGAAAGATTTTCCGCAGACCTGGAACAGGATAAACTATGTCGCCAGCCATTCAGCAAAAGATTTTCGCTTTTGGTAAGTTTGGTCGAGTAGGAAAGTGTTCGATTGTAAGATAAAAGAACAGTAAGATCGTGACAAAGCGCACTATGCTGAGATGAAGGGTAATTTACCCCTTGCAATATGAATATTCAGAGGTGCACGTTGTTTCCTGTGACAAGGGACACCAAAAGTAACGTGATTGTTAAAGGTGTTTTTACATTACTTTTACATAATTACGGGTTTGTAAGAAAAGGAGGGAAGATATAATTATGGAATGCAACGTATAGCTGGAGGGCCTTTGCGTTTCCGGCTCTAGATCAATGACTTCGCAAGATTTGGATTAAAAGGGGAATGTTTATGTGAAAGAAGCTGAGCTTATAAGGAGAAAGGAGTGTGCTGGAATGTGGTGACCTACAATTAAACGTAAAGATACTCCAATAACTTTCGAGTTAGTTACACTGGCTGCATTTTCAAAGAGCAGTTGGATCTCTTACTGTCTTCCAACAAAGAATGAAAAGTTAGTGTCTCGTGACTTCGTTCACTCCGAACCTGCCAGTACTAAATGCAGTGGGAAAATAATACTAGGTAATGAGAGTACTCTGGGAGGGAATAGGGATATCTTTATGTGATAGGGAATATGTGGAGGTGATTGAACACCTTGCTGATTGACAACTCCCCATCAGGGAAACTACTATGTTGGCAACTTGCCTCTCGGTTGATAATAGAAATTACATTCAGATGTATAGATGAGAAAACGAAGAAAAATATTCACAAAAATTATGGGCATGCATCCTATGTTTGGTCATCCATCTTGAAATAATAATAAAAAAAAAAAAAGCAGAAGTCCTGAGCAGGATAAGGATGAGAGAACATTAGGAAAGCTGAGTTACAGGAACAGGATAGCGGTAATGTATTTGCCCTCATGTAGAGAACATTAATGTGGGTAAATCATTTGCTGGTTGATATCAAAATTGCCCACAAATACATAGACTAGAAATAAACAGAATTTTTTTTTTACATCTGTTGAACATAAGTTATATTACACTCCACCAGTTTGGTAAGATGTAAAGATGATTTGCCACAAAAGGTCCAACACAGTACAATGTAATTTGTACCAGAAACAAAGATGGTGAGTTATAGCGAGAGGAGTAAGGGAATGTATCTGCCCATAGGATACATGACCATAATCTTCACAATCCTTATTCCATATATCTTAAGAAATAACTCAGTTATAAATAAAATTAGAATGAAAAAACTAGAAGGCAGGACTGCTGAAACAAAAGAAGAAATAAATGATCAGCGCTAAAGTGTTTTCACAGTGAACGAAGTTCATCTTCCTTTTTGTATTTCTGAGGGATGAATGTACATGATATGGAATTTTTAGGAAATATGGGAATCATACCTTTGTGTAAGTTGGGGCCACCATTTTAGGTCTTCTAAACCTTGGGCCCTACACATGCCTAAGGCTGGGCCTTGTATAGATGGAGGTCCTTCATTAGTTTAATTACATATTGTTTTATGCGGTATTGATTTCCACTACCTCATCACAGTGCTAATGGTGAAGGTAATATGTCAACAGTGAATACACTTTGGGGCTTATCATATATCTCATTTTATACTTCAATAAACCTAATCCCTAAGTGCAATCCAATTCTTATTTGTTTTCAAATCTCTCCTGAGAATCTTATGGTTCTCCTGAGATAAATCATAGCTGTTCTAAAGGAGAGCTGGATGGTTCCTTGACTGATTATAAAAGTGGGACAAATTTCATCTCTTCTGACACTGCCTCTGGACTTAGCTTTTTTTCTGTTCATTTCTGTAACAATCATAAATCCAACCTCCTATCTATGGGGATACATGTCTATTTCTTCCTCTGATCTTCATCTTTGAAACCCCAACAGTCCAAAGCTGCTTCTCCTCTACCCTATCATATTTTCCAATAACAGTGTCTACCATCATTTCCACTCCTTAAGTGGTGTTCATTCTTAAAGCAGTACCATAGACCATGAGTCTCCTGACTTTGAACCTGATGAAATGTCCACCATGTGTAAACAAAAAGTGTGTACAAATAATTGATGGGGCACTGGAGATGTTTATATCAGTGGAAGGGTCAGTGTCAGTGTATACAATTTTTTTTTTACTATTTCAAAGAAGGGAGATGGGAAAAAATAAACTGACCAACACAACATGAGACAGCTTTAGTACTGGTGGTCTGCAAAAAGAGCAGGAAAGGTATATCGACAGAAACTGATCAGTACAGATGAACAGAACAAGGAAAATATGACTTTTGCTTTGAAAAAAAATAAGCTTTATATCTAATGAACAATAGATTTACAAAAATTGAGCAAAATTGAAAAGTGATACACAATCACCTATAACTCCCTAGTATTTCATCAAACATATTATCTTCCCTTTTGGCCTTTAAAAGTGCAGCTACAGAAACTCATTACAAACGTTTGTAGGAACATATTGGACATGATAGTTTTCCCTAAATTCATACATACACAACCTATAGAGTGCATTTTTAAAAACATAGACCCAAAGATTGTAGTCTGAACACTGTATACAGTAACTTGATTTATTGCAGCAGCATTCACTGAATAATTATTGGAAAAAACAATTACAATGATGCTGTTGATTTTATTACTATTACTGACGTAGATTTTAAAAGTGTGTAGAAAAGAGTAAATGAGGAAGTAAACATCTTGGCTTGTGATTGTGGATGATGGGGAAGATATTGCATGTATGAGAACTGGTTGTTCCAGGCTTGAGTAAATTTTTTCCGTACTTATAATACCGACAAAACCTTTACAAATACTGAAGAAACAAAAGTAAAGACATCTGAATGGAACTTTACACTCAACTGATGTTTACTGCAAATACAGTGTTTTCCACCCACTGCAGCTCACAACTTGCATCTTAATTTATATTTTTCTTCATTGCAAAGAGCAAGCAAACATAATGCCTAAATACCAATAGTATTGAATGATATTTTATATACAATGAATGAATCTTTCCATGTAGTTACAGGGATATCATCATAAATATAAGATATCCTAGTTAAAGTCAATGCTGTAATTGTAACAATAGAAATATTTGATATACACTAATTCTTCATATATACTGAACAGAATGTATTCATCAATTTTATGGATACTTTATGTTCTCTAAATGCTTCCCTTAGGTTGACTGAATGCCTCTTCCACGTAAAAAAGTTATACATGGTGCTAATGAAATTTCCAGATCCTTTCCACTTACATCATTGGTGCTGATTGTTATAGTTCAGCATACAGGTTAAGCATCCCTAATCTAAAAATCCAAAATCTGGAACTTTTTAAGTGGCAACATGATGTTACAAATGGACAACTCCACACCTAAACAAAATTTTTCATGCATTAATGGTATTTCATATTTCTTTACTGTTAAGTACTTATGTGTGAATAAGTGTCAGAAAATGATCACTTATCAGTAGCATATAATTTCAGAGTCAGGAATGAAGGTGACACTTTAGCTTTCTGATGGTTCAGTGTCACAGAAACTTTGTTTCATACAAAAATTTTAACAATATTGTACAAATTACCCTCAGGCTATATGTATAAGGTGTATATGAAACATAAATGAATTGTGTGTTTAGACTTGGGGTCCCATTCCAAGATATCTCATTATGTTATTCATTTATATTTATTACACTTTGTCGCTGTCTCCCGCATTAGCGAGGTAGCTCAAGGAAACAGGCCAAAGAATGGCTCAACCCACCCACATACTCATGTATATACATAAACGCCCACATATGCACATACTCATACCTATACATTTCAATGTATACATACATATACATACACACATATATATATATGTAAATATTCTAAAATCCGATGCTATTTTCTGTGTGGTGGGGTGGCGACAGGAATGGATCAAGGCAAACATGATATAAATCATGCCAAGTGAATAAAATAATCTCGTTTTCTCATTTATTTGACAAAGGAAGAAAATACCCATTTTTACAATATTTTCATATGTACAGATCTGTACAAAATGTCCAAAGGCAACTGTCAAGACAAGAAAGAGTGACTTAAATCACAAAATTAGTCAAGGGTTCACAATCTGTTGACATATACAAACATGAGAGCTCAAAAATATCTTGCACATATTCCCAGAGTTCAACATTAGGTAGTGAATGAAAGTGCATATAATTCATTTATAATGCACACACAACTGGCAAGGACACGAATACCTGGATTGTTCATCATCGGTACAGCACAAACTTTCCCTTGACATACTTTGTCAGAAATACATTACCTACCCTAGAAAACTTGAGATTTGAAGAGCACTGAAGTCTTAAAATTAGTTTTGATCCTGGGAACGGAGGGTTGAATGTGGGGACAACTATTGTGACCTAACCTGACCTCCCTGCCTCATTCTTCCTGGATTGATTTATCAACATAAAATTAATTCTGCCTGCTGAAGTCACAACTACTTTTGTAAGGATATACATTACTTCTGGCTAATGAATTTATTTATACCTATGAGGATTATCTTGGTATTCCTATAAACTGCAGATTTTTCAACTCATATGAGAATAGTACTGAAAACAAATGCAATGCATCAGTTCACTATAATGCTTCAGCCACAGAATAAGACAAGCCAGTTAATACAGGCCTCTAAACTGAAAATAAATACTCATCACCATATTAAACAAAACCATAAAAGAATTAATCATTGTATATATTATGCAAAAATTCAACCCTTAATGCACAATATCAATATCTAATATCATTATTTGGACTGCAGATTGAAAAGCAAAGTACACATAATATAAACCATGAAACAAAGGCACATTTGCATTTAAGTGACCTTCCAACATAATTTATGGAGATTCCTGCATGCATCCTTATCACATTAAAACTCACATTAAGACAGACAAAATATTTTGGGAACAGACACTTGTGACCTAACAGCTAATGAGTATTTGACATTCCATGAAGAGAGAGGTTATAATATCAAACAATCCAATGTTTATTGCATATAAAATTGTAAACTGAGATTTCCGACAAAATTCTTAGTTTGAGACCTGAGGTTAATTTTTTCTATCCTATTCATTCATAATTCTATACCACTGTAGCTGCTGTAAATGTATTTTTGAAAAGAAAATATTTCTAACAACAATTATAAGATGATAATAATAAAATAACAATAATCATAGCAAACAATGATAAATGGCAGTAATGAAGATAAGAGAAGTGGAATTACTTATACAAAACAGTTAGTTAATTAGTCCATAAAATACAGTACTTGGACGGTACGGATTAGTGGCAGCTACTGAAAGAGTGCTTATTAAAAAAGGTGCGAATGATAGTATGAGATGAGTTACATGTTCATGGAAAGAAGAATGTGAGGTACTTATTTAGATCTAGAACAGAGATGTATGGAAACTACTGCATATAAAGAACAATTAATTTTGTGGAGCACATACTATATTACCAAAACAATAGAGGTAAACAGAAATTAATATAACTATAAAAAAGGGTTATACTAAAATTATACTAGAATTAATTTTAATGCAACTGCTAAAATACTAAAAAATCATCTTTCAGTCAGATATTCATAATCACTAGTCAGGTTACACAACAGATTTAGCTATAATTTAATGCAACTGCTTATGGTAAAATCATAGTCTGGTAGAGTGATGAAATATACTTAAAAAAACACACTTGTCAGAACAAAATTTCAACAGGTCAAATACCTTAATATATCCTTATCGCCATCAGTTCTGCAATATATACATAATGAGGATAAGGGGGATACGACATGTTATCAAATGTACTGAAAATAAGACATAAGAAAAAAGTTCTACAGGTACACTATTGAAGAGATTTTAAAATCATCTATATCAACCACCAAAGCATGAACAACATCCATGCAAGCCCATTCCGGACAACTTACACCAGAGAGTGAATAAAATAAAAACATTCCTATGGAGCCCTCTCTACCCGTTGATGGAAACTCATTCAACCCTCACTAAGATGCAGCAAAATCTTTCTGCTTTGAGACTTTCCTTTGTATTCGAAAGCTCTATAAATCACACAGCACTTTCGCATGCTTACCCTAATGCAAGCATTAGTGAGTGAAACTTAAACATATGGTTTTCATGCACAGCACAGATAAGGATGCTTTCATTGTATTTCTTAACAAGAATGTGGTATGAAAGTTCATATGTGTCCAAGTTTAACACATAATATTGATTAATTTTCTTTCTGTATTTGTCTTTTAATGCTTAACATCATTTGAGAGTGCACATATCCATTAAAACAATTTCTTATAATTCTTTCAAATATCAAATACAAACTACATGCTTTTGCCTGTTAAGACAAGGTATATAATTATATATGAGTGTGTACTACTGACTGGCTGTATTTTTCTTAACTTTCCTCAACTTTCTTCTTTTAAAACAAATCAAACAGTTCATAGTCATACCTAATCCTTAATCTTAAAAGGAGAGGAAGTCGTTCTTCCTTGTTAGGATGCTGTCAAAGTATAAAAGTATATTCTTCCTGTGTGTGTTTCTGTTGTTTACCAAATGTCTGATGGAGAGTGAAGAACATCCAAGTAAGAGAAGCAGAGTGAAGAATATCCTGGTAAAAGAAGCAGTAAAGAACATCCTGGTAAAAGAAGCAGAATGAAGAATATCCTGATAAAAGAAGCAGAATACTGGCAGATCAAATTGGACTTATGAAAACTAAATATTAAGTGAAAATGTACAGGACTTATTCTTGTCATGCATGTATCAAAAATATATAACCAAATATGGATTTTCATATCCAGCAGCTACATGGTCTTTGACAAAAACTGTAAGTAATGAACTTCAGTAGATTTTTTTCCAATGATGAGTGTCCTCCACTCATGCCCACTGGTTTACATTCCAGTAAGAGACACACAACAGAGGTAGGTTACTTTTAAAATGGGCAATTTTTAGGCCCAAGATACAAACAAGCAAATACTATCAACTGAAACATCTGTTGCTTACCTAATTGGCAACTCATACACCAAACAAGAAAAATCACGCTAAAGAAAGATGTACAATACACCCATATAACAATACTTAAATTAACTGGAGTATAAACAGGCCATCAAACTTAAAAAAAAAAAAAAAAAATCTATGGGTGTGATCACTCATGGGATTATAAGGAAAAATCACAAAACATGCACAGCACTGGGTAAAAGCAGAGTGTCAGATAATATGACAATCCTTACAGCTGCTATAGTGTCTAAAAAAATCTAGATAAAACTAACCATCTGAATTTCTAGGTATGATCAACTGAGTCCAGTAGACATGCCTGCTACAGCATACACAATATTACAATTTAAATCGTAGTTTCCCAAAACCATTCAATTACTATACTACATATTCCCTTTGGCAATATTTCATCCATAAAAAAAGACACTGTATTAACAAAATACCCATTAACCATGGAAACACTATCACAGGTTCATATAATCATTTCACTGTTATTCATTCCATGTGCTGGTAATATGTATTACCTATATAATCACATGTCAGAAGCTCTTGATTTGAGCAGTGATGAGCTTACATCCAAAAACAACATGGCAGTTAATTATCTGCAGTAGCCTAAATACTGGCAAATCTACGGCCTTGGATGATGTTTATTAATGCTCGTGCAGTTTCTCAAAATACAAACCTCTAAAATCAGATCTTAAATAAAAATTGAGGACTAAAATTCAAAGGAAAAAACTTTCAAAACAAAATGTTAAGGCCTGAAATAATACAAGCTGCAAAAACTGTCTATCAATGTCACTTGTGTAAATAACATTCTCCACTACTATGCATAAAGTTATATACAAAAACTTATTACCTACAAAAGTATAAAACCACATGGTCTTTTATATCTTACATATTATGCCATGGTTAGGGATCATGCAATGACAATCATAGTTCTTGGTTCTCCTAATTCTTTCTAACAATGATTCTGATACCTGCCTTAAGTAGGTTACATAATAATCACTTCATTGTTGTTGCTTGAAGAGTTCCATTCACTGTTCAAGCTTAAATATATCCTCTAATATCTTTATTCATCATTCACCCGCCAATCGTCTAGTTTCTTGTTTGAACTACTGTACTTTGCTTAAAATTTCCCATCTAATGACATGTTTCTCTATCTTATTCCAATTTATTTCACTGCATCCTTGTGTGTCCCACTTAAATTTTCATCTGAACTTGTATAAACTCAAACTTAAGTGGCTATTCTGAACTGAAATTCAACATTCATACTTTCTTTAAAACTGGGAACATCCACTTATACACCCTTAACTGTAAAAACTTCCCAAAATGAACTTCTTACAGACTCTTTTTAACTTCTCTTTAACATTTGTAGAACACCAAACTACTCCTTCACTAATGCTGTGCAATTACAATAATGCACTCAAGGGATATATGAAATCATATCCCTTCATACATAATTAACTGTATATAATGTTTCAAAGCACGATGAGTCATATAGAACTGTCTAAAAGTGCTGCATATTTTACATAATCCCAAGTTAAATGTCTAACTGTAATACCTTCATCATGAAATTTTGAGAAAAAGAGACGGTGAGTGTTATAGAGATACATACACCCATAGTCTAAGCGAGGTGGTCTGGGGGGGGGAGAGAGAGAGAGAGAGAGAGAGAGAGAGAGAGAGAGAGAGAGAGAGATAGAGAGAGATAGAGAGAGAGAGAGAGAGGGGTTTTTTTTTTTTTTTTTTTTTTTTTTTTTTACATCAGCTCACACTCAGTCTCTAGATGTCATGTGCAATGCACCAACATCCACATCCAGGCCCCACCGATCTTTCCATGATTCACCCCAGAAGTTTCATATGCCCTAGTTCAGTCCATTGACAGCACGTTGACCATGGTATGCCACATTGTTCCAATTCACTCTATTCCTTGCACACCTCTCACCCTCCTGTAAATTTCGGGCCCCGATCACTCAAAATCTTTTTCACTACATCCTTCCAATTCGGTCTCCTGCTTCTCTTTGTTCCCTCCACTTCTAACTCATATATCCTCTTTGTCAACCTTTCCTCACTCATTTGTTTCGTATGTCCAAACTATTTCAATATTCCCTCTTCTGCTTTCTCAACCACACTTTTTATTACCACATATCTCTCTTACCCTTTCATTACTTACTTGATCAAACCATCTCACACCACATACTGTCCTCTAACATTTCATTTCCAATGCATCCACCCTCCTCCATACAACCCTATATATAGCCCATGCCTCACAACCATAAAGCATTGTTGGAACTACTATTCCTTGAAACATACTCATTTTTGCTCTTTAAGGTAATGTTCTCTCTTTCCACACATTCTTCATTGCTCCCAAAACCTTTGTCCCGCCCCTCCTAAAACCCTATGACTCACTTCCATTTCCATGATTACATCTGCTGCTAAGTCCACTCCCAGAATCTAAAGCACTTCAATTTTTTTCCATTCAAACTTGCATCCCACTAACTCTTCCCTCAACCCTGCTGAGCCTAATAACCTTGCTCTTATTCACATTTACTCTCAACTTTCTCCTTTCACACACTTTTCCAAACTCAATCACCAACTTCTGCAGTTTCTCACTTGAATCAACCATCAGTGCTGTATCATTGGCAAACAACAACTGACTCAATTCCAAGGCCCTCTCATCCCCCAACAGACTGCATACTTGCCCTTCTCTCCAAAACTCTAGCATTTACCTCCCTAACCACCCCATCCACAAACAAATTAAAGAACCATAGGAACATCACACACCCCTGCTCCAGACCAACCTTTACTAGGAACCAATCGCTCTCCTCTCTTCCCACTCTTACACATGCCTTATATCCTTGATAAAAATCTTTCACCGCTTCTACTGGATTACCTCCCACACCATATACTCCTAAAACCCACAAAGCATCTCCATAAACCCTATCATATGCTTTCTCCATAAGATGTAATGCGGCAAAGTGGCTAGAGTGGATGGTACTGCAACTAAATTTAATAAGAAAAGTGGTGGCTGTGGTTGATAAGGCTATATGATGTATGCATGGATCATGGTGAAGTGCTTGAGGATTTGCAAAAATGCATGTATAATGCCACTGTATAAACGCTAGGGGGAAAGAGGTGAGCCTTCAAACTACAGTGGTATAAGTTTGTTGAGTACACCTGGTAAGTTGACTGAGAGGGTGGAGACATGTATAGAGCATCAGACTGAGGAGCAGCAGTGTAGTTTCAGAGGTGATAGAGGGTGTGTAGACCAAGTGTTTGGTTAACAGAATGTGTGAGTAATACTTAGAAGAATAGGCTTTGTATATGGCATTTATGGATCTGTAGAAGGCATATGATGAGGATGATAGAGATGCTTTGTGGAAGGTCTTAAGAATATATGGTGTGGAAGGTGAGCTTCTATAAGCAGAATAAAGTTCTCAATGAGGATGTAAGGCACGTGTACAAAAAGGAGGAGGGGATAGTGAATGATTCCAAGTGAAGGTCAGTCTGTGGCAGGGGTGTGTGATGTCATCATGGTTGTTTGATCTGTTTATGGATGGGGTGGTGAGGGAGGTAAATGCAAGAGTCTTGGACAGTGGGGCAAGTATGTATTGTGGGACATGAAAAGGCCTAGGAAGCACGTTAATTGTTGTTTGCTGACAATACAACACTGGTGGTTGATTCAAGTGAGAAACTACAGAAGTTGAAGACAGCTTGGAAAAGTGTGTGAAAGGAGAAAGTCGAGAATGAATGTGAATAAAAGCATCAGGATAGAGGGACATATCGGTTGGGATGTAAGTTTTAATGGAGAAAAATTAGAGGAAGTTTAGATATCTGGGAGTGGCCATGGCAGCAAATGGAACCATGGAAAAGGAAGTGAGTAATAGGGTTGGAGAGAGGGCGAAAGTTCTAGGAACACTGAAGAATGTGTGGAAAGAGATGATGCTATCAGGTAGGGCAAAAATAGGTATGTTTGAAGGAACAGTAGTCCTGACAACATTAAATGGATGCGAGGCATGGGCTACAGATAAGGTTGTGTAGAGAAGGGTGGATGCGTTGAAAATGATATGCTTGAAGACAATATATGGAGCACAGCGGTTTGATTAAGTAATGAAAGGTAAGAGAGATGTGTCATAATCAAAAGAGTGTAATTGAGAGATCAGAAGAGAGTATGTTAAAATTGTTTGGACATATGGAGAGAATGAGTGAAGAAATGTTGAGAAAAGAGGACATAGGAGTCAGAAGTGGGGGGGAACAAGAGTGGGGACACCAAAATGGTGATGGAAGGATGGAGTGAAAAACATTTTGAGTGATCAGGGCCTGAACATGCAAGAAGGTGAAAGGCATGCACAAAACACAGTGCACTGGAATGATGCAGTATACTGGGGTCAACATGCCATCAACGGACTGAGCCAAGGCATTTGAAATTTCCAGGGTAAACGATGGAAAGGTCTGAGGGTCTTGGAAGTGGATAGGGAGCTGTGGTCTCAGTGCATTACACATGACAGCTAGAGAATGTGCAGGCAGATTTTTTTTTTCCTTTTTTTGTCTATTTCCTAGCATTACCTTGATGACATGGGGCAGCAATTGGGTGTGGGGGAAGAGAAGAAAATGTATAAGTATCTTTTTCCTTTCCTTCATGCATTTGTGCTGTTTCCAGTGGGGCAGGGTGGTGTTGGGAATGGATGAAGGCAAACAAGTATGAACATGTAAATGTGTATAAATGTGTACGTGCAGGTGAGTATATGTATAAATATGTGTACATGAGGGGAATGTCTTTCTTCATATGTTTCGTGGCGCTACCTTGCTGATGAAGGAAATGGATGGTATTGCAGTGGAATTTATTAAAACAGGGGGTGACTGTGTTGTTGACTGGTTGGTGAGGATATTCAATGCATGTTCATGGTGAGCTGCCTGATGATTGGCGGAATGCATGCATAGTGCCATTCTACAAATGCAAAGGGGATAAAGGTGACTTCAAATTACTGAGGTATAAGTTTGTTAAGTACTCCTGGGAAGTCATGTGGGAGGGTATTGACTGAAAGGGTGAAGGCATGTACAGAGCATAACAATGGGGAAGAGCAGAGTGGTTTCAGAAGTGGTAGAGGATGTGTGGATCAGGTGTTTGCTTTGAAGAATGTATGTGAGAAATACTTGGAAAAACAAATGGATTTGTATGTCCCATTTATAGATCTGGAGAAGGCATATGATAAGAGGTGACAGAAATGCTCTGTGGAAGGTATAAGAGTATATGGTGTGGGAGGTAATTTGCTAGAAGCAGTGAAAAGTTCTTATCAGGGATGAAAGCATGTGTACCAGTAGGAAGTGAGGAGAGTGACTGGTTCCCAATGAATGTCGGTTTATGGCAGGGGTGTGTGATGTCTCCATGGTTGTTTAATTGGTTTATGGATGGGGTTTGTTAGGGAGGCTAATGAAAGAGTTTTGGAGAGAGGGGCAAGTATGCAGTCTGTTGTGGATGAGAGAGCTTGGGAAGTGAGTCAGTTGTTGTTCGCTGACGATACAGCACTGGTGGCTTATTCAGGTGAGAAACTGCAGAAGCTCATGACTGAGTTTGGTAAAGTGTGTGAAAGAAGAAAGCTGAGAGTAAATGTGAATAAGAGCAAGGTTTTTAAGTTTACAGGGTTCCCACTCTTTTACTGACAAAATTCAAGGCTTTTTCCAGGATATTTCCAGGATCTTTGAAAGTATTTGTATTTAACGATATTGCATTGGGAAAAAAGACTTTAACCCAATATGAGTCAATAAGAGTTGACTTGGGAAATGCGAAGCACGTTTTTTCAAAAAATTGGCCATCACGATCATTATTAACCATTGCTTTCATTACTCTATAACAGATGTGAGCAAGCTCTATCGAGACCGCGATTTCAGTTCGATTCGTACCATACAACTCGCCCTACAAAAAAGCCGCAATGTAGCAATAAAGAATATTCTGGGTACAAAAGCGAGGGACGAATGGGGCCCAAGGGAAGTAACCTTTTCCTAACTTCCATTTCAAGGGTTTTTCCCGGACATTTTCAATTTTACGAGTTTTCCAGGCCTTTTTCCGGCAGGAAGCACCGCAAATAAAATTCCCGGGTTTTTCCCGTTTTCCCGGTGGTGTGGGAACCCTGAGTTTAGTAGGGTTGAGGGACACACGTCAATTGGGAAGCAAGTTTGAATGGAGAAAAACTGGAGGAAGTGAAGTGTTTTAGATATCTGGGAGTGGATTTAGCAGTGGATGGAACCATGAAAGCGGAAGTGAGTCACAGGGTGGGGATGGGGCAATGGTTCTGGGAGTGTTGAAGAATGTGTGAAAGGAGAGAACGTTATCTCGGAGAGCAAAAATGAGTATGTTAGAAAGAATAGTGGTTCTAACAATGTTAAATGGTTGCGAGGCATGGGCTATAGAGTTGTGTGGAGGAGGGTGGGTGCGTTGGAAATAAGATGTTTGAGGACAATATGTGGTGTGAGGTGGTTTGATCGAGTAAGTAATGAAAGGGTAAGAGAGATGTGTGATAATAAAAAGAGTGGTTGAGAGACAGCAGAAGAGGATGTATTGAAATGGTTTGGTCACATGGAGAGAATGAGTGCGGAAAGATTGACAAAGAGGATATATGTGTCAGAGGTGGAGGGAATGAGAAGTAGGAGACCAAATTGGAGGTGGAAGGATGGAGTGAAAAAGATTTTGAGTGATCGAGGCCTGAACATACAGGAGGGTGAAAGGCATGCAAGGAATAGAGTGAATTGGAACGATGTGGTATATTGGGGTCGACGTGCTGTCAGTGGATTGAACCAGGGCATATGAAGCGTCTGGGGTAAACCATGGAAGTTTTGTGGGGCCTGGATGTGGAAAGGGAGCTGTGGTTTCAGTGCATTACGCATGACAGCTAGAGATTGAGTGTGAACGAATGTGGCCTTTGTTGCCCTTTCCTAGCATTACCTCAGGCGCATGGGGGAGGGGGGCGCAATTTCATGTGTGGCGGGGTGATGATGGGAATGGATGAAGGCAGCTAGTACGAATATGTACATGTGTATATATGTATATGTTTGTGTCTGTACAGGTACACCACCGATTTTCTGGCACTCTAGGTTCCAAAGCATTGCTGAATTAACAGTTTTGCCAGACCAACCGTGGTCACGTAATAATAATTCACCAAAACACCTCTAATCCACTAATTATACATCTCCCATGTTTCTAAAGAATACCATGGACTGCTAGAAATTGAAATTAAACAAACATAAAATGTAAATTAAATAAATAAATGAAATACATTATACACCTATGTTTTGCAAATTCTTCCACATACTCGGCAGCTCCTTCGTGGTTTGCAGACAGCTTTTCTCCGGATGCTTTATTCATGGAAATTCCACGACGCTTCTTGAATCTTTGAATCCATCCTTCACTATAGTCAAGCTTATGTTGTAATTTAAGTTCTTTATGGAACAACTTAGCCTGGTCTATTATCATGCTACCTGACAAGTCCACTTCATCACTCCGACACTGTCGAAAACATTCCATCATCACTCAATTGTGCTCAGGACTCTTACCATCTTTCATAGTTTTTCTAATCGTCATTTGCCTCTTGGAATCGCTGTTTGCATAGAATTTCAATATTTTCTCCCTCTGCTTCTTTATATCACAAACAGTTGATGAATCAATACTGTAGATGTTACACAGCTTATGCACCGAAACACCATGGTTCATCTTTTTCAACAGTTCTACTTTATCTTGGATCGATATGGACTAATGTTTATGTTTGACACCATGACAAACACTCTCATATTAGAAGCTGTAGCTAGGCTTAAATTTAAGCAAAATTAGCTAAGAATCTCACAGAATACGTGCAGCATAAAGAATGTAAATACGCATGCCCTACATACAATGCCATCTGTGGCCACCCAGTAAACAAGTCTGGTGGCCACAGTAATTACAAGTTCTACTTTATCTTGGATCGATATGGACTAATGTTTATGTTTGACACCACGACAAACACTCTCATATTAGAAGCCGTAGCTAGGCTTAAATTTAAGCAAAATTAGCTAAGAATCTCACAGAATACATGCAGCATAAAGAATGTAAATACGCATGCCCTACATACAATGCCATCTGTGGCCACCCAGTAAACAAGTCTGGTGGCCGCAGTAATTCCAAGTTCCCTTGTGTAATTTTGTCTGGACTAAAGAAGGTGCCGAACCATCAGTTGCTGGAAAATTGGTGGTGTACCTGTATATGCAAGTATACGATGAAATGTATAGGTATGCATATGTGCGTGTGTGGGCGTGTATGTACATACATGTGTATGTGGGTGGGTTGGGCCATTCTTTCATCTGTTTCCTTGCGCTACCTCGCTAATGCAGGGGACAGCGACAAAGTATAAAAAAAAAAAAAATATATATATATGTATGAGAGCGAAAGTGGCCCTTGTTTGGCTGTTTCCTGGCACTACCTCACTAACACAGGAAATGCCGATCAAGTAAGAAAAAAATATAAGAACTGACGTGCAATGAGTAAAAGAATATATGTTACTTTTCATAAAGAGGTATGATGAAGGTATGAAACATATTTACATACAAGCATGTACATGGGGATATATCCTAAGAAATATGCATCATTACTAAACATGATTAATTTCATGAAATTTTAAGTTCTGTTCACAATGCAACCAAGAACTCGCATATAATACCTTAAAAGATACTAACCAATAAAATAAGGCAAGGCTGGACATGATTCTCTCTATCTGTCTATCCATTATTAACAAACTTTCTTTCCAGTTCCATGCCTGGATCAAGTGCAAACTAACCTTTCATTTCACTCATGAACTTCATTCCAAATCTCAGCACTTTTTCACTCAATTAAATCATATACATACTATGACATAAAAGTCAAAAGGGGTATTGACGGACAGGCATATCAGGCAGAGGTTCACAAACTAAATGGACTTAAGTTATCAAACTTGGTCTTCCCATAAAGAGCAACCATACAAAAACACATATAAAGATGTAAACATTCAAACAAGATTAATAATTCAAAATACCAATGAAAATGGGAAAGTATTTATGGACCATGCAAATGATAAAAAGTTTCCATACTTGGGGTGTTTTACACATCAAAACATGAAGTACTGCAATTCCAAAGAACGTTCAAAATCATTCATCAGTTAGCTTAAACACTTAAACATCTTCACTCAAAATTCAAATTAACCTGGTTCCATATAGTTTCAAATAAATATATTTGCATCTCCACACACAAAAAATAGAAATACACACATTTCCACAACCTTCTATAAGCATGGTTTTCCTAAGGTACTTGTACTTTTACATTTCTGGTACTGCATGCACCTGTTTGAACTTTTTCCTCAAACATATTTGCATGTACTTCTGTCAATGGACATCTATAATCTTAGGTGCAAGTGAATAAATTTTAGTACGAATTACTCAGATGAATGAGCAGGCACTGTAAGTCTACAATGATTTCTACAGCTCTTTGTAGAGGTTATGTTAATGACAATACATCTTCATAATCATTATGGTTTACAACAGACAAAATCAATTTTTGTCAATTGAGGGGCTTTGGATGAGGCAAAATTTGCAAGTCATCCAAGATGTACATATTTCATCAAACTTAAGTGCACAGTATAAATTTATAAGAAATAAGATGTCATGGCAAAAAACCTAACATGACATGAAGGTATGCTTTACATACCCTGGTCAAGCAACTAAAGGATCAGCAGATTGGAATAATATATTTGTTTCAAATCACTCGACAGTGCAACACTGCAGATGATTTTCTTCATTTTGCTAAAAATCTCCTTCCTAAATAACATGAAAAATAATCTCACTTTGTTCTGAAGGTAACAGAAAAATCATGTGGAAAAAGCACACACAAAAAAATTACTATATTAAAGCAAGTCATTTAAGTAGATATTGGATGAAGTATTGAGCATTACATGGTAAAAAGCTTTTTTCTTGTCAAGTATGATAAACAGAAAGCAGCAGATTCAATATAACATGGATAATCTAATGATATATAAGATGATCACAGCTTTACAATTCCTGCAGAATGATTCATCTTGTTTTGTTCAGTGACACAGGAAAGAGGATGTACTCACTGCAAAACACATTATGGCCATTTACAGAAAATTTGGGTCTAAATCACACAACACATAGAATTTGGAAAACAGAGAAACAATAATATCTTCAAATAAATGCAGCAAAATTCTAATCACTAAAACAAATTCACAGTAATTACCCTCCAAGAAAATGCAAATATGAGTCACTTGAAGTAACCCTATCACAAAGGAAAAAGGTTAATAATATGCATAAAGATAGTAAATCATTCACTGAGGAGAAAGAGTTGTTTACTAAATGTTTTATGACTCAAAAGGAAAGTGCAGTGGAGTGAAAAAATGAGAATCAAAATAAAAACATTGAGTAGCGAGGTGGTTTGATCAAGAAAGTAATGAAAGGTAAGAGAGGTGTGGTAATAAAAAAATTGTGGTTGAGACAGTAGAAAAGGGTGTATTGAAATGGTTTGGACATATGGAGAAAGTAAGAGAGGAAAGGTCAACAAAGACGATAAATGTGTCAGAAGTGGAGGGAAAAAGGAGAATCGGGAGACCAAAATGGAGGTGGAAGGATGGATTGAAAAAGTCATTGGGTCCTGGACATGCAGGAGGGTGAAAGGCATGCATGGAATAGAGTGAACTGGAACAATGTGGTACACTTGGGTCAACGTGCTGTCAGCAGATTGAACCAGGGCATGTGAAAAGTCTGGGGTAAACTATGGAAAGGTCTGTGAGGCCTGGATGTGGGTAGGGAGCTGTGGTTTGTTACATCACACATGTCAGCTTGTGTATGGATGTGTGCAGATTTGTCCTTTTTTCATATTTTCCTGGTGCTACCTTGCTGATGCAGGGGATGCAACTGGGTGTAGGGGAAGAGAAGTGAATGTATGTATTATTTTAATTCTCCTTCTTGCATTGGTGCTGTTTTCTGTAGGGAGGGTTTGTGTCAGGAATGGGTGAAGGCAAGTATGAATATGTACATATGTATATATGTATGTGTATGTATGAATGTATATAAATGTATATGTGCAAAAAAACCATAGGAAAATGAGATACGATAAGTTCCCATGTGCACTTTTGTGTAGTGATCGCATCATCAGAGGAGATACAAGGACGACAGAAGAACAAGAATGGTCAGTTGATATACAAAACTACGTTTCTTCCTTCTACATCAACTGAATGTTCTACATTTTCTATCTCATTCTTGTATGTCCCTGACAATATGATCATTACATGAAAATGCACTTGGGAACTTATCGCATTTCATTTCTTCCTATGGATTTTTGCAAGTACAGTAAACCCTCAATTTGATGGACCCCAATATAACAAATTTCAGATTTAACAGACAAATAATTGTAATATAGCACATTAATCAATAACAATCTAAAAATAAAAAATCTCAAATGTCGCAACATATGCACTTCATATTGCACTTGTTTCTAGTAGCATGGGGTAGACTTGCTTTGCTTCAGTCCGAGTCTGCCTCTAGCTATCGTGTGGTTAGGCTGTATAAAGTATTTCTGTTATCTCAAAATAATTTTGCAATCCATACAATTCAAAATGGCATCAAGTGATTGTAAGAGATGTAATGAAAGCAGGTAGTCTGTCCTCACTTTATTATAAGAGAGGTATTACAGAGAGGCTGCTGCTGCTGCTGGGTACTCCCCTTAACACACAGGTGTTGTGGGGAACAGCGAATCCCAAGGGCATGGGTGACGTCAGTTTTGAAAAGACAGGTGGCTACTTCTGTCCAACTTCATTGAGTATTATCTATGTGGCTTCACCTCCACTACCAAACCCAACCTGTACCACAATTCTGAAGCAACATCCTGTAAGTAGTCAGGGGTGCCCAAGGACAGCCTGGGTCTCTGTTATTGTCTGATTCCTGTTTCTCAGAGTTCTCCATCACCAGTTTATCAAGTAATATTGTCGGGGTGTTGAAACACCATTTCGCAACTGTCTTCCTGCTGCCAGGGAGGTGTTGAGATATTGGGGTATAGCCTGAGTTGCTCTGCTGTTGTGCAGGCTACCTCCAACACCTGTGTTGCCCCTTGACACCCATTTGACTGCCTTTACCACTGCTTCAGCGCATCCATTGGACTAGGGGAAGTGGGCTGAGGAGATGCAGGCCATGATTCCCCATTTTTTGTAGAAAGCTTCCATCTCCTCACTGTCTAGATAGGTTGCCCTGTCGAAGGTGATTTCTTGGGTGCACCCCATCTCCTGAAGAAGGTGAGCAGCCTTGCGAAATTATGGGATTTTCCCACAAAGGTTCAAATCCTACTCTGCGCCATGTAAGAAGTGCAATGAAAGCAGGTAGTCCATCCTCACTTTATCATAAAGATGTATTCTTTTACAGGAAAGGGATGGCATGACCTATATCTCAGTCTAACTCCTGCCTCCAACTACCCGGCGAGCGTTCCCACACTGCAAGGTGCCTGCTGCCTAACTATAGTACCACACACTAAATCTTACAGCGATAGAGGAGTTAAAAGAAAGCTTGTGAACTTAAATGTGGCACAGAAATAGGTTACATTCGATTCAATGGACTTTCGGCATTAACAGACACTCCTTCCCCTCTAATAGTCTGTTAAATTGAGGGTTTGCTGTAACAGATCACAAGCACCACTGTGACCCCTTGTAATAAATGTGTGTGTGTATATGTATATATTTGTGTACGTGAGTGGATATGTCTTTCTTCGTCTGTTTCCTGGCACTACCTCACTAAAGCAGGAAATGGTGACCAGGCAATAAAAAATATACATATCTTATATGTGCTGAATTGGTTTGGACAAATGGAGAGAATGAGTGAGGAAAGGTTGACAAAGAGGATATACATGTCAGAGGTGGAGGGAACAAGGAGAAGCGGGAGACCAAACTGGAGGTGGAAAGATGGAGTGAAAAAGATTTTGAGCGATCAGGGCCTCAACATACAGGAGGGTAAGAAGCATGCAACAAAAAGAGCAAATTGGAACGATGTGGTATAACGGGGTCGACATGCTGTCGTTGGATTGAACCAGGGCATGCGACACGACAGCTAGAGACTGAGTGTGAATGAATGTGGCCTTTTTTGTCTCTTTCCCTGGCACTACCTCGCTGAGCAGGGGGTAGTGATGCTATTTCCTGTAGGGTAGGATAGTGCTGGGAATGGATGAAGGCAACCAAGTATGAATATGTACATGTGTATATATGTACATATCTGTGTATGTGTGTGTACATGTGAAGGTGAGGGTGAGAAGCATGCAACAAATTGAGCAAATTGGAACGATGTGGTATCCCGGGGTCGACATGTTGTCGTTGGATTGAACCAGGGCATGTGACATGACAGCTAGAGATTGAGTGTGAACAAATGTGGCCTTTGTTGTCTTTTCCTAGTGCTACCTTGCGCACATGCGGGGGGGAGGGGGTTGTCATTTCACGTGTGGCGGGGTGGCGACAGGAATGAATAAGGGCAGACAGCATGAATTATGTACATGTGTATATATGTACATGTCTGTGTGTGTATATATATATGTATACGTTGAGATGTATAGGTATGTATATGATCGTGTGTGGACGTATATGTATATAAATGGGTATGTGGGTGGGTTGGGCCATTCTTTCGTCTGTTTCCTTGCGCCACCTCGCTAACGCGGGAGACAGCAACAAAGTATATTAGAATTTACATGTATGGGCGTTTGTGTATGTATGGTAAAGTGTGTGAAAGAAGAAAGCTGAGAGTAAATGTGAATAAAAGCAAGGTTATTAGGTACAGTAGGGTTGAGAGACAAGTCAATTGGGAGGTAAGTTTGAATGGAGAAAAACTGCAGGAAGTGAAGTGTTTTAAATATCTGGGAGTGGAGTTGGCAGTGGATGGAACCATGGAAACAGAAGTGAATTATAGGGTGGGGGAGGGGCGAAAGTTCTGGAAGCGTTGAAAAATGTGTGAAAGTCAAGAACATTATCTCGGAAAGCAAAAATGGGTATGTTTGAAGGAATAGTGGTTCCAACAATGTTATATGGTTGCAAGGCGTGGGCTATAGATAGAGTTGTGCGGAGGAGGGTGGATGAGCTGGAAATGAGATGTTTGAGGACAATATGTGGTGAGGTGGTTTGATCGAGTACGTAATAATAAGGTAAGAGAGATGTGTGGTAATAAAAAGAGTGTGGTTGAGAGAGCAGAAGAGGGTGTTTTGAAATGGTTTGGTCACATGTAGAGAATGAGTGAGGAAAGATTGACAAAGAGGATATATGTGTCAGAGGTGGAGGGAACGAGAAGTGGGAGACCAAATTGGAGGTGGAAAGATGGAATGAAAAAGATTTTGAGTGATCGGGGCCTGAACATACAGGAGGGTGAAAGGCGTGCAAGGAATAGAGTGAATTGGAACGATGTGGTATACCGGGGTCGACGTGCTGTCAATGGATTGAACCAGGGCATGTGAAGCGTCTGGGGTAAACCATGGAAAGTTTTGTGGGGCCTGGATGTGGAAAGGGAGCTGTGGTTTCGGTGCATTACGCATGACAGCTAGAGATTGAGTGTGAACGAATGTGGCCTTTGTTGCCCTTTCCTAGCATTACCTCAGGCGCATGGGGGAGGGGGGCGCAATTTCATGTGTGGCGGGGTGATGATGGGAATGGATGAAGGCAGCTAGTACGAATATGTACATGTGTATATATGTATATGTTTGTGTCTGTACAGGTACACCACCGATTTTCTGGCACTCTAGGTTCCAAAGCATTGCTGAATTAACAGTTTTGCCAGACCAACCGTGGTCACGTAATAATAATTCACCAAAACACCTCTAATCCACTAATTATACATCTCCCATGTTTCTAAAGAATACCATGGACTGCTAGAAATTGAAATTAAACAAACATAAAATGTAAATTAAATAAATAAATGAAATACATTATACACCTATGTTTTGCAAATTCTTCCACATACTCGGCAGCTCCTTCGTGGTTTGCAGACAGCTTTTCTCCGCATGCTTTATTCATGGAAATTCCACGACGCTTCTTGAATCTTTGAATCCATCCTTCACTATAGTCAAGCTTATGTTGTAATTTAAGTTCTTTATGGAACAACTTAGCCTGGTCTATTATCATGCTACCTGACAAGTCCACTTCATCACTCCGACACTGTCGAAAACATTCCATCATCACTCAATTGTGCTCAGGACTCTTACCATCTTTCATAGTTTTTCTAATCGTCATTTGCCTCTTGGAATCGCTGTTTGCATAGAATTTCAATATTTTCTCCCTCTGCTTCTTTATATCATAAACAGTTGATGAATCAATACTGTAGATGTTACACAGCTTATGCACCGAAACACCATGGTTCATTTTTTTCAACAGTTCTACTTTATCTTGGATCGATATGGACTAATGTTTATGTTTGACACCACGACAAACACTCTCATATTAGAAGCTGTAGCTAGGCTTAAATTTAAGCAAAATTAGCTAAGAATCTCACAGAATACGTGCAGCATAAAGAATGTAAATACGCATGCCCTACATACAATGCCATCTGTGGCCACCCAGTAAACAAGTCTGGTGGCCACAGTAATTACAAGTTCTACTTTATCTTGGATCGATATGGACTAATGTTTATGTTTGACACCACGACAAACACTCTCATATTAGAAGCCGTAGCTAGGCTTAAATTTAAGCAAAATTAGCTAAGAATCTCACAGAATACATGCAGCATAAAGAATGTAAATACGCATGCCCTACATACAATGCCATCTGTGGCCACCCAGTAAACAAGTCTGGTGGCCGCAGTAATTCCAAGTTCCCTTGTGTAATTTTGTCCGGACTAAAGAAGGTGCCGAACCATCAGTTGCTGGAAAATTGGTGGTGTACCTGTATATGCAAGTATACGATGAAATGTATAGGTATGCACATGTGCGTGTGTGGGCGTGTATGTACATACATTTGTATGTGGGTGGGTTGGGCCATTCTTTCATCTGTTTCCTTGCGCTACCTCGCTAATGCAGGAGACAGCGACAAAGTATAAAAAAAAAAAAAATATATATATATGTATGAGAGCGAAAGTGGCCCTTGTTTGGCTGTTTCCTGGCACTACCTCACTAACACAGGAAATGCCGATCAAGTAAGAAAAAAATATAAGAACTGACGTGCAATGAGTAAAAGAATATATGTTACTCTTCATAAAGAGGTATGATGAAGGTATGAAACATATTTACATACAAGCATGTACATGGGGATATATCCTAAGAAATATGCATCATTACTAAACATGATTAATTTCATGAAATTTTAAGTTCTGTTCACAATGCAACCAAGAACTCGCATATAATACCTTAAAAGATACTAACCAATAAAATAAGGCAAGGCTGGACATGATTCTCTCTATCTGTCTATCCATTATTAACAAACTTTCTTTCCAGTTCCATGCCTGGATCAAGTGCAAACTAACCTTTCATTTCACTCATGAACTTCATTCCAAATCTCAGCACTTTTTCACTCAATTAAATCATATACATACTATGACATAAAAGTCAAAAGGGGTATTGACAGACAGGCATATCAGGCAGAGGTTCACAAACTAAATGGACTTAAGTTATCAAACTTGGTCTTCCCATAAAGAGCAACCATACAAAAACACATATAAAGATGTAAACATTCAAACAAGATTAATAATTCAAAATACCAATGAAAATGGGAAAGTATTTATGGACCATGCAAATGATAAAAAGTTTCCATACTTGGGGTGTTTTACACATCAAAACATGAAGTACTGCAATTCCAAAGAACGTTCAAAATCATTCATCAGTTAGCTTAAACACTTAAACATCTTCACTCAAAATTCAAATTAATCTGGTTCCATATAGTTTCAAATAAATATATTTGCATCTCCACACACAAAAAATAGAAATACACACATTTCCACAACCTTCTATAAGCATGGTTTTCCTAAGGTACTTGTACTTTTACATTTCTGGTACTGCATGCACCTGTTTGAACTTTTTCCTCAAACATATTTGCATGTACTTCTGTCAATGGACATCTATAATCTTAGGTGCAAGTGAATAAATTTTAGTACGAATTACTCAGATGAATGAGCAGGCACTGTAAGTCTACAATGATTTCTACAGCTCTTTGTAGAGGTTATGTTAATGACAATACATCTTCATAATCATTATGGTTTACAACAGACAAAATCAATTTTTGTCAATTGAGGGGCTTTGGATGAGGCAAAATTTGCAAGTCATCCAAGATGTACATATTTCATCAAACTTAAGTGCACAGTATAAATTTATAAGAAATAAGATGTCATGGCAAAAAACCTAACATGACATGAAGGTATGCTTTACATACCCTGGTCAAGCAACTAAAGGATCAGCAGATTGGAATAATATATTTGTTTCAAATCACTCGACAGTGCAACACTGCAGATGATTTTCTTCATTTTGCTAAAAATCTCCTTCCTAAATAACATGAAAAATAATCTCACTTTGTTCTGAAGGTAACAGAAAAATCATGTGGAAAAAGCACACACAAAAAAATTACTATATTAAAGCAAGTCATTTAAGTAGATATTGGATGAAGTATTGAGCATTACATGGTAAAAAGCTTTTTTCTTGTCAAGTATGATAAACAGAAAGCAGCAGATTCAATATAACATGGATAATCTAATGATATATAAGATGATCACAGCTTTACAATTCCTGCAGAATGATTCATCTTGTTTTGTTCAGTGACACAGGAAAGAGGATGTACTCACTGCAAAACACATTATGGCCATTTACAGAAAATTTGGGTCTAAATCACACAACACATAGAATTTGGAAAACAGAGAAACAATAATATCTTCAAATAAATGCAGCAAAATTCTAATCACTAAAACAAATTCACAGTAATTACCCTCCAAGAAAATGCAAATATGAGTCACTTGAAGTAACCCTATCACAAAGGAAAAAGGTTGATAATATGCATAAAGATAGTAAATCATTCACTGAGGAGAAAGAGTTGTTTACTAAATGTTTTATGACTCAAAAGGAAAGTGCAGTGGAGTGAAAAAATGAGAATCAAAATAAAAACATTGAGTAGCGAGGTGGTTTGATCAAGAAAGTAATGAAAGGTAAGAGAGGTGTGGTAATAAAAAAATTGTGGTTGAGACAGCAGAAAAGGGTGTATTGAAATGGTTTGGACATATGGAGAAAGTAAGAGAGGAAAGGTCAACAAAGACGATAAATGTGTCAGAAGTGGAGGGAAAAAGGAGAATCGGGAGACCAAAATGGAGGTGGAAGGATGGATTGAAAAAGTCATTGGGTCCTGGACATGCAGGAGGGTGAAAGGCATGCATGGAATAGAGTGAACTGGAACAATGTGGTACACTTGGGTCAACGTGCTGTCAGCAGATTGAACCAGGGCATGTGAAAAGTCTGGGGTAAACTATGGAAAGGTCTGTGAGGCCTGGATGTGGGTAGGGAGCTGTGGTTTGTTACATTACACATGTCAGCTTGTGTATGGATGTGTGCAGATTTGTCCTTTTTTCATATTTTCCTGGTGCTACCTTGCTGATGCAGGGGATGCAACTGGGTGTAGGGGAAGAGAAGTGAATGTATGTATTATTTTAATTCTCCTTCTTGCATTGGTGCTGTTTTCTGTAGGGAGGGTTTGTGTCAGGAATGGGTGAAGGCAAGTATGAATATGTACATATGTATATATGTATGTGTATGTATGAATGTATATAAATGTATATGTGCAAAAAAACCATAGGAAAATGAGATACGATAAGTTCCCATGTGCACTTTTGTGTAGTGATCGCATCATCAGAGGAGATACAAGGACGACAGAAGAACAAGAATGGTCAGTTGATATACAAAACTACGTTTCTTCCTTCTACATCAACTGAATGTTCTACATTTTCTATCTCATTCTTGTATGTCCCTGACAATATGATCATTACATGAAAATGCACTTGGGAACTTATCGCATTTCATTTCTTCCTATGGATTTTTGCAAGTACAGTAAACCCTCAATTTGATGGACCCCAATATAACAAATTTCAGATTTAACAGACAAATAATTGTAATATAGCACATTAATCAATAACAATCTAAAAATAAAAAATCTCAAATGTCGCAACATATGCACTTCATATTGCACTTGTTTCTAGTAGCATGGGGTAGACTTGCTTTGCTTCAGTCCGAGTCTGCCTCTAGCTATCGTGTGGTTAGGCTGTATAAAGTATTTCTGTTATCTCAAAATAATTTTGCAATCCATACAATTCAAAATGGCATCAAGTGATTGTAAGAGATGTAATGAAAGCAGGTAGTCTGTCCTCACTTTATTATAAGAGAGGTATTACAGAGAGGCTGCTGCTGCTGCTGGGTACTCCCCTTAACACACAGGTGTTGTGGGGAACAGCGAATCCCAAGGGCATGGGTGACGTCAGTTTTGAAAAGACAGGTGGCTACTTCTGTCCAACTTCATTGAGTATTATCTATGTGGCTTCACCTCCACTACCAAACCCAACCTGTACCACAATTCTGAAGCAACATCCTGTAAGTAGTCAGGGGTGCCCAAGGACAGCCTGGGTCTCTGTTATTGTCTGATTCCTGTTTCTCAGAGTTCTCCATCACCAGTTTATCAAGTAATATTGTCGGGGTGTTGAAACACCATTTCGCAACTGTCTTCCTGCTGCCAGGGAGGTGTTGAGATATTGGGGTATAGCCTGAGTTGCTCTGCTGTTGTGCAGGCTACCTCCAACACCTGTGTTGCCCCTTGACACCCATTTGACTGCCTTTACCACTGCTTCAGCGCATCCATTGGACTAGGGGAAGTGGGCTGAGGAGATGCAGGCCATGATTCCCCATTTTTTGTAGAAAGCTTCCATCTCCTCACTGTCTAGATAGGTTGCCCTGTCGAAGGTGATTTCTTGGGTGCACCCCATCTCCTGAAGAAGGTGAGCAGCCTTGCGAAATTATGGGATTTTCCCACAAAGGTTCAAATCCTACTCTGCGCCATGTAAGAAGTGCAATGAAAGCAGGTAGTCCATCCTCACTTTATCATAAAGATGTATTCTTTTACAGGAAAGGGTGGCATGACCTATATCTCAGTCTAACTCCTGCCTCCAACTACCCGGCGAGCGTTCCCACACTGCAAGGTGCCTGCTGCCTAACTATAGTACCACACACTAAATCTTACAGCGATAGAGGAGTTAAAAGAAAGCTTGTGAACTTAAATGTGGCACAGAAATAGGTTACATTCGATTCAATGGACTTTCGGCATTAACAGACACTCCTTCCCCTCTAATAGTCTGTTAAATTGAGGGTTTGCTGTAACAGATCACAAGCACCACTGTGACCCCTTGTAATAAATGTGTGTGTGTATATGTATATATTTGTGTACGTGAGTGGATATGTCTTTCTTCGTCTGTTTCCTGGCACTACCTCACTAAAGCAGGAAATGGTGACCAGGCAATAAAAAATATACATATCTTATATGTGCTGAATTGGTTTGGACAAATGGAGAGAATGAGTGAGGAAAGGTTGACAAAGAGGATATACATGTCAGAGGTGGAGGGAACAAGGAGAAGCGGGAGACCAAACTGGAGGTGGAAAGATGGAGTGAAAAAGATTTTGAGCGATCAGGGCCTCAACATACAGGAGGGTAAGAAGCATGCAACAAAAAGAGCAAATTGGAACGATGTGGTATAACGGGGTCGACATGCTGTCGTTGGATTGAACCAGGGCATGCGACACGACAGCTAGAGACTGAGTGTGAATGAATGTGGCCTTTTTTGTCTCTTTCCCTGGCACTACCTCGCTGAGCAGGGGGTAGTGATGCTATTTCCTGTAGGGTAGGATAGTGCTGGGAATGGATGAAGGCAACCAAGTATGAATATGTACATGTGTATATATGTACATATCTGTGTATGTGTGTGTACATGTGAAGGTGAGGGTGAGAAGCATGCAACAAATTGAGCAAATTGGAACGATGTGGTATCCCGGGGTCGACATGTTGTCGTTGGATTGAACCAGGGCATGTGACATGACAGCTAGAGATTGAGTGTGAACAAATGTGGCCTTTGTTGTCTTTTCCTAGTGCTACCTTGCGCACATGCGGGGGGGAGGGGGTTGTCATTTCACGTGTGGCGGGGTGGCGACAGGAATGAATAAGGGCAGACAGCATGAATTATGTACATGTGTATATATGTACATGTCTGTGTGTGTATATATATATGTATACGTTGAGATGTATAGGTATGTATATGATCGTGTGTGGACGTATATGTATATAAATGGGTATGTGGGTGGGTTGGGCCATTCTTTCGTCTGTTTCCTTGCGCCACCTCGCTAACGCGGGAGACAGCAACAAAGTATATTAGAATTTACATGTATGGGCGTTTGTGTATGTATGGTAAAGTGTGTGAAAGAAGAAAGCTGAGAGTAAATGTGAATAAAAGCAAGGTTATTAGGTACAGTAGGGTTGAGAGACAAGTCAATTGGGAGGTAAGTTTGAATGGAGAAAAACTGCAGGAAGTGAAGTGTTTTAAATATCTGGGAGTGGAGTTGGCAGTGGATGGAACCATGGAAACAGAAGTGAATTATAGGGTGGGGGAGGGGCGAAAGTTCTGGAAGCGTTGAAAAATGTGTGAAAGTCAAGAACATTATCTCGGAAAGCAAAAATGGGTATGTTTGAAGGAATAGTGGTTCCAACAATGTTATATGGTTGCAAGGCGTGGGCTATAGATAGAGTTGTGCGGAGGAGGGTGGATGAGCTGGAAATGAGATGTTTGAGGACAATATGTGGTGAGGTGGTTTGATCGAGTACGTAATAATAAGGTAAGAGAGATGTGTGGTAATAAAAAGAGTGTGGTTGAGAGAGCAGAAGAGGGTGTTTTGAAATGGTTTGGTCACATGTAGAGAATGAGTGAGGAAAGATTGACAAAGAGGATATATGTGTCAGAGGTGGAGGGAACGAGAAGTGGGAGACCAAATTGGAGGTGGAAAGATGGAATGAAAAAGATTTTGAGTGATCGGGGCCTGAACATACAGGAGGGTGAAAGGCGTGCAAGGAATAGAGTGAATTGGAACGATGTGGTATACCGGGGTCGACGTGCTGTCAATGGATTGAACCAGGGCATGTGAAGCGTCTGGGGTAAACCATGGAAAGTTTTGTGGGGCCTGGATGTGGAAAGGGAGCTGTGGTTTCGGTGCATTAGAGACTGAGTATGAACGAATGTGGCCTTTGTTGTCTTTTCCTAGCGCTACCTCGCGCACATCAGGGGGTTGTTATTTCATGTGTGGCAGGGTGGCGATGGGAATGAATAAAGGCAGACAGTATGAATTATGTACATGTGTATATATGTATATGTCTGTGTGTGTATATATATGTATACACTGAGATGTATAGGTATGTATATTTGCTTGTGTGGATGTGTATGTATATACATGTGTATGTGGGTGGGCTGGGCCATTCTTTCGTCTGTTTCCGTGTGCTACCTTGCTAATGAGGGAGACAGCGACAAAGCCAAATAAATAAATAAAAATATATATATATATCTGTGTGTGTGTGTGTGTGTGTGTGTGTGTGTGTGTGTGTGTGTGTGTGTGTGTGAGTGTGTGCATGTGTGTTTGTGTGTGTGTGTGTATGAGTGGATGGGTTGTTCTTCATCTGTTTCCTGGCTGTTACCTCACTGACGTGGGAAACTGCGAGGTAGTGCCAGGAAAGACAAAGAACAGCTCATCCACTAATATACATATGGCCAGGTAGCACCAGGAAAACAGACAAAAATGGCCACATTCATTCACACTCATTCTCTAGCTGTCATGTGTAATGCACAGAAACCACAGCTCCCAATCCACACCCAGGCCCCACAGACCTTTCCATGGTTTATACAAGATGTTTCACATGCCCTGGTTCAGTCCACTGACAGCATGTTACTATAATGAAACACTAAAAAAATCTGCAACTCTACCATTCTTTAAACATGTATCCTGAGCTGTTCTGTTAACAGAAATGATGTCATACATCACACCAATGATCGTATGAAATAACACACAAAAGAAGGATAACAAGGAATTAAAGTATCAAATAGCAATTATCAAATCAAAGTAAAACTGCACTCAACCAAATGCTACTAATGTCTATCTCACTTGACCAGATGCTGCTATTAATGTTTGTGACAGTATTAAAAATGAAATTTGTTAAGGCTTATAACATACACACACTGTTATAACTAGTCATTGATTAAATTTCTTACTAACTCTGAGATACAAAAATGTTCATTTATACAAATTCTTCCCATCAAAGTCAATTTGTAAATGGTACACACAAAGTATCACATATACAGATTTGGATTACAATTTTCATAAATGATATGTCTCAGTCACGGAAACTGTGACACAGTTTTAAAGCATTTAAAACATACCTTATAAACATTGCATGATGCTTGTAAGATTTGTCCACGAGCTTACATAATACAGATCTTAAAGCAATTAATATTATGTCTAATCTTACAAATAATGAGCTGATGTCTGTTCTCCACTTGAGAGATACAGCATCTAATAAAACGCTAACATGCATAATCAGTACGTGTTAAATAACTTATTTTTTCATCATTACTCAATATGACATTGAGCAGTCATTTCTTTATCAAACAAGAAGTATATCATGACTGACTCCCCTGAGTTGACCAAACACTTTAAAGAGGTACTTTCTCAATTAAAGAACCTAGACATAAAACTTGATAGTACAGATTCCCCATCATTCATGCACTTTGGGATTATACTACCATCTTTATCATAATAAACATGGTGCCTGCCCAACAAATCTGACGACAGATTATGAGCATTTTACCCCTTCACTTATCTAAAAAATGTTAAATATATTTACTCTCTTTGTCATTTCCCTGTGGTGGTGGGGCAGGTAGTTGAGATGGTGGTGGTGGTGGTGAAGGGTTAGGAGAGTGACTTGAAGGTGTCTGGGTTCCTCCTGGGTCTTGTGGACTGTTCTCCCTTGATGGTCCCAAAACTGGTGGTCCAGGGGCTATGGATTCTTGATCACGTATTGGTACTGGAATCTTCAGCAATGGAGGTGGGGGTGGGCGAGACTCATTTACTGGTTCTGATGGGCTCTGTTGGTCAAACTTACTCATTTACTGGTTCTGATGGGCTCTGTTGGTCAAACTTAAGTCTTTTATCTAAATATATTCCTCATACAAATATCAGTGATGAAACTAGTATACACCCTACCCCAAATGTGTATGACATTATGGTGTGCAGTTTTGCAACTGCATGCTCTTTATCAGCATCAAATACCAATACTTGCAGTTTTCATTTATTTTAAATAATTGACAATTCAACATAGGACATGATGAATAGTCGGGCCAGCTTGCCCTTAGTCATTTTGTAGGTGATGTTAAGGGAAAAATAATTTGCTGCACAGTGAGCAGATACTCTGTGTCAGAGCCTTAACATCATGGGACCTAAAAGACCACAGATATGCCTTCTACAGATATGCCTGTCAAGGATGTGACTTTTATGCTGAGAGAAAAGACAGTAATAATTAAAATCTGGAGCAACATAAGTGTGCTGCCAGCACAGATACAGCTCAAACGAGCCCAGGAATTGTACCATACAAAAGAGTAATGAAAAGATTAAGGAAGCCATTGCTGCAGCTGCATCCCACGTATGAAATCCACCGTTTGAAAAGCTTGAGAAGATGCTGTTAGGATGGCCAGAGCAGTGATTCCTACCCAGTGGGAACTTAATCTCCTTGGGATAATTATGCATTTTCCAAGGGTAAATAGACTTTGGTCATCCACGATTTTTATCAGATGTAAAAGAAAGGTGAATACCTGCTAAGCTTAGACTTGCACAAGCTAAATCACCTGTCTACACAAATTTACCAAGGTGAAATCAGATAGGCCCATTTTACAGAAAGTTGCTTTGACAGTAAAGAAATAACACTCAAAAACTGCCTTTATTCTATAGTGGTCAATCCTCAAAGCTCTCGATGTTACACTGAAAACTAATTGGGTTTAACAAGCATTCCTGTGCCACATGTCCCATTATTTGGAAATAAGTGCAGAGGTGAAGATGTGCACACTTGCCTAAGGTGTAACTGTCATTGCATTTTCAGCTTGTGCAGCAGCTGCTTGTTTCTTTGTGCACGTGAAGATCATGAATACTTTTACAGTCATTCACTTCTTGGTCTGCAAAGACTTCAATAATATTTTGTAAAAGTTTACTCCGTTAGGACTTGCAGTTTTCTATATCTGGCACAGTTTTCTTCCCCAAGGTCACTATGGTAGCATAACAAGAACTTTCATTATTTGATCTTGCAAACTTCACTAATATGCCCATGAAAAACCCTAATGTCTCCTCTATTCTAAAGAGCTCACTCCATAAAGTGTGAAGCTTTTCAAGAAACATTATGGGGAACAAAGACAATGAGATTTTCAAACATAATGCAGTCTTCAATGGCACAAAGAGTAAAATTCAACAGGTCATCACATGAACTCCAGTATACTGGAAGTATCATGCAAGGTTGCTTTTTGCATTGCACAGTGCAAAATCGACACGACTAAGGAAAAGTTTATCTAGCTATGCATGCTGTTCACTATCTTCATCATCAACCTGTTCTAAAAACTTGAAGATTATGATTGAGTCATCCCTCAGTCTTCTATTTTCCATGGTGGACAAATTTAAGGCCTCTAACTTTCCCTGTAAATCATCTCTCTTAATTCTGGTACCCTCTTTGTTGCTCTCTAATGAACGTTTTCTATCAACTCTTTGTGCTTCTTTATGGGAAGTCACCACACCTATTCAAGTTTTGGCCCTACATAAAGTGTGAAAATTGTGCTGATTATTTCCTTATCCATGAACATAAATGCAATTCTAATATTTGCTAGCACATAGCTGGTCTCAGGAACTATTTTCTCATTGTGGAACTCTGGGGACAGATAAGCAAAAATATCAACCCCAAAGTCTTTCTCACACACAGTCACCACCAGCTTATTTTCTATCAGATGAAAATCATACTGAGGCCCTCTTCCACTGTAACCCATCCTCAGTCCTTTACAATCGCACAGGTTGAACTTCATTACTCATGGGTCAGATCAACACTAGTATGCCAAGTTCCCTTGTATGCTAGTGCAATCTTCCAAGTTTTTCACTCCTCTCATGTGCAAACATATTCAGATAGAAGTCCATACCTTATGGGAAGTCCTTTATACAGATCAAAAAGAGTAAAGGTCTTACAAAGGGACTGTGTGGCACTAAACTAGTGATCTTATTCCATTTTGAGGAGGCTCTTCTCACTTGTGTACTTTCTTCCCTTCTGTTCAACGCAGAAGTCTCCCCCTTGTTCCCACCTCACGACCCAACTTTTTACTTAGCTTCCAATGTGGCACAGCATCAAATGCTTTATGGCAGTCCAGATACAAACAACACACCCAGCCTTCCACTTTGTCTATGAAAGTACTCACCCTTACATAGAATAGAAATCTAAGAGGTTTAATTGATCACTGTTCCCACCTAGAGCTCCCTTACGGGGGTGACCACGGTAATAGACTTTTCATAACTAGTGAACTCAAGTGCCACTTCTCAGCCTTTAAAGCCCCACCCTTAACAGGCCACTGGCAGATGGCAATTCTAGCACAGCATTTGCAGAGGCTCCTACCTAATGTTCCTACTGATTACTTCTACCTAATGCTCCTGCCTAATGTTCCTACCTAATCTATTGATCTTATTCATATCTCTGGCACCCAATTCCTCCAGGAATTCCCATCTAGGGGATGGCCATGACAAAGGAGTCTCCACTTATCCCTGTCTTACACACCTCCCTCACATACACTGGATTCTTGACCTCTATGATTCATTTCATGTCCATTTCCAAAGCCTGGATTCTTGACCTCTATGATTCATTTCATGTCCATTTCCAAAGCCTGGATTCTTGACATCTGTGACTCATTCCATGTCCATGTATCAGCTGAATAGGTTAGGGTTGGGAAGACCTCTTTTCCCTAAAACCATGTTGTTCTTATCTAAATAATTTTTCTTATGTATATATCATCCTTTTGCTTTCTAATTATCTTTTCCAGAACCATAGACACCACATTCGTTAGTGGGACCTGTCTATAGTTCAGCACCTGTCCCCAGTCTCCTTTTTATAGACAGTTATCATGATTCCCCATTCCTTTAGTACTCTGCCTCTCTCCACTGACACTGTGAATAGTATTTCAGGAGGTTTATCTAGCACATCTGCACCCATGATCTGCACATATGGTGAAATTCATCTGGATGATGAGCCTTGTATGGGTTATGACCTTTCAGTATTCTGTTTATGTCTTTTCTAAATATCTCATGATTTCTTAAAATAAGAAAAACTAACCCATTCCATCTCACTAAAGTTGGAAATATAGTGTTTTCCACTACAAAAACACTACTAAACCTCTTATTAAGTTCCTCACATATCCTTACATTAAGCATTACCATTCTTCCCTCTGAATCTCTTAGTTTGATAACTAACTCTTGAAGAATTTTTGGAAAAATGTTTAGCATTTTCTCCTGCCTTGTCAACAACACTCTTTTCAAAGTTTCTTTGTTTCTCCTTTTTCATCCTAGTATACTTGCTCCTTGCTCTCTTATACCTTACCAATGCTGGCTGGTCGGAGCGCCATCTGTATCTTTGCCTCAGCACACTGCGAAGTTCCTTTGTTTTTTGACATCTTTTACTGAAGTGCTCCTCCCTCTTTCTTATCCTTCTATCTGTATATGAAGCTTAAAGTAAGGCAAGTTTGTACTCATTCACTGCAAAATTAAGAGAACCTTCCATTACAATGCTTTCACAATCTATATTACAAAATAAATTCAGTTTCCATGATTATATCTCCTGTCTGAGTCAGCTTTATTTGCTGCTGATATGATGTCTTGATCTACCATATAATCAAACTCCATCAAATGATAATTTTTCCAAATGGTGTATCATATATGATTTCCTCAATATCTATGCTTTTATGTGTGAAGATACAATCCAGTAAAGATGGTGTATCAGCTCCTCTGATCCTAGTATGCTGAGCAACATGCTATTACAGGAAATTTTCCTTTACCCACTCTGGGACCTTATGTTTCCATGAGGAGCCAAATTTCCCCAGTCAATCTCGACATAACTGAAATCCACCATAATCTTACTTTATCACCAGAGACAAGTACATATTTCGATGTTTCATGTACCATCCTCATTATTTCTTATTTGTTATCAATGTACATTTGCTCCAGTTCATTAGCCTTCTTTCAAAGGTTATATATCATCAACAAAACTTCTTTCCTACAGTTACACTTCTCTTTATTTATCACTGAAATAGGCCATCTACTAGTATTTCCTGAACCTTTAAGCTGTTTCTTGCTAGGATGGCCAATCCTCCTCCTCCTTTCTCTTTCTTTCCCTCCTTGCTTGGCCCTATCCTCCTCTTTTTTCTTCTCTTTCCCTCCTTGCTACCAACGTATCTCTGGACAAAACAGGTGAGATCTTATCTCTTTACTAAATTTTTCTCAATTTAACATTATCAAGTACATTTTCCTCTAAGATACCTGAATTCCAGTTCTTTCCCGTTTACTACTAGTCTAAATGCATTTTAATACATTACTTTTAATCTGACATTTCTATGCAGTACTAGTATGGCTATTACATCCTCTTCCCTCATATGATGTCTTCCAAGATTTGCCTTCTGACTATATTCTTTGCTTCTCTCTCTCTATCTCTCTCTCTCTCTCTCTTCCCTTGGTCACCTTGCATTTAAGTCTCTTGTCCTGTCTCAATATCTCAGCTAGACAACTCCAAAGTCCTTCCATTCTCTGACCCCCCTTTCTTATGGATCATGTTACCAGTGGAATAATATCACAATGCTTTACCTGTATAACAAAAATTTTCTACTTAGATTTTAAGCATGTCGGTAGTAGTTGGTAGGCAGCCAATGACCAGGGAGGTATGTCACCAGTACTAACCCTCCAGGTATTAGGAGGGTTAGTGATATGCTTAGTGAGCCAGCAATTTAGTGGTTGTCACGATGAACTCCTCTGACCCAAGTAGTTGTCTTTTCTTTCTGCCTCACTAACATGTAGACCACTGGCATTCTGTCCAAAACATACAATCTCTCCTTGTTGTATGTAACACTTGACAACACTTGGCTCATGCAGTTCATTCTTTATAACTCTAGATTTTCCTGAGGTAAGCACTATGTGCTAGCCCTACCTTTTGGTAGGAACATTTAGGTAAAATTATTAGGTAGAAACATTGGTAGTAGTATTAGGTAGGAACATTAGATAAAAGTAGTCATTGGAAACATTAGGTAGGAACCTTTGCAAACACTGCACTAGACTTGCCAGTGGCCTGTTACGGGTAAGGCACTAAATGCTAAGAAGTGGCGCTGGAGTTCTATACTTATGGAGACTGCTGCCGTGGCCACCCCTTTGAAGGAGTTCCGATTGGAATAGGCATTAGAGATACTGACACATAGATTTTAAGAAACAATTTTGACTTTCTGAAACTTAAATGTACATATCTATGAATGTTAACATTTAAATCAACTGTCCTTACACTATTCTCCTTCACACGAAAACAAATATTCTACATAAAAATGGTGTATAAACAAAATTTATCATACAACTGACCTTGTTTGCAATAGGAGGTGTTGCTCTTTGTGCAGCAAGAGCCTCAGATTGCTGTGCCTTAGCCTTGGCTAGGAGTGAATTCAGTGTCAATGCAGCATTGAGAACTGCCAGGCCATCCTGTGGGTCAGTTTCAGGTATATGTTCTTTATCCTGGGATGAATCTGGAAAAAAAATCACTTTGTACTCCAGTACTTAATATCATGTTGTCACAATATTAATAATGTAAAGTTTTTTTGGTCAAATTTTTTTCATAATTCTAGACAAAGTTCAAGAATACTTTATAATATACATTATTATCATTATCATTATTTATCATACTTGATCACCATTTCCCGCGTCAGTGAGGTAGCACCTGGAAACAGATGAAGAATGGCCCATCCACTCATATCCCCACTGGGGACAGGGGAGAATACTTCCCACGCATTCCTCACGTGTCGTAGAGGGCGACTAAAGGGGACGGAAGCAGGGGGATAGAAACCCTCCCCTCCTTGTATTTTAACTTTCTAAAAGGGAAAACAGAAGAAGGAGTCACGCAGGGAGTGCTCATCCTCTTAGAAGACTTAGATTGGGGTGTCTAAATGTGTGTGGATGTAACCAAGATGAGAAAAAAGGAGAGATAGGTAGTATGTTTGAGGAAAGGAACCTGGATGTTTTGGCTCTGAGTGAAACGAAGCTCAAGGGTAAAGGAAGAGTGGTTTGGGAATGTCTTGGGAGTAAAGTCAGGGGTTAGTGAGAGGAAAATGACTGAGGAAAGATTGACAAAGAGGATATATGTGTCTGAGGTGGAGGGAACGAGGAGAAGTGGGAGAATTATTGGAGGTGGAAAGATGGAGTGAAAAAGATTTTGAGTGATCGGGCCTGAACATGCAGGAGGGTGAAAGGTGTGCAAGGAATAGAGTGAACTGGAACGATATGGTATACCGGGGTCGACGTGCTGTCAATGGATTGAACCAGGGCATGTGAAGCGTCTGGGGTAAACCATGGAAAGTTCTGTGGGGCCTGGATGTGGAAAGGGAGCTGTGGTTTCGGTGCATTATTACATGACAGCTAGAGACTGAGTGTGAACGAATGGGGCCTTTGTTGTCTTCCTAGCGCTAATTTGCGCACATGAGGGGGGAGGGGGTTGTTATTTCATGTGTGGAGGATGGCGATGGGAATGAATAAAGGCAGACAGTATGAATTATGTACATGTGTATATATGTATATGTCTGTGTATGTATATATATGTATACATTGGGATGTATAGGTATGTATATTTGCATGTGTGGATGTGTAAGTATATACATGTGTATGTATATACTCTTTCCTCACTCATTCTCTCCATGTGACCAAACCATTTCAAAACACCCTCTTCTGCGCTCTCAACCACACTCTTTTTATTTCCACGCATCTCTCTTACCCTTACATTACTTACTCGATCAAACCACCTCACACCACATATTGTCCTCAAACATCTCATTTCCAGCACATCCACCCTCCTGCGCACAACTCTATCCATAGCCCACGCCTCGCAATCATACAACATTGTTGGAACCACTATTCCTTCAAACATACCCATTTTTGCTTTCCGAGATAATGTTCTCGACTTCCACACATTCTTCAAGGCTCCCAGAATTTTCGCCCCCTCCCCCACCCTATGATTCACTTCCGCTTCCATGGTTCCATCCGCTGCCAGATCCACTCCTAGATATCTAAAACACTTTACTTCCTCCAGTTTTTCTCCATTCAAACTTACCTCCCAATTGACTTGACCCTCAACCCTACTGTACCTAATAACCTTGCTCTTATTCACATTTACTATTAACTTTCTTCTTTCACACACTTTACCAAACTCACTCACCAGCTTCTGCAGTTTCTCACATGAATCAGCCACCAGCGCTGTATCATCAGCAAACAACAACTGACTCACTTCCCAAGCTCTCTCATCCACAACAGACTGCATGCTTGCCCCTCTTTCCAAAACTCTTGCATTCACCTCCCTAACAACCCCATCCATAAACAAATTAAACAACCATGGAGACATCACACACCCCTGCCACAAACCTACACTCACTGAGAACCAATCACTTTCCTCTCTTCCTACACGTACACATGCCTTACATCCTCAATAAAAACTTTTCACTGCTTCTAACAACTTGCCTCCCACACCATATATTCTTAATACCTTCCACAAAGCATCTCTATCAACTCTATCATAAGACTTCTCCAGATCCATAAATGCTACATACAAATCCATTTGCTTTTCTAAGTATTTCTCACATACACTCTTCCAAGCAAACACCTGATCTACACATCCTCTACCACTTCTGAAATATTTAATGTATGTATGATTCATGGTGAGGTGCCTGAGGATTGGCGGAATGCTTGCATAGTGCCATTGTACAAAGGCAAAGGGGATAAGAGTGAGTGCTCAAATTACAGAGGTATAAGTTTGTTGAGTATTCCTGGGAAATTATATGGGAGGGTATTGATTGAAAGGGTGAAGGCATGTACGGAGCATCAGATTGGGGAAGAGCAGTGTGGGGATAGGGGAGAAAGAATACTTCCCGCGTATTCCCTGCGTGTCGTAGAAGGCGGTTAAAAGGGAAGGGAGCGGGGGGCTGGAAATCCTCCCCTCTCGCTTTTCTTTTTTTTTTTTCCCAAAAGAAGGAACAGAGAAGAGGGCCAGGTGAGGATATTCCCTCTAAGGCCCAGTCCTCTGTTCTTAACGCTACCTCGCTAACGCGGGAAATCGCGAATAGTATGAAAAGAAAAAAAATTATATATATATATATATATATATATATATACTTGTCGCTGTCTCCCGCGTTTGCGAGGTAGCGCAAGGAAACAGACGAAAGAAATGGCCCAACCCCCCCCATACACATGTACATACGTCCACACACGCAAATATACATACCTACACAGCTTTCCATGGTTTACCCCAGACGCTTCACATGCCTTGATTCAATCCACTGACAGCACGTCAACCCCGGTATACCACATCACTCCAATTCACTCTATTCCTTGCCCTCCTTTCACCCTCCTGCATGTTCAGGCCCCGATCACACAATCTTTTTCACTCCATCTTTCCACCTCCAATTTGGTCTCCCTCTTCTCCTCGTTCCCTCCACCTCCGACACATATATCCTCTTGGTCAATCTTTCCTCACTCATTCTCTCCATGTGCCCAAACCATTTCAAAACACCCTCTTCTGCTCTCTCAACCACGCTCTTTTTATTTCCACACATCTCTCTTACCCTTACGTTACTTACTCGATCAAACCACCTCACACCACACATTGTCCTCAAACATCTCATTTCCAGCACATCCATCCTCCTGCACACAACTCTATCCATAGCCCACGCCTCGCAACCATACAACATTGTTGGAACCACTATTCCTTCAAACATACCCATTTTTGCTTTCCGAGATAATGTTCTCGACTTCCACACATTTTTCAAGGCTCCCAAAATTTTCGCCCCCTCCCCCACCCTATGATCCACTTCCGCTTCCATGGTTCCATCCGCTGACAGATCCACTCCCAGATATCTAAAACACTTCACTTCCTCCAGTTTTTCTCCATTCAAACTCAAAGTATAAAAAAAAAAAAAAAAAAAAAAAAAAAAAAAAAAAAAAAATATATATATATATATATATATATATATATATATATATATATATATATATATATATATATATATATATATATATTGATTGAGAGGGTGAAGGCATGTACAAAGCATCAGATTGGGGAAGAGCAGTGTGGTTTCAGAAGTGGTAGAGGATGTGTGGATCAGGTGTTTGCTTTGAAGAATGTATGTGAGAAATACTTAGAAAAGCAAATGGATTTGTATGTAGCATTTATGGATCTGGAGAAGGCATATGATAGAGTTGATAGAGATGCTCTGTGGAAGGTATTAAGAATATATGGTGTGGGAGGCAAGTTGTTAGAAGCAGTGAAAAGTTTTTATCGAGGATGTAAGGCATGTGTACGTGTAGGAAGAGAGGAAAGTGATTGGTTCTCAGTGAATGTAGGTTTGCGGCAGGGGTGTGTGATGTCTCCATGGTTGTTTAATTTGTTTATGGATGGGGTTGTTAGGGAGGTGAATGCAAGAGTTTTGGAAAGAGGGGCAAGTATGAAGTCTGTTGGGGATGAGAGAGCTTGGGAAGTGAGTCAGTTGTTGTTCGCTGATGATACAGCGCTGGTGGCTGATTCATGTGAGAATCTGCAGAAGCTGGTGACTGAGTTTGGTAAAGTGTGTGAAAGAAGAAAGTTAAGAGTAAATGTGAATAAGAGCAAGGTTATTAGGTACAGTAGGGTTGAGGGTCAAGTCAATTGGGAGGTAAGTTTGAATGGAGAAAAACTGGAGGAAGTAAAGTGTTTTAGATATCTGGGAGTGGATCTGGCAGCGGACGGAACCATGGAAGCAGAAGTGAATCATAGGGTGGGGGAGGGGGCGAAAATCCTGGGAGCCTTGAAGAATGTGTGGAAGTCGAGAACATTATCTCAGAAAGCAAAAATGGGCATGTTTGAAGGAATAGTGGTTCCAACAATGTTGTATGGTTGCAAGGCGAGGGCTATGGATAGAGTTGTGCGCAGGAGGATGGATGTGCTGGAAATGAGATGTTTGAGGACAATGTGTGGTGTGAGGTGGTTTGATCGAGTAAGTAACGTAAGGGTAAGAGAGATGTGTGGAAATAAAAAGAGCGTGGTTGAGAGAGCAGAAGAGGGTGTTTTGAAATGGTTTGGGCACATGGAGAGAATGAGTGAGGAAAGATTGACCAAGAGGATATATGTGTCGGAGGTGGAGGGAACGAGGAGAAGAGGGAGACCAAATTGGAGGTGGAAAGATGGAGTGAAAAAGATTTTGTGTGATCGGGGCCTGAACATGCAGGAGGGTGAAAGGAGGGCAAGGAATAGAGTGAATTGGATCGATGTGGTATACCGGGGTTGACGTGCTGTCAGTGGATTGAATCAGGGCATGTGAAGCGTCTGGGGTAAACCATGGAAAGCTGTGTAGGTATGTATATTTGCATGTGTGGACGTGTATGTATATACATGTGTATGGGGGTGGGTTGGGCCATTTCTTTCGTCTGTTTCCTGGCGCTACCTCGCAAACGCAGGAGACAGCGGCAAAAAAAAAATATATAAATATATATTTTTTATCTTTTTTATTATACTTTGTCGCTGTCTCCCGCGTTTGCGAGGTAGCGCAAGGAAACAGACGAAAGAAATGGCCCAACCCCCCCCATACACATGTATATACATACGTCCACACATGCAAATATACATACCTACACAGCTTTCCATGGTTTACCCCAGACGCTTCACATGCCCTGCTTCAATCCACTGACAGCACGTCAACCCCGGTATACCACATCGCTCCAATTCACTCTATTCCTTGCCCTCCTTTCACCCTCCTGCATGTTTAGGCCCCGATCACACAAAATCTTTTTCACTCCATCTTTCCACCTCCAATTTGGTCTCCCTCTTCTCCTTGTTCCCCCCACCTCTGACACATATATCCTCTTGGTCAATCTTTCTTCACTCATCCTCTCCATGTGCCCAAACCACTTCAAAACATCCTCTTCTGCTCTCTCAACCACGCTCTTTTTATTTCCACACATCTCTCTTACCCTTACGTTACTCACTCGATCAAACCACCTCACACCACACATTGTCCTCAAACATCTCATTTCCAGCACATCCATCCTCCTGCGCACAACTCTATCCATAGCCCACGCCTCGCAACCATACAACATTGTTGGAACCACTTTTCCTTCAAACATACCCATTTTTGCTTTCCGAGATAATGTTCTCGACTTCCACACATTCTTCAAGGCCCCCAGGATTTGTATATATATATACAAACGCCCATACAAGCATATACATATACATATACATATGAATATATACACATATGCAAAGACATATACATATTTACACATGTACATATTCATACTTGCTAGCATTCATCCATATCTGGCGCTTCCCTGCCACACAGGAAACAACATTGCTACCTCCTACTTCAGTGAGGTAGTACCAGGAAAACAGACAAAAAAGGGAACATTTGTTCCCACTCAGTCTCTGGCTGTCATGTGTAACGCACCAAAACCACAGCTCCCTATGCACATCCAGGCCCCACAGACCTTTCCACCTCTGACACATATATCCTCTTTGTCAATCTTTCCTCACTCATTCTCTTCATATGTCCAAACCATTTCAATGCACCCTTTTCTGCTCTCTCAACCACACTCTTTTTATTAACACAAATCTCTCTTATCCTTTCACTACTTACTCTATCAAACCATCTCACTCCACATACTATCCTCAAATATTTCATTTCCAACACATCCACCCTCCTCTGTACAACTCTATCTATAGCCCATGTCTCGCAACCATATAACATTGTTGGAACTACTATTCCTTCAAACATACCCATTCTTGCTCTCCGAGATAATGTTCTCACCAGTTACTCTCCTCTCTTCCTACTCATACACATGCCTTACATCCTTGATAAAAACGTTTCACTGCTTCTAGCAACTTACTTCCCACACCATATACTCTCAAGACCTTCCACAAAGCATCTCTATCAACTCTATCGTATGCCTTCTCCAGATCCATAAATGCCACATACAAATCCATCTCTTTTTCTAAGCATTTCTCACATGCACTCTTCAAAGTAAAAAACCCCTGATCCACACATTCTCAACCACTTCTGAAACCACACTCCTCTTCGATATGATGCTCTGTATATGCCTTCAGCCTTTCAATCAATACCCTTCCATACAATTAACCAGGAATACGCAACAAACTTATGCCTCTGCAGTTTGATCACCCACCTTTATCCCCTTTGCCTTTGTATAATGGAACTATACATGCATTCTGCCAATCCTCAGGCACTTCACCATAATCCATACACACATAGAATTTCCTTACCAACCAATCAATGACACAGTCACCTCCTTTCTTGATAAACTGAACTGTAATACCATTCAAACCCGCCGCCTCGCCGGATTTTGTCTTCCGAGAGGCTGGCAAAATGATGATGTCATCACCAGGTAGTGACTGCTGACTGGAAGGGAGCATACCCAAAGCAAGCTGTGGCTGTTACTACTGAATGGGTAGTATGCACAGAGTGTGAGGCTTTAATGTCAACACAAGGTAGGGGGATACAGGCTTCTTACCCCTTAAGATAATAGTGATTGTCTTATTGCTCATGGGACAATGAAAAAATGATCGTTAAAGTGTGAGAGCTAATTATCTGGAGGGTACTTAACGTTGTACTGTAGTTCCAAAAATTACCTTAAATGTTAAAAATCTCTTACATAAATTTTTCATAAACAGCTTACCACTAACTATCTGCTCCACCTGCTCAGAAGTACCACTCTCAGATTCCTTTTTCTTTTTGGGATTCCTTCTTCGTGTCATGGGTGCTGTCCGAAAGAGGTGGCTGGGCCGGTTGATGCCATGCAGCTTGAAGTATAACCCACAGGCATTGCACACAATTTCTCCTGTTGATAAAAGTAAAAACTTTCTTATAAATCTTAAAAAGAATGAAAATCATTAAGTTAATATATAATCACAAGCCCTTCAAAAAAAAAATGTTAAACATCCCACAAAAATCATCCAGTGCTACACTACTACATAAGCAAGATCTGTCTGACTTTAGACTCTACGTTGCCCCCCTTGGAAAGAATCCCATAAAGAGCACTGAAAGATGAAAATCTTAAGTCTCAGAAAAATTAAATCTTTTGGCTGGCTACCCACAGAAGTAGCACTACTTCTGTGTTCCTATGCATTGATTTCTAATAGTTTCTTAAGTCTCACAGATGCTCAGATCTGTAGCCCCCTGCCATCACTAAACTGGACAATTTATAAAATTCTAATCAATATTCACTCTTCTGTAAAAGTTATGTTTCAACTGCCAAGAACTACTATTTGTGGTACTGAAAATGTTATGATGAAGTTGCATCTCAAATGTCATAGCTAACTGATTAGCATGCTCTTCATATAACTCAATGCCATTAACTAATCCATTAACATCATTTTACCATTCACTTCACTGTTCTCACCACAAATTATAATAACAACATTAATCCTATTATCAGTTCAAAAAGTGGAGAAAAATATCTATATTTTGAATCAGATGAACTATTCAAAGTTACCCTGAAGTATTATTATTATCATCATTATCATAATTGACTGACGCTTCCCATATCATTGAGGCAGCACCAGGAAACAGACGAAGACACTCATATACACACATATATACATACAAGCTCATACACGTACATATAAAAACATATACACATCAACATGTACACATATACATACAAATACATATATTCTTATCATTATCATACTTAGTCGCTGTCTCCCGCATTAGCGAGGTAGTACAAGGAAACAGACAAAAGAATGGCCCAACCCACCCACATACAGATGTATATACATAAATGCCCACACACGCACATATACACAACCATACATTTCAACGTACACATACATATACATACACAGACATACAAATATATACACATGCACATGTTCATACTTGCTGCCTTCATCCATTCCCGTCGGCAACCCACCACACATAAAAAAAACCCACCGCACGCGCGAGGTTGCACTAGAAAAAGACAACAAAGGCCACAATTGTTCACACTCAGTCTCTAGCTGTCATGTGTAATGCAATGAAACCACACATACATAAACTCACTTGCCTTCTTCTATTCCCAGCACCAAAATGCCCCACAGGAAACAGCATTCCCTTCCCATGTCAGCAAGGTAAAGCCAGGAAAACAGACAAAAAAAGGCCTCATTCATTCTCTGTCATTCGTAATGCATTGAAACCACAACTCCCTATCCACATCCAGGCCACACAGACATTTCCATGGTTTACCCCAGATGTTTCATATGCCCTGGTTCAGTCCACTGACAGCACGTCAACCCTGGTATACCATATCATTCCATATCACTCTATTCCTTACACACCTCTCACCCTCCTGTATGTTCTGGCCCCAATCACTCAAAATCTTTATCACTCCATCCTTCTACCTCCAATTTAGTTTCCTGCTTCTCCTTCTTCCCTCCACCTTTGACACATATATCCTCTTTGTCAACCATTCTTCACTCATTCTCTCCATATGTCCAAACCATTTCAACACACCCTCTTCTGCTCTCTAAACCACACCCTTTTTATTACCAAACATCTCTCTTACCCTTTCATTACTTACTTGATTAAACTGCCTCACATCACATATTGTCCTCAACGTTTAATTTCCAAAACATCCACCCTCCTCCATACAACCCGACCTATAGCCATGACTCGCAACCATATAATACTGATGGAACTACTATTCCTTAAAACATACCCATTTCTGCTCTCTGGGACAACGTTCTCTTTTTCCACATATTCTTCACCGCTCCCAGAACCTTCTCCCTCTCCCCCACCCTATGGCTCACTTCCACTTTGTCATTTGCTTTCCTGTAAACTAATGACGAAGAGCAATAGGTAGAAGTCGTGGATAGGAACATTAGACAAGAGCATTAGGTAAAAGCAGTAAACTGGAGCATTAGGCAGAAGAAGCAGGTGAGAACATTAAGCAGGAATATTAGGTAGAAGTAGTTGATGGGAATATTAGGCAAGAGCCTCTGAAAACTGCGCAAGAGTTGTCCATTGCCAGTTGCCTGTTAAGGGTGAGGTACTAAAGGCTGAAGAGCAGCACTGGAGTTCCACAGTTAAGGAGACTATCATAAGGTGGCCACCTCCTTGAAGGAGTGCCCAAGGGGAACAGGCATCAGAGATATAGATAAATAAATAGACAGATAAACTAATGAGCAAAAAATAATCAAAATGTGTGTTCTATGAACCAATGACTTTCACAGATGAATAACAAAATTTCTTCAAATCAACTCACATTTTCACACATTTTCACAATGTTCAAATATCTACATACACATAAGATAACATACCAAAGAAGCCAGTGTGTTTCACAAGCGGGCACATCAAAACACAGTTAACTTGGGCCATGATAGTGAAGTAAAGATCAAAGCAAGTGGTAAAGGCAACCACTTGTCTTAAGTGTAAGCATAATATTTGACTGTCTGTCCATCTACAACAACCTGTCACTGGCTGTGCTTTGGTTAACTAAATCCTGGGGACAGGTCATCCACTGATGGTGTATTAATTTCGTTTCAGAAGTTTTACTCCAGTAAAACATATTTCACCATGCCTGAAATGTGGACTGCACACTATCATTGTCTCTGAAGCTCTATCAAGAATACTTGGAAATACAATAGTAAGAACAAACCTTCTTACTAAAGCTTATTTCACTGATGTCTGTCATAAACATTAATCATACCTCAAACTGTTTACAGTATACATGGCTACTCCATATTCTTACCTTTATCATTGCGTCGCCAAAGCTTGGTGTTATTCGTGCCACAATTTGAGCACCTTGCATATGGCATTAACTTTGGAGACATTGTTGCCTGGCTCTGCAACAATCATAATTCAGATCAATTAATCACAATGTTCAATACTAAACAATAGAGCTCACAAAAACCATACCAGCTATCAATATCTTACAGAGTGGTTACATAAACATAATCAGGTAAACAGCCACCCATCCAAAGAGGTTACACACAAAATTTTGTGTGGAGTATCAAAAAGGTTTAGAAAAACATTTTAAGGGAAACTAATACAATTGAAAAGTATAGTACAAAATACTAAGGGTGACTGTTATTTGATATGTACAAAGTTTAACCCACTGACTGTGGCTGGACTAAATGTAAAGAGCAGGGGTAGCAATACTGTCTGCCTCCACTTAAGCCAGGCAGTGTCAGGAAAAGACAAAACAAGGCCACATTCATTCACATCCAGTCTCTGGCTGTCATGTATAATGCACCGAAACCGCAGCTCCCTATCCACATCCAGGCCCTACAGACCTTTCCACGGTTTACCCCAGACATTTCACATATATTCATTATACTTGATCACCATTTCCTGTCAACGAGGTAGTGCCAGGAAACAGACAAAGATCCATCCACTCATATACACACACATATACATACGTGTACATAAACGCAGATTTACATACACATATATACATACATATACATACACATGTACATATTCATACTTGCTCGCCTTCATCCACTCCTGGCACCACCACAACCCTCAGGAAACAGCATCCCCACCCCCTGCGTCTGTGAGGCAGTGCCAGGAAATAGACAAAAAAAGGCCACAACCGCTCACACTGAGTCTCTGTCATATGTAATGCACCAAAACCACAGTTCCCTGTCCACATCCATGCCCTATGTACATGCACACACACAGTATTTGCTTCATACTTTCATCAGTATCGATGTATATGGTACATTTGAATATACCACAACACTGCACACAGAGGAGCATCAAAATCTTTACAAGTGTAGCATGTAATTGTTTTGCCTTACTAATCATGTTAGCATGTAATTGTTTTGCCTTACCAATCATGTTACTTCTTAAACAATGATTATGTCTAAAATTATGATAAAACTTCATCTGTGTGTGTGGTGAGCTTCCTGAATGAGCATTATACGATGTGAACCAGAAAGTCATATGAAAGTATATTTAAGCAAATGATCATATATCAAATTATAATAAAACTTCATCCATGTAAGTGGTGAGCTTCCTGAATGAGTATCATATGCTGTGACCAAACAAGCCATATGACAAAATGTGTACATTTCTTAATATAATTTCGTTACAAAATTTACGATTCTCCTGTAAGTTCTGCTCTCTACATATATGTGCATATATTTACATGTCTATAGTATTCAGTTCATAATTTCATTAGTGTTTTAAAGTACTGTACATTCTGAAATGTCATTTTATGTATAAAGCAACACCACAATTCTTATACACATGCTATTAATTTTTTGCATTATTTTCCTTGAGACATGAATATAAAAATATAGTACATCTTTATCTATGCATGGGGTGAGCTTCCTTAATGAATAAATATTCAGGCTGTGAACATGCCAGTCAGGAGATATAACCTTCTTAAACTGCAACATATACATGTTTTCCATGCATTTACAATATTCTACTTTCCAATGATATATCTATGACTATTAATATCATAATCACTATCATCACTAATCAATCATATTTTTTCATACTTAATTGCTATTTCCTGCAAAACAAAGTACTGCCAGCAGCAGATGAACAATGACCTCATTTGCACACACCCACTTCCAAGCTGTCATTTACAGAGGATCAAAACCATCACCCCTATCCACAGTCATCCTGCACAGATCTTTCCATGATTTTCCCTGACTACTTCAAGGGCCTTGGTTTAGCCCAATGATAGCACTTAACCCCCTATCAGGTACACCTCCGAATTTCCGGCAAGTGATGGTTTGGCACCTCCTTTAGTCCGGACAAAATTACTTAAGAGAACTTGAAATTACTGCGGCCAACAGACTAGTTTACTGGGCAGCCACAGATGGCGTTGCGTGTAGGGCGTGCTTATTTACATTCTTTACACTGCACTTGTTAGTGGTGATACAGCAAATCTGTGAGTTTCTTAGCTAATTCTGCTAAATTTAACCCTAGCTATAGCTTCTAAGACATATGAGAGTGTCTGTCGTGGTGTCAAACATAAACACCAATCCATATCGGACCAAGATAAAGTAGAACTATTGAAAAAAATGGTCCGTGGTGTTTCGATTCATAAGCTGTGTGACATCTACAGTACTGGTTCATCAACTGTTTATGATATAAAGAAGCAAAGGAAGAAAATATTGAAATTCTATGCAGACAAAGATTCCAAGAAGCAAATGACGATAAGAAAAACTATGAAAGATGGTAAAAGTACTGAGCACGATCGAGTGATGATGGAATAGTTTCGACAGTGTTGGAGTCGACTTGTCAGGTGGCATGATAATGGACCAGGCTAAGTTGTTCCATAAAGAATTTAAATTACAACATGAGTGTGACTATAGTGAAGGATGGCGTCAAAGATTCAAGAAGCGTCATAGAATTTCCATAAATAGTGCAGAGAAACCACGAAGGAGCTAACCACAAAGGATGTGCCAAGTATGTGGATAAATTTGCGAAACTCGTAGCTGATGAGCACCTCATTCCTGAGCAGGTTTATAATGCAGATGAAACTGCATTATTCTGGCAATGCACACCTAGGAAAACACTAACAACAGAAGATGAAGACCCCACATGATTCAAACAAGCTAAGGACAGACTTACCATCTTAGGGTGCTCAAACATTTAATATTTGTTTAAATTAAATTTCCAGCAGTCCATGGTATACTTTACACACATGGGAGATGTACAAATAGTGGGTTAGAGATATGTTGATGAATTATTATTATGTGGTCCAGCAAAATGGTTAATCCGGCAAGGCTTTGGAACCAAGAGTGCCGGAAAACTGGTGGTGTACCTGTATCCCACTATTCCAATTTACTTTATTCTTTATGCAAATTCAGGCCCTGAGCCTTCAGACCACCTCTCACTGCTTTCCACCTCCTCTCACTGCCCCTTCTTGTTCCCTACAATGCTAATATGAATACCACCTTAGTCATCCTCTCCACACTCATCCTTTCTATATACTGAACTATTTCAGCATAACCTCATAAGTTCTCTTACACATACTCTTCTTACTCCCACAACCCTCTCTTGCCCTATCATTTCTTATTTTGTTAACCCACTCTACAAAACATACTGTCTTAAAACATTTAATTTCAAACACATTCACCTGCTTCTGCACCTTAACATCTTGGGCCTACACTGCAATAAAGTTCCTGATACAGCTCTATAAATAACGTAATGACTTTGAAGGAAAGGGTTAGTTCTGATCCTCATACACCAGATATATTTGGTACAAAAGCTACAATGATAACTCTCCCTAACTCATTTCCTATGTTAAAACTTCAATGTACATAATATTATGAATACCATAAAGCTGGAAAAAACTGGTAACCTTTAAGACACATTAACTTCTTGCAGTATCACGGGAGGGTCATGCCAAATATATTTCCTAAACCAAGCTTAAGGAAAAGTAAAAATACAGTAGGGTGTGATGCACTGTCAATACTTGTTCTTACCGGAGATCCTTTTTTGTTTAGACCGACCAGGTGATTAAGGCCCAAGTCCTGAAATTTTAGGAATAATTTGAAAAAAGAGTACTATCAGTTATAATTTTAAATTAAATAACCAAATTTAGTGGTATGTCTATGTCATGTACACTTTTTTCTATTCATGGGAAGGGGACTTATACAACTTCCAAATACTTTGGTTACATTTATCACACCTTCAAGTGCCACAACCAAGAACAACTGAAACACATGAGGATTAATTCTGCATGCTAGTAAAGATATAAAAAAATTAAGAGGCTAAAACTTAACTACGTTAAGAAATAAGATTGTCTGTTAGTGAATGAATGAAAGAATTATCAATAAATTCTGTACATATATGGGACTGATACAGATAGTAGCTGAGCATGGTAGTCACAAAACCCACACTACAAAGCCCTTAACCCTTCCACTGTGCTAAATGCTTAAAGTTGATGGAATTCTTATTATCAATGTTTATGGTTATAGACTTTTCTCCATAGTTCCCCCCAAAAATTTCCATTTCCATAGTGGATAACTAGTTCTCATAACTCAAGTGATTACAAAAAATAGGGTGTGTTGCCATGTAGCAGAGGGACTAAAATGACATGAGCACAAACAAAAAGTCAGCTGAAGACACCAGTGCACCTATGTATTGGAGAGTTTGTGGATTTTCACCATAATTTTATCATTACATTGGACATTATGGGCACTAATACACCCATATATACAGTAAAAATATGTGTATTACCTATTACTGTATATGACAGCATAGGTGAACAGGTAAATAATGGAACCATAAGATTTTATATGATGTCTAGACTTTTGACTGCCATAGTCATAATCATAGTAGGAGCACCTGAAAACTATGCACAAGAGTTGCCTTCTGCCAGTGGGATGTTAAGGGTGAGGCACTACAAGCTAAAAATGGTTCTGGATTTTACCAATTAGTCATTCAGTTGCACTTCTTTGGGAAATATCTTTCCCTGCTAAGTTACAGGCACCATTATATCCACATACACAATATGAATATGTGTATTACTCTATATGTCCATGTATATGAGCTAGTAAGAATTGAATTTTTATGAGTTAATGATGGCATGCCTTTCAAATACCACAGCATCCCTTAACCACAATTCTCCTCTGGTAAATATTTCCTTTCAATTAAATTATAGGCAACATTACATCCCCATATACAGCAAAAAAAATGTATCACTTATGACTGTATATAACAGCATAGTTAAGCACATAAATGATAGAATTCTACATGATATATAATGGCATGCCTTTTCAACACAAATGAATTCAAACTGCAACTGACCTCTGGACTCTTTTCTAAGCTGTTTGTGATAGTGGAAGATACCAGAAACTCACAGATTAGTGTGGTAAAAGTCAGATAATTCAGAGAGAATAACCTGCAAATCATCAATGTGACTTAAGGAGGTGCAAACAATGTAAGTTGTGGACTTAAAGCAAAATATTTATCAATTCTGTTCTCAAACACGTCAACAGTTCTGCTTTAACTACTCTAACTGACAAATCATTCCATAAACAATCCAGAAGAAAAGTACTTTGCCTAATTTGAGGCAAAATGATGCCCATGAGTTTCTATCCATTACTGTGAGAGAATGCTTTAGTCCTTTAGTAGAACTTCTTAACTGGTAAATGTTTCTAATGCAACTTCCAGCTCATTATGAGTAATAAGAAGAGGCCCGTACCACAACTGGAGACTGATAGCATTCTCTGATTATCAGAATCAGAGGACATAGAGAGTCACAATAAATTGACTCAAGAATAATAAGTGGTGATGACGCAGAAGAGAGTTCTGCACTATGCAATACCAATACAGGTATCAAACCATTTATCCAGATTCCAGAAAACTGGAAGTTCAAAAGATCCAGATATTTTTGAAACCGGCTAATTTTGAATGTTGTAGGATTTGCAGATCAAACAGACCTACTTTAGGTCATTAATTTGTATATCTTCAATACAATTTCGTTCATTTTTCACAGTTTATTCTATATTTTACGCATATATTTGGCTGAGTTCCAGAAAACCAGAAAACCCTGAAATCCAGATTGCCTCCGGTCCCAAGCTTTATAGATAAATTGTTTGGTACCTGTATATGAAAGTTATCCATAAATCAATTATCCATAATGCATGGGTCATACTGCTAGTCTACTTCTGATATTAGTAAACTTACATGACATAGATAAATAGCTAAAGTAATTATCATTCAAATCTTATATATTACATTTTCATGTAATTTCTACTATTTTTGATAAAAAGCATTAATCTAACTGTAAAATACTAGTAATCAACAAATATCAATGTCATATATGTTATGATCTTTTCACACAGCAAAAATAATAAAAAGAGAAGTCATACTGATGAATTCATTTCTAATGGCAAAATGACAGTCATACTGATGAATTCATTTCTAATGGCAAAATGACAATTTTGGGGGACTGAAGTTGGAAAAAAAATCCAGAGAGGAGGAGTTAATAATGTTTTTGATCAATTTCAGATATCCAGAGAAACCATAACTTCCAGAGTGTCACCTGTATTTGTAGAGGAACCTACTAACATTTCCAGAAGTAAGGAAGACTCATCAAAACAAGTTCTATCTGGGATATAAAATCCTTAAAAGAGGGGTGATATCTGAAAACACATCAAAAAGATTTTTTTCATACACATTTGCTTATTCCCACATTAGTAAGGTAGGGCCAAGAACAACGAAATGCCACATTCATTCACATCTATTCTCTAGCTGTCATGTGCAATGCACTTAAACAACAGCCCTTTATCCTCAACCAGGACCCATACACCTTTTTATGGTTTCACCCAGCTGCTTCACATGCCCTGGTTCAGTTCACTGACAGATCATCAACTCCTGTATACAGAGCTTTCACCATCCTTCATGTTATAGCCTTAAGCACTCAAACACTTTTTTTATTCTATCACTCCATCTCATACTTTGTCTGCCCCTTCTTGTCCCCCCGACTTCTGACACATACATCCTCATTGTCAACCTCTCCTCACTAATTCTCTCCATATGTCCAAACCATATCAGCATACCCTCTTCAGCTCTTTCAACCACATTCTTATTATCACACCTCTCTTCTACCCTTTCTTACTTTATCAAACCACCTCACACCACATACTGTCCTTAAACATTTGATTTCCAACATATCCACCCTCTTCTACACATCCTCATCTATAGCCCATGCCAACATAGTTACGATTACCATACCTTCAAACATAATTTTCACCTTCCAAGATAACAACCCTTCTTTCCACACATTCTTCAATGCTCCCACAACTCAACAGTTTTGGAGACAAAGCTGCCTAATGCAATACTCTAGATCCAACACAATGTGCAAGGACAACCGTTTAGTATCAAAGATGGTCCAATGTGTACACAGTGATGCTGACCATATTGATTTAATGTCTTGTACCAGAGTATTTGAGAATGCTTATGGTAATGTCAGGAAGGCACTATCTAATGAGGATGCTTTGTTTACAAGAAATAATAATCTGATTCTTCGTTTCAGAGTTGATATGTTCTCTTACTGGTGATGCTGATGAAGCTGCAAGTGCTCCTGTGAGCTGAGTCTTTGAAGTCCAGAAAGATAAACTTGGTCATGCTGCATTTCTGAAGATGAGTTCAATGGGGTGCAAAAGCCAATTCAATACATCCCAAGACCCTTCATATCCACTATGCAACAACCACAATGAAGACAATGTCTGCTTGTTGATGTGTGTAATCAATTATATATTTGTACAGTACAGGGACGGTGTTTTACACTCAAAGGGCACCATCCATTGAGTATTTCCTACTATTATACAACTTCTGAAATTCATGTACACTCTACATCAACCATAAGTCATTCTATTCCATTCTTTCAGCACTCTTAAACTTTAAAATTACTTCTTTAAAGTTTCTTGCTTACTTTCATGTTAAGTTCTCTAGTTGCTCCATTCCTATAGCTCTCAAAGACCTGTTCACTGTCAACATCAACAATCTTTTAAAGATCCAATAGATACTAATTAGATCACCACTCACTCTTCACTCTTCCATACATGGCAAATCTAAATCCTATAACCTGTCTCGGTAAACTTACTTCTCTTAATTCTGGAATCATCTCTGTTGCCTTCCTCTATTTGCTCTTTGTGCTTCTTTACATGAGGTGCCCAAAGGTGAGAAGCATGTTCTACTTTTAACCTTGTGTATATGAACTGCTTGCTAAATATTTCCTTATCCATACATTTGAAAGCCATTCTGACATTTGCCAAAAGACAGTGCTTCCTTTACTTTTCCCCTAATATGGGTGTGTGTGTGTGTGTGTGTGTGTGTGTGTGAATGGAGAAAATTGAGAGCAAATATGAATAAAAGGGATATAATGTTCAGTAGAGAAGAGAAACAAGATATTCAGAGGGTGAGTTTGAATGGAAAAGACTTGGAAGTGGAGTGTTATAGTTATCTAGGAGTAAGTGGTTGGTGTGAGAGGAAGACCACATGTGACATGGGGAAATAGAGTGGTAGAGTATTGGAGAGAAAGAAAAGGGGGAAGAATGGATGGATTGGTGTATGCTATGGAAGCATGAAGGGACATGGATAAGAGAAGAATCTTTTGCCATGGCTAACCCCTTGATGGGAGTTCCTAAAGTGGAATGAGCATCAGAGATATAGATACACAGACAGATAGGAGTAGATATCGCAATAAATGGAGACATGGAAGCTGAAATGACCCATGAGGTCAGTGAGGGGGAAAAGGTCCTGAGGGCACTGAAGAATGTGTTGAAAGAGAGGTCATTCAGGGTAATAATGGGTATGTCAGATGGTAAAGTATTCCTGCTGATAATGTATGGATGCATATGGTAATGGTAATGTATGGATGCATACAGTTTTTTTCATATATATTCGATATTTCACACATTAGTGAGGTAGCATCAAGAACAGATGACTGAGCTTCAGAGGGAAAAATCCTCACTAGGCCTGCATTTCTGTTCCTTCTTTTGGAAAGGTAAAACATGAGGGGAGAATTTCCAGCCCCCCACTTCCACCGCTTTTAGTTGCCTTCTACAACACAGAATGAATATGTGGGAAGTATTCTTTCTCCCCTATCTCCAACGTGATAATACCCCGGCAGGTAGTACCAGTAATATACCTCCCTGGTCGGTGGCTGCCCACCAGCTACTACCTACTACTAGCCTATGCTCATCCTCAAATCAGCTTAGTAAACATACTCTACTGATAGAGCTCCTGCAAAATGAATGGGGCATAGTCTGTACAATGGATGGTTGGAAAGGTAAGTGACAGAATAATATCAACAAGATAATGTCAACCAGAGGTTACATTATGGGTCACCTGAGCTATCTCTTTTAATATTACTAAGAAAAAAAGTCTTGGTAGTTTGATCTAGTGAACTTTTGGGCAATGCTGAGTGACCAACAATCATACAAAGAAATAAAAGGAGTTGGGGTATAAGAGGAAAAAACATTCTAATAGGCATTACAAGCAATGCATTACATTTGATGTATAACATTACATTATGCTAAAGGATCACATCAAGATTGATCATACTGAGAGGCTAAATGCTGAACCAAATGTCATGCCAAGCCAAGACTGTAGATGCTGGATGCCTACCATAGGCTGCTGGCTGGCACTGGGCAAAGACTCATGATTCCAAGGCTCTGGGGACTGTCTCAGCTGGGCTGTATTTTCCCATGCCTGCCCACCACTTTGCTGTAAATATAACATTCTCAGAATTAAGATAAATTATAAGGAACTTGTTGTTAGAAATGGTTTTACTTTCTAATCACTAAACTGCTGACAGCACCATCAACATCACAGGCACCAGACAAAAGTGACAGCCATCTACTGCTGTTCTAATATACAGGTCAAGAAAATCACTAATAAAATAATCTGATGAACTTTCATAAAAATTTCAATATGCACACAAAGTTCATATAGTCCCTACTAATACTGCACATCTATTTCTTTCAAGATTATCTAACATTAATAGCATCATCTCTCCTTAACAACAAACTATTCACAACTTTTCTCCAGAAATCAATGTGTTAATGGTATTTTGATGTTTAAAAGCAAAAGAAAAACATAGAGGACTGTATATAGGGGAACATAACAGAATGTACAGTGACTGAACAGAAATAGTGAGGTCTGGGAGAAACACCATGAGATGTGGAAGGCAACAAAGGGTTCAGAAAAAAAAATCACTCCAGATGGCATAATGAAACCTGAGACATCAAGAACTGAAAGTATGTAAACAAAAAGTGTTTAATAGAAAGACATAAGAAACAAAATAAGAGCCAATATGTGTGGATGGTGTGGTTCAGCTTACTTTGATGTCTGAAAGTGAAATGATTATTATAATGTTTGGACACGAAGTACGGATGCAAAGTGAAAAAACAGGAACATAAGATGAAATCATGAATGACTCGAGTCTTTACTGAGTTTAATACCAGAATACACAATGTGCAAGACCTCTCATATATTGCCCAGACACTTTCTTAGAATGCATAATAAAACTGAAAGTCCAAACAGGAAACGTGACCAACAAATCACCTCAGTGAATGTCTGGAACAGATATTGAGTTAGAAATACAGTAAAACAAGTTGACCCTTATTTCTAAAACCTACCACAAGTGAGTATCAAGATTTCAGGTTGCTCCATGTTCACATGGATGAAGTCAGACCAATTTGTCCAAGGAGGAGGAAACTCACTCGGTGGATGGAATTAATGCATTTCCCTTCAGCTACCCCTATCTATGCTCAAAGAAATTGGCCTCACTGTCAAAACAAATTGATTGCAGCAAACTAACCCACATTCTCCATTCTCAATGATCTAGAGCAAATTACCTCCCACCCCACCCATATTCTTGACTGCTGTGACCACTCTTGTAATACTCTGGATCTGTTTTTCACCTCTGATCCTTTGCACTGTAACTACACACTCACCCCAGATTGGTTCAACTAACCACACTCTCAAAAATGTGCCTATTTTAACAGTACCAACCCCTCCAGCAGCCCTTTCTACACATGAATATTAGCAACTCAACGAAGGAGTAACTTAAGAAAATTCTTTCCTCACTTTCTTGAGTAGATCATCCTCTTATGTGGTGAAGCTTGTCTCCACTAAATGCATAGAAAAGAAAATTCTTTTCTGACTTTCCTTGCATAAATTAGTCATGTATGTGGAGATGCTTCCATCTCCACAAAATACATAGAAAAGTTTATCACTGCAGGAATGAATGCATTTATCCCCTCTTACTCCAAGATGACCTCTTCTTCCAAACCATGGTTCAACTGTTCCTGTAATGAGGTCACTCAGGCATAGCAGGCTTGGGAAAATTCTCCTTCCTTTGACTCCCATTCAGCATTCATCACTGCTCATAATAACTGCAAACACATTATCCATGAGACATAACATTCCTATTTTCAAAGGAAGTGTGATAACCTCTCCTCATCATCCACATATTGGTCTTTATGGTCTTTTGTTAACGGCAGCGCTAACAACTTATGTCACACCACCTTCCTTTCACTTTTCTACTATAGCTGTCTCTCCCATGGACAGAACAACTCCCTTTAGTTCCCGTTACTCCCCTAACTCTCCCTTGGATGAATAACATTCCTTCACCCCAGATGCTCCTTCTACTAAACATATGCCCTTTCCCATGATCTCTTTTCAGAATGTCCAGAAAGCCCTTCTCTTTCTAAACACAAGCAAGTATTATGGTCCAGATGATGTCCATCCCCATGGACTGAAACAGCATGCCTCTGAACTTACACTTACTCATGTTCCACTTCAGTTAAAAATCAGAAATTTCCTTCCTCTTGGAAACATGTGTCGGTACATCCCATCCCTAAAGAAGGGGGACTGTTCAAAGTCTTTGAATCCCTCCTGAACAGCCATATCCTCAAGCATTCTTAGTCTGTCTTCTCTGTGATCACCACTATGGTTTCCGTAAGGCAAGATCCACCAGTGATACTCTTGCTATCTTACTAATCTCTGGTCATCATCCCTGAAAGATTTTGGGGAATCCTATGTAGGTACTCTTGAAATATCCACAGCTTTTGAAGGGTGCGGCATCAGGGTCTCATCTCTAAGCTCCCCTATTTCAGTTTCCCTCCTTCACTTTGCTCCCACATATCTAGCTTCCTCTCTGGCCAATCTATCTCCATGGTTGTTCATAGATCAACCCCTTCCCTCTTCTCCATCCACAGCAGTGTCCCTAAATGGTCTGTCCTGACTTCTACACTTTTCTCCTTCTTATCACTGATTTCCTTTCTTCCACAAATAACCAAATGCACTCATGTGCTGATGACTGCATTTCTCCACATTCTTTAATTCTGCTCCTTCTTCTTTCACTCAATCTGCATCTCATCTCCCCTTCCTCAACACATTTAGACTTGGATAGGATATCTCTGTGGGGTAGACAAAATCTCATTGAGTTTAACACCTCCATGACCCAGTTTCTGCCTGTCTCTTACCAAAAATTCCTCACAACTTTCCTCTCTCCTTTGACAGTCCTGTAATTCCATCCCTTGAATTACTGGACATATATGGTATTACTGTAACATCCACTCTGTCTTGGAAACACCATTACAGAATTAGCTAAGTCTACCTCTAAGAAACTGGGAGTCCTGTTTAGATGTCAAAATTTCTTTTCTTCTGAACAGTTGCTTCATTTATACAAAGGAGTGTGTCCCTGTATGAATTATCGCTCTCACATCTGGGGTGGTTCTAGCCATGCATTCTTACTTGACAGAGTTGAGGCGAAAGCCATACTACTTATAAACTCTCCAAGATTAACTTCAAAACTTGACCATTTGCCCTATGTCCCAATATTGGTTCACTTTCCCTCTTCTATATGTATTACTTTGGTTTTTGCTCCTTGAACTGGCTGCTTATGTGCCCCCGCCACTGACTAAACTAAGAAATACTTGGCAAGCTAATGCATTACATGATTACTGTGCAGTCACTGGCAACTCAAGGTTGGGCCGTTTTAATAACTGTTTCTTTACCTACACCTTGAAGCTTTGGAACTCTCTACCCTCTCATGTCTTTCCCAACAACTATGACCAGGCATATTTCAAAATACAGATATTTCACTTCCTCTAACATTCATAAATACCATCCCTTGTCTTTTTTTTTTTCCTTTCATTAACCTCTCCATACTTCAATTACGGCCTGGCCTCGATGTGGACTTTTGTCTGTGAGTGGAGCCTCCAATGTAAAAGAAGAAGAAGAAGAAAAAAAAAAGCAAGCGATAGGTAAAATAATCAAACTATATCATAAACCAAACACAAGGAGGTGGTGGAAACTTGTTCAACATCTTCCAGCTGTTTTCTTAAGAATGAAAAACAACAATAACAATTACTTTAGTTTTCAAGAACAAAAAACAACAATGGAAAAGATTTAATCTAATAAAAAACCCTGCCCTCTGAGGTATGCAGAACTGCTCACTGTCCATTTCCATACACAAAGTTACATGACCAGACATCAAATTGGGGCTGAGAACTGAATTCTGACGTAAAAATATAAACAAGGAGGGAATGTGCACTTGTTCACATATATGACTGTGGACATCAAGGATTGGAGAATAGTTTTCCCTCTACTTTTTACAAGTGAACCATGATATTTATCATATCTTGTAAAAAAGAAAAAAAGCTAATCAGATATATGTCTAAAGTCACAGACAGATGAGCTTTTCATCCTCATCACATGCAATACCCAAACTATCTCTTAAGCCTCTATATATTCATCCTATGCAACCTACTTGTTTGATTCTATCGATTAAACCCATAAAGAAATAATTTTTGCATACTCCCTACAAAAACAATGGAAGTGAAATAAATCTAACTATCCAAAGATAAGATAGTAATAAATAAAACTTACCAGCAAAAAATGAATGAAACAGGAAAAAAAACAGTAACTTTCTCACCCCCTGCTGAAACCAACTTCAAGTTAAGATGGTTACAAATTTCATGACCTTACTAAAATTTACTTACCACAGCATATGATCCTACACGGAACAGTCCCAGTGGTAAGACCGGTGTAGTGTGAGTAAGGCCACTGCTAGACACTACTGGGTGTAGTCCTGGAGGAGGGTAAAGTGATGGTGCTCTTCGGTAAACAGACCGCTCTCCTGACTCTTGATTTAAGTCTGACTCCTCCCAGCTATTATCTTCTTCTACCAACGGGTCATCAGGCCCTAAAGGTAATGGTAATGGCTCTTCTTTCACTTCCTCCTTGATCTCCGTCTGAGGGTAAATATATAAAACATAAAAATATCTTATAAATGAAAGCTATTCTCCACTGTCAGAAAAATAATTCAAAATAAAACAGTCATTAAAAGCATTCTCTTGATACCTGTCCAATCATATTTCTCAGAAATGACATAGGAGAGTCCTGTTGTAAGGGAGGTTAACATACATTATTCTTAGTAAGAGATTAAAGTTTCATGGCTGAATGAAGATAGCGTCTGGAACAGATACCTAAGCCTTTAAGGAAAAACTCAACTTTTAGCTCCTTCCTCTGTTCCTACTCTTGAAAAACATAATCTAGGAGGGGAAGACTTCCATTCTTCTGCTCCTATCCCTCTTAGATGCTTTCTATGACACACATAAGATATGTGGATAGTATTTTTACTCCCCTGTCCTTAGGGATGTATGTACTTACATAGCCGTAATCCATCTTCCAGTTAGACAAAACTGTTAGAAAATGCACATGGTTCTGTACCCCCTAATGAATATCACCTTATGACCCCCAAACTCAAAACTTACTGAGAGGTGCAACTTTGTACATATCATCGTTAAAAGTTTGGTAAATAACCATTCAGTAAGTCCTTAAGATATTGTACACACAAGAATCCAAAGGCAGTATATTGCATACCCTTGATCCTTGACTTCCTAAGTTTACCAAATGCAGATATTGATCTAGTTTCTATGTTCAGTACATGGAGTTACTGAAGTCTGTCTGTTCGTGGTTACACTGTGAGTGAAAAGTGACCTTTGGCAAATTTGTATCATAAAGTACAATCTCACAGAAATTCTTACTGCAAAGAGTCTATCCTTTCTCTGTTACGGACCGCAGCACACTTTGATGCTGCAGGAGCCCTTGAAGAAGAGGTCCTGGGGTTGTGTATGAAATAATAATACTGGCAGATAGAGAATCGATGAGAGCGGATGCGGACTTTATATATTTGTTCCTGAGAGAATCTTAACGTAGGAAACAGCAATCAAGCATAAAAAAATAAATATAAATACTATGGTATATGTAAATGTCCATTCAATCAGTTATGAGATATTGAGTGCACAACCATACAGAGCCATTTACTTATATATATAACCTTAATCCTTAAACCTATACTTTCAAAAATTAACTGGATACGAAATTGAGCAATCTCAGTGCTACAGCTTTGGTCAGTTTCATTCTCTCAGTCAGTAAACATGATGTTCACAAATATTTACTATATGAAGTTTATGGAATATTTGAGTTCTAATTTCCCTTTCTTCCAAACCTTCCCATTCTTTCACCTTCTTTTGCTGACCATTCATCTTATCAACATTGACAGAGACTCCTGATGCCTGTTCCCTCCTAGAACTCTCTCAAGGGGTTAGCCATGGCAATCGAGTCCTTTACTAGCAAATCATCTTACCACGATGGGAAAAACATTTTGGACTATGAAAATGCACATACATATAAGCTTTCTATATCAAGTGGTTTTACATCAACCATCTAACTAGCTGCAGTGAGTATATTAAGTTTGTTGAGTATTCCTGGTAAATTATATGGGAGGGTATTGATTGAGAGGGTGAAGGCATGTACAGAGCATCAGATTGGGGAAGAGCAGTGCGGTTTCAGAAGTGGTAGAGGATGTGTGGATCAGGTGTTTGCTTTGAAGAATGTATGTGAGAAATACTTAGAAAAGCAAATGGATTTGTATGTAGCATTTATGGATCTGGAGAAGGCATATGATAGAGTTGATAGAGATGCTCTGTGGAAGGTATTAAGAATATATGGTGTGGGAGGCAAGTTGTTAGAAGCAGTGAAAAGTTTTTATCGAGGATGTAAGGCATGTGTACGTGTAGGAAGAGAGGAAAGTGATTGGTTCTCAGTGAATGTAGGTTTGCGGCAGGGGTGTGTGATGTCTCCATGGTTGTTTAATTTGTTTATGGATGGGGTTGTAAAGGAGGTAAATGCAAGAGTCCTGGAAAGAGGGGCAAGTATGAAGTCTGTTGGGGATGAGAGAGCTTGGGAAGTGAGTCAATTGTTGTTCGCTGATGATACAGCGCTGGTGGCTGATTCATGTGAGAAACTGCAGAAGCTGGTGACTGAGTTTGGTAAAGTGTGTGGAAGAAGAAAGTTGAGAGTAAATGTGAATAAGAGCAAGGTTATTAGGTACAGTAGGGGTGAGGGTCAAGTCAATTGGGAGGTGAGTTTGAATGGAGAAAAACTGGAGGAAGTGAAGTGTTTTAGATATCTGGGAGTGGATCTGTCAGCGGATGGAACCATGGAAGCGGAAGTGGATCATAGGGTGGGGGAGGGGGCGAAAATTTTGGGAGCCTTGAAAAATGTGTGGAAGTCGAGAACATTATCTCGGAAAGCAAAAATGGGTATGTTTGAGGGAATAGTGGTTCCAACAATGTTGTATGGTTGCGAGGCGTGGGCTATGGATAGAGATGTGCGCAGGAGGATGGATGTGCTGGAAATGAGATGTTTGAGGACAATGTGTGGTGTGAGGTGGTTTGATCGAGTAAGTAACGTAAGGGTAAGAGAGATGTGTGGAAATAAAAAGAGCGTGGTCGAGAGAGCAGAAGAGGGTGTTTTGAAATGGTTTGGGCACATGGAGAGAATGAGTGAGGAGAGATTGACCAAGAGGATATATGTGTCGGAGGTGGAGGGAACGAGGAGAAGAGGGAGACCAAATTGGAGGTGGAAAGATGGAGTGAAAAAGATTTTGTGTGATCGGGGCCTGAACATGCAGGAGGGTGAAAGGAGGGCAAGAAATAGAGTGAATTGGAGTCATGTGGTATACAGGGGTTGACGTGCTGTCAGTGGATTGAAGCAAGGCATGTGAAGCGTCTGGGGTAAACCATGGAAAGCTGTGTAGGTATGTATATTTGCGTGTCTGGATGTGTGTATGTACATGTGTATGGGGGGGGGGGGTTGGGCCATTTCTTTCGTCTGTTTCCTTGCGCTACCTCGCAAACGCGGGAGACAGCGACAAAGTATAAAAAAAAAAAAAAAAAAAAAAAAAAAAAAAAAAAAAAACATCTTCTGAGGTAATGATGTCATTTTTAACATCTTTCATTCCACCACTAAAGAACAGGGCTGACATTGGTCACAATGACCAAAGAATTTTTAAACCAGTGTTTGAAATGTTCTCAGCAATGGCAGAATAACAGGAGAGGAGTTAGCTGAAGCTGGGTCTTAAACACAGCAGTTACCAGCCCAAGGAACACATAATAGATGTTGCCATAACAACCCAGTTTTGCCAAGACTGAACAAAGGGCTACTAATGCCCTACCATCCAGAAGCAAATCATGGAAAACAGATCTTTAAATAAAGTAGATTATGGGAATCAAATTGATTCATGTGTGTCTACAGATCTTTAAACAGACTTAATTTTGTATAAAAATGATGCAAGCATGCCTAAAGATTTTCAAATGATGTGTATTTTGAGAATTAAACCGATGCACACAGACTTATGTTTCTGTAACTAACAGCAACATGCTGTGAATACAGTATGTGCATTACTTAAGAATAAGTGACTGTCAGGGAAATAAAACAATTTATACTGGAAAATCCTAAATAATACCTGGAGAAACTGGCTGGGGTGAGTGTCCAGTGATGAAGTTTTAGGTGAAGAATGGGTTTTCTTGGAGTGTGTTAGATTCTGCTTCTGAAGCTGATGTGTTTGCTGTTGATTTACAGGTGAGTTCTCAGGATTGGTCTGAGATGCTGCTGATCCCTGACGCATGGACGATACAATTTGGAGCCAACCAGATTTTTGGTTAGCTTTATCTACATCTGTTACAGGAACAGTTGCCTTTAATGGAGCAGTCAAAGGAAGGGAAGGATTTGATGATGTGGAAGTTTGAAGGGGAAGAGAAAGTTGAGAACTAACAGGAATGGAAATGGTGGGGGCAGTGGAAGATTGAATGCTGCTGAACTTTGGGGCTTCATTAGTGGGATGCCATGATGATGATGATAAGGGAGTAGATGGAATAATGAGTGAATCTGATTCTTTTGTGGTAGCAGATGAAGCTGAGGGCATTGTAGTTTTCTTCTTTCTCTTCTTCTTCGGTGGAGGGCTTTCTGGAGATGGAGGATAGTCCTGATGACGATTTGTGTCTGAAAAATGAGCAGTGTATCAAAAACTTTCTTAAGACATTGCTATAGAGAGGAATACCCCAAATCAATCACACTTGCAAAGACAAATACAGAATCAGTTTCATTCCTTAAATGACTTTCCTGTATTCATACTGACATCCTCTGCTTCATTCATAACTCCTGAACTTTCTTTAAATCTTTCATCATTACTCTTTCAGATCTAAGTCTTTCTGCTTCCTGTCCTTGCTCCATTCTACCCTAAATTCATTTTTGCAATTTTCTAATTTTCAGCTGCTGATATCTACCAACACTCCATTATCAGTTATGCAGCATAAAATAATTTCAAAAACCCCCTTGATACATTCAAATAAATCTGTAAAAGTGAACTACATTTTCTACAATACCTCAGAGCTTCTTTATGATTCACATAGCATATAAGCTAAAGAATCAGCGGTGATACATCTTTATCCTTCTATGCCTACAAATAACATGCCTCAAATGACTACAGCTGTATGCAGTTCTTATGGCATTAATCTACGCTGCTCTCACTTTTTTTCACATTTCCCTATCAAAACTAATTTTACATTATCAAAGAGCTATAAAGTGCTTCATTACGAAATGTTCTTTCATAAGCCATACAAAATATCTTTATAGCAATTGCAACTGTTCCTTCTTAAATAACTACTCCCAACTTAAGTTTTACCACTGCAATCCTTGTTAAATAACTTTTCCAAATTCCCTATCTTCACAAAATACAACTCTTTCTCACTCAAAATAACCATACAAGGCTCACGGAACATACTCTTCTCTGTACAAACAATGAATATATGCAGCTGTTACAATAATGACTAACTTGATTACGGTATCTAATAAAAAAGCCTAAGCTCACATATTAGCAGTCACATTATTCCTTTTTCATCAATCACTAGCCTTCCCCAGTTGAACCATTAAAATACTTCTCACCCTTCAAAACATTACTTTTTTACTTTTGATACCTCAGTTCCTATCAAGGCCAGGCTTTAATTGAAACAGAAAGAGGTTACTGCTCCACTAGCCCCTAATTTTGTTTCATATATGCCTACCTAAAATTACCATTCCATAAAATACTGATTAACATATCTTTATATACTCATCATATCCCTCTTATACTTCTTAAAAACATACAGATCAACAGTTTTTACTATGCCTGGTTATAGACAAGCAAATAAATGCATACACCCATGGCTGCGGCATATGAACAATAGTGGGAATCAATGCAATGTTAAGACCCTTACCATCAATCCTACACAATAACATAAACAAGCACCCTAAGTTTCCTGGTTCTGACTTGCTGCCCTCTTCTAGAGGTGAATGGTTAATAAATCTATGTTCTTGTTTTCTATTATAAGACACATGAAAAAAGTCTAATATCTTTATCTTGTGGAAATAAGAGGCAAACCCATGATAATAAAGTGATGTTTGGATGAAAAGATGTAACTTTCAAGAAAACCTTATGATAAGAAGTTGAACACACTGCAGAATTCTAATGATATGAAGTCTGTATATACACCATAAAGGAACTTACTTGATGTGTTTACATTTGCCTCAGGAACTGCCAAACCCTTAATCTTAAGACACTCAGCTGTCTTCAACAAAGATGCTAAATTGGCCTGCCGAACATTAACCTGTTTGGGAGAAAAAAGAGTATTCTAGGTTGCCCTATCAAATATTTATCTGTCTGGAAAAAAAGCAATGTCATTCTCGAATGCCCAATCGCAACTCAAACTAGTAGCAAAATAAGCAAAGACAATTACAACAACAAGCACTTGCACTGCCTTACTTGCCCCCACGTTAAACATACAGGAAAAAACTAACACGCTTCAGTATCACAGATCTAAAAATCAGCTTTCCAAAACACTTTGAGCATTCAAAAGTCCCTTGGCACTTAGCTCTTTTTAAGCTGATCTATCACCTTATGTATGGAATCTCAGCATTTATAACTGCATTTTCATCACATTGCTTGAATAATTATCTATCTTTAATTAGTTTTTCATAATAAACTTCTCCCATTCTGAAGGGAATAATTATCTATCTTTAATTAGTTTTTTAAAATAAATTTCTCCCATTCTGAAGGGTCCAATCTCAGATTTCATGTGTTTGAATTTGAGAATAACATTTTAGAGCTCTTTTCCGTTTTAAATCACTTTCTCCTCATATAATCTCTGTTCTCTACCATGGGACTGGATTATTTCTTCAGCATTTTGTATTTCTTCATCAAACTCTTCTCTGACTACTTGTTGTTGATCTTTTCTTCTTTTTCTAAGCCTTTTTTCATTCTTCTAATTGTATCCTACCTTTAGGTATCTTCTATTTTTCGATGTTTTTCATTTTATTGACATTAATCCATTATTTCTGTCCATAATCCATGCTGATTACTTATTATCCTTGGTGGTACACCAAATAGGTGTATCATCTATTGGTTAGGTAATAGCTGGTATGCAGCCACCAAACAGGAAGGTACATTACCAGTGCTGTCCGACTGGATATTGGGAGGGTTAGTGACAGCTCCATAGTGAGCCTGCACTTCAGTAGTTGTCAAGGGTCACTCCTTTGACCCAGGTAGCTGTGTTTGTCTTTTCTTTCAGTCTCAACTACACTTGGACTGCTGGCATTCTGTCCACAAACATACAATCTCTTCTTATCACACCTAACACTTGACAACACATTCACTCACACAACTCATTTTTTGTAACACTAGATTTTCCTGCAGCGAGTACTATGCACTAGCCCTGCCTTTTGCTATAAAGGTAGGAGCAATAGACAGAAGCACTGAGTAAAACATCAGACAGGACCATTAGGTAGTAGTACTAAGTAGGAGCATCAGGTAGAAGTAGTACAATGGAACATTAGGTAGACACATCATGTAGAAGTAGTTGGTAAGAACATTCGGTAAGACTCTGAAAACACTGTGCAAGAACTGCCCCCAATGGCCTGCTAAGGGTGAGGCAATAAAGGCTAAGAAGTATCACTGAAGTTCAACAGTTATGGGGATTCTTTTGCCATGGCCACTCCCTTGAGGGAATTCCAAAAGGGAACAGGCATCAGAGATAGATAAATAAAACAATCTTTCTTTTTCACCAGGCTATCATTTACTTTTGTCTGATATCTTCAAAGTATTTTTCAAGTACTAAAGGACTCCATTTCTTTCTTGCTGGTATGGTATTAAGTGGATATATTCAATCTTTTTTATATTGTCAACTCGTTGCCATACATATCTAAGCTCAAAAACTCTAGTCTTTTAAACACCCATGTTTACACTCTACATTACTTCCATTTTATTTCTGAAGTTTCATTGAATTCTCTATAGCTTGCTGATTTCTTCTCATGTCGGTAGTTGATAACATAATATGGCAATATTCAAGTTTGCTTATTATGTATGTGAAGAAAAGCTCCATCATCATATTACAGAAATGAGTACAAGGCTGCCTATCTACTGCATAAGAGATGGTATCGCATCTTTTCCACAGTACAGGAGTTCATTATTTAGATACATCAGCTGTGTAGGTCCACAACTCAGAGTAACACTCACAGAGAAGAAGGGTAAGATTGCAAGCAAGGGACTCCCTCATACAATCCACCTCAGTTTCGTTCATCTATTACAGACCAAAAAGCTCCAACTGCTGATTCCTTCACCAATCCAGTGAGCTTCACTGAGTTGACATTCGCTACTGTTTTTGCAAACTGTTTTTGCAAACTGTTTTTGCAAAATCACAAATAAATCAAAATCATTACCATTTAAACTCTTTACCTTCAATGTTAAGAATAGATCCAAAATAAATTCCTATTATGAACAAAATACTGAAAGAAAGCATCCTTTCTGCAGGTCTGTCAGTTCCCATTTACTTTCCTACACAAGCTACAGATGGATAGAAAGCTGACACCATGCCCAACACTTTAACACCCATACTTAATCCATTCTGAAGGTCTATCCATTGATGTTCAAGTTGGATTGCATATGAGAAGCTATTCTCACTTAAATGCATAGAATATGAGTTTATTCATTCAATTTTCTGGAGAATTATCAATACTATAAAAAGGATTGCTTGTCCACAAATAAGCAAGCTTTATCTAGTTTGTTGAAGATGGAAAACACCTGGACTAACCTGACCACAGTACATGTAGTCTAACAAGCATTCCACATCCTGGGCACGTGCTTCATTCAAAACAATTACTGCCCGTGTAGTATCACTTGGAGTCTGCTGGAATATTTCATCAAAGAAATCACTACACGTGGCCAATACAAGCCTGTGCACCATAAAGAGACGACCTTCACATGCAAGTGTTGCATCAGAGTAACGTGGCTGCAACAGAACAAAACGTAACCACATTACAAATCATAATCAAGTTAAGGACAAGCATGACATGATACTTCCTACATTTTCTGATACTGTATATTACAAGACATATGACAAATAACTTTTCTAAACACCAGTACTGTAAAACTGAAGTCAGACCATTATTTCATGTCTTAATGTCCATTGGTCAGCCTACAAGTCAGTTCAATACACACATATGTCAATGAATGCTGTAAATTTTTCTTGATAAAAACCTTTTTTTGATCAACTGAACCGTACAAAACAAATTTAGCTAAATAATGAGAAGAAAGAAGTATTAGTTCTGAGAGTATTCCTGTTAACATTAAAGAGAGTACACAACTCACATGGGAGATAACAATCTAACCAAGAAGGTGAGGCATGATTTGAGGTAGAGCAGATTAAGTTCTCACAGGTTACAAGAGGATTCTTTTTCTTATCAAAAACTGGTTGTGATTTGTGTTCAGATGGCATTTTGTTTATCTATGGCCTTTGTATTGATGTTCATGATGTCTGGAGCGAATGCCTTTGTCATAACTAGCACGAATGGTATTCTATTGAGTGGGAGTGGTTGATCACTAAGTAGTAATGTGAGGGTACTTAATACATATCTGTTGCATTAAAATGGTGATGGTGGAATTCTAAGAGAATGTAAACATTGTGTTTTCAGAAAACCACCATTCCAACTGTGTGATGTAGTGGCAAATGTTTACTGTTGTTTGTTTAGTACTGCAGCTTGTGGGTGTGAAGGAAGGTCATGGTAAAAGAAATCAAAGAGAGCTGGAGAAAGAAAGAACTTCTCCGTGGATAACTCCAACAGACAGCATGAGAATATTTGATGTGAAGCTTTGTGGAATGGTGATGTCTCCTGTCACAGATACTGTGGGAGGCAGGATATGGATATCTGAATCCATCCAGAATATTGTTCGTTAGACTGGTATGCAGTGTAGTGGATTGTTTGGGCTGCAGCTATGCTGGTTGGGCAAGACTTGGAAGTTTTAGTTGCTTCTGTTGTGGATGAGCTTTTCTAAGAGGTGGATAAACTGATGAACAGTGATCAAGTAAAACGTGTACTCAGAGAAAGGCAAGTCCCACAAATTGGGCAGGGCAAATGAAGCCGGGTTAAATCATGAAATATTGAAAATGAAGAGAGTAATAATGAGAGTATGAGATGTGGAGTTTTACCTTTGCGAGGAAAGTTCATAGCACTTAAAAAAAATGACAAGCATGAACTGTCTACAGCACCTTTCTTTTATCTTAATGAAATTTCAGTCTCTGAATTAATTCTTGCAGTCATACTGCTAGTCATTCAATTATCTACTTAATTATCTTTTTCTATTCTATTTGGTATAATTTCTACTTCCATCAATAAAACACCATAATATGAAACATCAAATATGATTATTTTTGATTACCACAGTTTAACAGTATAAGATCTAAACCCTGCCATGCAAAGTAATGGCGATATGTGGACTGACTGAAAATTTTGTCAGATTCCTGATGATGGTTCAAATGTTACATGAACATTACTCATATCAATCTTTACTATCCTCTGGATACCAGTGTCAAGACTGAACCTTAAGACACTCTTGAAGTACTTAGGCTACTCGTAAATTTCCAATGAGAACCCTGTAACACAGACTTACCTTGGTACGGAGTCTATGTAAAACATGGGAAAATGTTGCTTCATGGTTGTTCCATCTGAGCTTCAACAGGCCTTCTGACAGAGCCATTATACAGCTGCACACCTAAGGAAGATAGAATAAATTTATTGGTATGTCTTGAAAAAAAAAATCTGAAGTACAATGACTCAGTTGAGATACCTATCAAAGTATGATGCTATCTCTAGTTCCCAAGTATTACCTCAAGAAAAACTTGACCATGAACAACAAAATCAGTCTGCTCACACTTCAAAGCTAAATCCAATCCAAAATGTGGATGTCACAAATGAATGTAAAGTATAGATGGGCATCTGCTAATCTATCCACAGGGAATAGGGATGGAGGGCAAAATCACTGGGAAGAGCCCTCAGAGTGATACCAACAGTTGCAAGAGGAATGGAATGTTTGAAGTTCCCCATAGTAGTATTTGAGGTGTTTAAAATTTTGAAAGTTTCTTAATCATCACGCCACAACATCACATATTACCTGTATAGGTATGGGAGACAAGGTGTATAACTGGCAATACCTGAGAGGATCTGGAAACTCACAGATAATATATACATACAATATATGCAATTAAATAGATGAAGCTACTAGAACACTTTGGAATCTGGAAATTAACTCACGTCACAATAAACAAGGGTGAAATAAGAGAAAATACCATCAGTCAAGGTAAAAGTTCTTGAATAAGGCAATTGTAACCTCTTGATATAACTGATTAGAAAGGAAAAACCTCCAGTCTATGTTCTTGGCTACAGTTAAGATTAAATAAGGTCCTCCAGGTCAGGTTTGGTAACGATGAAAAAGTGAAAATCCTTATAATGAAAATAAAAGAACAAGAGCCAAGTCTTGAGCAAAAACAGAGGGATGCCTTTAAACATGAGAAAATTTCCATAAAGTTACAACTATAGTAATCTTTTACTTGACACTTACTTAAGACATGCCACCTTAATTAGTATGGAATCCAATAAATCACTTATGGTATGGTAGGATCTACTGTAGAGATTGATTACGGCTGGTATAGCATGACAGGCATTGCACGTTATTCTTCTTATCATGTGATAATAAATAAACTGACAGAGGGAATGGCTATGTAAAACATGGAAAATATGGTGTTAATTAACAAGAAACCTGGTGAACCACTTCTAAACCTCAACAGAACCTCTAAATACCTCACCTAACTTTCCTAGGGGAGGACTTTTTAACTCAATTTTGAATGTTATCACAATATCTTAGATATCGTTATAAGCTAACTCCCACAAAGAGGTGCAGAGAGTTAACTAAATAACTTCACATCAGTTCTTGGGAGTTGTACGTGTCTGCTGCATACAAACCCAAGCAACACAAAAACTGGATATGAAAATAAGACAATGACAATCATTTGTTTTTCAAACTGCATCCATGATAGGGTAAATTTGGGTTTTTAAGTTGAACTTTTCGTAAGTTCTCTTGACTTATGCAAGTGTTTAACCAACTTTTATATTAGTCAACCATAATTTTCCCTGATATTCACAGCCCTCCCCACTATCAAAACATCTATTGCCATGCAATGAAAACAAACAATCCTAATTATGCTCCCCTTGTCTTAATCCAGCATCCATTCCAATACAGTATGTAAAATTCATGAGGATTCTATTAAGTTCTACATTTGATACAATAACGGATCTTAAGGACATAATTCCACATAAAAGCCACCACCTTATTCGAAAACGGATTTGAAAGAAATCGACATCACTAAATTCCCGACATCAAGGCAAAGTGACATATATAACCACTGCTGCAAGATCTGAAGCATTACCTTTTATTCAACAATAATCAACACTGATCTGTGATAAAGCATAGGGCTATGAAGATTTGGGAAAATCTGAAGATATTCAGGTAAAAGTATGTGAAGCATAGCAATCATAAGGATCCACGAAAAAAATTATATAACATCCCAAGCAGCCATACTATATGGTATAAATATAACAGCATGGTTTGAGAACTACATTAAATTACTTGCAATAAGGACAAACAGAGTTGCTGGCAACCACCATGTGCCATGTTATTTTCTTATTTCTTCAGCTGTTGATTCAAAACTGAAGTCATAAGTGGGTCTAATGTATATATCTATAAAGTTAAGCACAGATAACATCTGTGGTTTGGGAAAGTTAGGATGGGTTTTCATGGGTTCTATTAACCTCTGTAAGCGTTTCACCTACTTTTCTGTCAACTGACCAAGAAATTTTCCCTGAGCTTTAAAGCCCTGCCCCTACACTTATTAATCATCAAATGAAAAAAATAAATCAGTTCCAAAGTATACAGGGTCAGGCTAAATCATTTCAACTAATTGTCTAAAGTCCACTGATATGCTTTTCTTCCTAAACCATAAGAGGGTGGCGGCCCTAGACTGACATTACACTTCAAATTTTACACATACTGCTGTGAGAACACTTCTTGTCATAAGAACTAAAAATTGGTGATGGAAATTCATTCTATCACTGTTAGACACTTTTCTCTTCTAAAGAAACCGACAAATTATCGATAAATCCGCAAAACAGCAGCACCTATACAAAAATATATAGTTGGGATACTTTACCTTCATATCAAAGATGAATTTTCAATTACTGAGCTAAAACACAGTTTAAGTGTTGAAAGGCATTACCCAATGAGACACTGTCCTCATTAATTACGTAATACCTAAACAACAATAAGGAATAATTATACTATATCTACTGTCTGCTTCCTAATCCTTAAAAATGTTTAATATGTCTTTATTTACGCAACAATTCCAGGTAATAATTTACTTGACTCACCTCTTGACAAACCTGCCATCATAAAACACTAGATGATTGTTTTTACAAACTTTTCATTGTTATCAATATCTTTCTTACCCCTTTCCGTAGAGAGCTTCCTCATGTGCTGTTTTCATACAAGTTACTATTAATATCATAAGGTAAATGGCTTAAAATACGTGTCTGATTCTTATCGTCGCAGCTCTTCCATCCGCCATTACTGAGATTCTGACGCTGATCAACAACACTGTATTCGAATACTATGGTGAAAAAACATTCTCATTATTTATTCCAGTACTGGTATCATTTTTCTTTAATATCACTAAATTATCTTATAAACCTTTAGTGAAGTTACTGCTAGTAATACGAAAGTGAAAAAATTTGCTCATTTTCACTCTGAGATACAAAAGGAAGTAGAAGTCAAAGTCACATAAGTCCAGCCGATAAGAACATGGTTTCTAAGCTTGGCTCTCGTCCGCCGCCTTCATTAAAACAGCGTGACATAACGAATCACGAATAGATGAACTTAGCCGCGAGTAATATCGTTGCCGAAATGGTACTCCATAAAAGAAGATAAATCAAGAGTTATGTTCCTAATTACTAGGCGTTTCTAAACAATATGCTGGATTTGCGATGAAAGTGAGATAATAAACGAATCGTGCATTATCGCAGCTTAACAAGAGAGTGGTCGCTCTAATAGATATTAAGCATAAATACCATATCAGAATATGAATACACAGAACGAAATGATGAACTGACAAATCGACTATATTCAGTGTAAACGAAGTGGAAGAACAAGTTCACATTCTGCTAAGCATACCATTTAAAAATACCCAGACGGATACTTTCATCCGTTCATTCTCTTATCAAAAGAACATGGAGAGATGCTCAAGTTTTCCACATTTTGCCTAAAATAAGATCACGATTTTTACGTTTATGTCCAAGGTCTCCTTTAATTATCATTATTTACCTTCTGTGATTATAATATGATCCGGAAATTGGACACGATGTCAGGATACACTAAAACAGGATTTATTGATAATTGTAATTCCAGGGAAAAACTAATACTTCCTATTATGTTTGTTTTCTAGGCATGGCGTATTTATGTTGCATTAAAAGATCATCAACAGCTAAAGTATTCAGAATTTGGTCGTGAGGGTTAGTGGGAAGAGGAATAATGAACTTAAGAGCGAAGGAGAATTACGAACTTTCAACGGAGGGGCGAAATAAGAACTAAGACAATGGTGAAAAACTCAAGACAAGAAATGTCCACATGAAAACTTTCGTAACTCAGAGAGAACGTAGCAGCTTTTAAGATATTTGCATCTTAAATTTAGTTACCGATACGAGGAAAATTCTCTTAAGATTGACAATAGTTAAATATTATTTTTGCAGGTAGAGAAAATTACCTAATTATAAACTTGTGTCAATGTTTTGATGAAGCATTGAAACTGACAAGGTTATCTCATGTCACTAGTGGAAATCAGTTTCGCTGCTTTCCTAAAACGCTGACACGTTTCGAATCACGAAATTTTCTCGACCTGCAAAAACAAAATTTGTGCAAATATTTTCCATCCGAGGGACGAAGAAAGAATGAATGTAAGAATATATATCTGTCAAGTTTATATATATATATATATATATATATATATATATATATATATATATATATATATTCATTCATTTATTTTGCTTTGTCGCTGTTTCCCGCGTTAGCGAGGTAGCGCAAGGAAACAGACGAAAGAATGGCCCAACCCACCCACATACACATGTATATACATACACGTCCACACACGCACATATACATACCTATACATCTTAACGTATACATATACATACACACAGGCATATACATATATACACATGTACATAATTCATACTGTATGCCCTTATTCATTCCTGTCGCCACCCCGCCACACATGAAATGGCAACCCCCCCCCCCCCCCGTGTTAGCGAGGTAGCGTTAAGAGCAGAGGACCGAGCCTTTGAGGGAATACCCTCACATGGCTCCCTTCTCTGATCCTTCTTTGGAAAATTAAAAACGAGACGGGAGAGTTTTTCCAGCCCCCGCTCCCTTCTCTTTTATTCGCCTTCTACATGCAGGGAATATGTGAGAAGTATTCTTTCTCCCCTATCCCCTGGGATAATATATATATATATATATATATATATATATATATATATATATATATATATATATATATATATATATATATATATATATATATATATATCATCCTTGCTACAGTTTGTGAGGGTTGGTATATACAATTCTTAACAAGCCACTGTTTACTAAGACGTTACCAAGCACACTGGAATGGTTAAATAGCTCCATTCAGTGTTTAAAGTCAAAACACCAGTTGGCTGGGGGACTAGCGGGCCAGGATGAGCCAAAGGTACATCTTCCATTGCAGCACTTGTAGTGAAATGATCCCATAGTAACATCAAGGACGTGCTAGATCGTGTAAAAATGGTCGATATGAGGACATTCAACAATCTAGAGCTTCAATATTTGTTTAAAAGATCCATGATATACTTCACATGTTATTTGTATCTGGTGGTGGCTCTTCACCAGTAACCTGTTGCATGTATCTGTGGCCAAGTCTTACCCTTGACGGGACAATATGACAGTTTTGAGGTCTCTTCTTGTGTATTCCTGAGGTGCGTCGGTGTTTGATGTTTCATTAAGCCCTCGGTGCGTGATGACCCTCCTGAGTAACATCATTATTCATATTTCATTAAGATAATTGTTAATCAAATTTACTCGAAGCACCGAAGTTGTATTCAAAATTTGATATAGAATATAGGTCTACATAACTGTTCTCTCTGGTCCCTTTTTCATATCCAACTACTATTATCTCCACTCACGATTCCGGTTCAAAGGTGGTGTTTGTGCTTATTCCAACACAACACACTTGTTGCACGCCTCAAGGACCTTGAATCCCCAAACTTTGATGTTATGTCTCCCAACTATCACACTTTTCCTTTGTTTCGCCTACTGCTCTCCTAATTGTACAAATCATATATCTTTCTTCGACTATCTAAACTCCTGCCATCCTCCTGCATCCTCTCACCCGCAAGCCGAGATCCTCTTCTTCGGGGATTTCAACGTTCACCATAGGGAATGGTTGAATTCCTCCCATATGAATGGTGGTGGGACTGAAACCCTCACGTTCTCCATTCTCAAACAATTCATCTCCCACCCTACCTATATTCCTGACGCTGTGACCACTCTCCCAATATTCTGGATTTGTCTTTTCACCTCTAGTCCATTCCGCTGTAAGTACACAATCTCCTGGAATTCCCTGGAATTCTATATCTACCCTGTCATGTTTACATCAATCACTATGTGAGCGTGTCTCTTCAGCGTAGAGATTTGAGGGAGGCCAGGTGCGCTCTGTTACTCAGTCGCAGATAACCCGGCCATTATGCCCAGTTCACCCGCAGGATTACTTCCGAGCAGTCGCCAGTGCGTAGTACACTGGGGCACATAAAGATGAGAGTACTGGTCAGGCTGGAGGCAACAGAAGGTGCAACACGGCGAGGCTCCTCAGACGGACGACCTAACAGTAAACCTGGTGGGAGGTGTTGCCACTTATACACCAGACCTTCAGGGGAAAATGTATAGAAGCCGAGGGTTGTGGACACGGACTCTGGGTGTGATCTCTGCAATCCACTCTTGCACAACAGGATGGTCCACATGATGCACAACAGACTGGCTGCTGACTGCGGCAAGAACTGTAAAGATGTATGTTATGTACGGAGAAAGTTATCAGCGTAAAGATGCGAGACATTCACTGAAAATATTCTCTGAAAATCTATTTTCGTATACCTTCCTCAAGTAAAGGGAAATACAATGTATGGTAATGAAATGACGAACAAGCTCAAAAGATTAGAAATGACAAGATGAGCAAATTAGGTTTATAATTAGGCGCGGGAGTCCAGTCCAGAGTTGTGCTATGAAGATGAAAATTGTTAAAGTCCTTGAGAAGTTAATGTTTGTGTTGCCTTGTTGCTGTGAAAGCTTTTTTTTTTTTTTTAAGAGAGAGCGAAGAAATGGGTCATGTATTGTGCGGCAGGTGCATGGTGGGAGAAGCTACTGGCACAAGCATATATTGTATTGTAAGTAAAAGGATTCTAAGTGTGAGCCGAGGACCGAGTGGTCTGGGATGAGCCTTCAGTCAGAAAAAAGAAAAAAAAAAAAACAGACGGGTCAAATACGACTGGCAGTTTACACGGAAGACACTGTAGGAGATCTGGTAGAAGGGACACGTAATGAGAGGCGGGATGGCTTGGGGCGGGAGGCAGGGGAGAGGACGCAGGTGGTGTGGGATGAATAGTAGAGAACAAATGAACACGATGTGACCCAGCAGTTTTGAACATTATAGAGCAAGCTGAATGTCTGCTAATAGAATAAATGTCGCCTTATTTGAAAGACCGAGAGAGGGATAAAAACATACAGTATGTTCGTAAGACGCTGGAGAAGGATCTGTGATTCAGGTATTCAAAATGGACATATAAGTGAAAAAGGTATTACGAATGACATACAAAGCTGAACATCTGGCAAATTAACTAAACTGATGGTCTTCTTAATAACTAGGTAGACTACTATTGGCTGAATAATGGGAACTGTAGGAACTGTAGAATAAATGAAAGGTGAGGAAACCCGTGGAAGAAACCATCGTGATCCCAGGGATGTATTCAAGCCTCGTCTGGAGTGTGAGGTACAGAAGTGAGGCAGGAGTCTGCACCCAGCGGCATGACTGAGGTAGGCCGGGGTGGGAGGAGGCATGCTTAGAGGGCGGTCAAATACCGAGGTGAGGAGTAAAGAGTGACGGCATATGGGAGCGCTACAGTAAGTACACTGGGATCAGCGGTCGACGGTAGTGAGGGTCAAGTGGGGGAGGTGCTGCACGTGGCAACACTGGAAGCCAGAAGATTGATTGACAGAAGAACAGAGGAGCGAGATGAATGGAAGAGGTGGCAGGGGGCCACGGAGGGCGATGATGGAGACCGAGGCAGCAGGTGAGGGATGTGTGGCGGGGTAGCCTGAGGACCTAGGTATTGAGAAAACCTCTCCTCCTACCGGATGGAATAAGCAAATGGCTCTCTGAAGAACAGAACTCTTTCACCAGTTATAACAAGACAATTTAGAAGGTCTGACGTATCACATCATCACGACGTGGTTTGGCAATGATGTGAATGTTCAGGTAATTCCTGACGCCATTGTAAGCATCCCACTGAAAGATGTTTGTGGCGAAGTATTGTTTACACCTCTTAATAAACACCTCAAGTACGACATCTGATAATGACCCGGGCTTTGACCTGAAACTTAAAGGGTCAAATCAAGGGTCAGGCTACCACACCAGAAGGTGTCCGCCTGTCCTGTTCTAAAGGGTCTGATAATGTGAGAGGGCCGAGTTTGATGTAGGTGGGCCTGGCCAGCAATGGGTAGGCCTGGCCAGCAGTGGGCAGGCCTAGTCAACAGCGGATGAGACTGTTCAGCAGTGGATGGGCCTGGCTCGTAGGAGGTAGGCCTGCCTAGCCAGCATTGGGTGAGCTTAGCCAGGCAGTAACGGGTGAGCTCGGCCAGCCAGCAGCGGGTGGGCTCGGCCAGCCAATCGTGGGCGCACTTGGCCATCCAGCAGTGAGTGGGTTTGGCCAGCCAGCAATGGGTGGGCCTGGACTGTCAGTAGTGGGTGGGCATACCGAACCAGCAATTGGTGGGCCTGGCCAGCAGGTGGGGCGGTCTGAGCAAGCCCACACCACATCCGTATATTGGCTTTCCGTGTACGGACGGCTCCCTGACCCGCGCACCCCACAACGAGGCCCGTCCGGCCGACCCCACCCTCCTCCCCTTACACCTCCTCCTCACCGCCAGAAACCTTTACTGCCGAAAATTTATTTTCTTTTTCAAGAAATCGAATCGACGTGAAAGTTGAAAATCACTGTACCATCTGATCTACTACGATAAACTCTGAGTAAGATTAATGATACTTAAGATAATTATGGTAGTTATGGTAATTAGAATGTCTTTATTAGAATTATTATCCATATCTACGACAAACTTCCACTGAGGGGTTTTAAGTGGTAACAGGAATGGTAAGAGCTTACACTCTATCTCTCTACATACCTCACCACTTTCCACGCCTCTCGCTAGGCTTAGAGGGCTCGATAGGTCTTCCCTAGAGAGACAAGAGCAACAGTAAGATGTACGTCACTTTGTGTATGCATTTAAAGAGAAATCTATCCTTACATTAAAGATTTTCTTTTCAGAAGAAGATAAGTCAGGAGCTACCACAAGGCTAGGGAGGTAGCAGAAGAGAGGTCAGGGGTTACGACAATATCAGGCAGGCAGCAGAAGACAAGTCAGGAGCCACAGCAAGGCTAGGGAGGTAGCAGAAGATGAGGAAGACAGCAATACACATGTGGAGGGCCAAGCTAAGATCAGGAAGGCAGCAGAATCGTCTGGGGTCACGAGAGATCACGGAGGCTGCAGGAAACAGGTCAAGGGCCACGACAAGGTCAGGGAAGCAGGAGAAGACAGGTTTAGGGTTTCCTTAAGGCTACCCACTACCAGAGTCACACTATTTTAGTCGTTGAAATCATTCAGTGAACTGTATGATTACTGTTGGTGTGGGAAGACTGTAATGGTGTTAGGCTTCTCTGGTAGTGTGACCCCGGGGAGGAGTAGGGCCATGGCCCGTGCCACTACCCCTTCTTGTGGTGGGAGGTGACACCCACACCTCTGTCCTTCTGCCACCCAGCCCTCTCTTCCTGCTCCCTGTGACGTGCAGTGATATCCACCCTTAAAGCTCCCTTCCCACCATTTTGCCTCTACACTTACCCTGGTGCCTAGGACGGGGAGTGTCAACCTACCCTCCCTAATCCTTGTGACGAGTAGTGACAACACTCAAGGTCCTATACCCCCCCAGTCCTCCTTCCCAGCCTCCGTGCCAGACCCAGCCATTCCCAGGCCAGCCTCCTACCCTACAGCCTCCCTTCCTCCATCCCTGAACTTTGTGACGGGAAATAACAGCCACACCCGGGCCTCCTGGCTATGTCTCTGGCCACTGTGGTTGGCACAGATGTCCACATGCCAATCTGCCTGTCATCTAACTCCTCCTCTGACTCCAGTAACAGGACGTAACAACCATATCCGGGGCTCCCAGCCCTCCCACACTTCCCTCCCTGACACCTTTGAAGGCCATGACGGCTCCATCCGGGGCCCAGACCCTCCACGCCTCACTCCATCGCTCGTCTGTGTACAACAAGCAACGATAGCCATACCCGGGCACCCACACCCACAATCTCTGACTACAGTAGCCCACATTATCAGTCATTTACAGTCGAGCCGCTTCCTCCTGCCTCTCTGGCCCCTATAATTGGCAGTAGCAGCCAACCCCACCTGCAGGTTATGTACCCACCACCTCCACCCTCCCTCCCTGGCCACTGTGACCGGAAGAGTAATCAGAGACCGGGGGTTCTCTGGTGCCCCTCCTGCCATCCCCCCCCCCCCCCCCCCCTACGCGCTACGACGGACTCTGACAACGAACTCACCTGCCCTCCATCCTTGCCTCTCCCATCCCTGGTGTCTACGATGGCTCTGGTTCTTTCCCGTCTTCTCTTCTTACCCCTGTGGCACCTGTGACGAGGCAGTGAAAGTCACTGCCTGGAATCCCAATGCGCTGCTTCCTTCCATGACTCACGCGACGACCAATGAGGGTCATCTTTGAGGCCCCGTTCCCTCCCTGTATCATCTCCGTCCTGGCCTGGGTCAGAGACGGCCACAAGCACAGCCCTACATCACTGGGTCCTTCCATTCCTGGTCCTCGTGATGGACAGTAACAGCTACAGCTGCACCGGCGTACCCCATACTCCTCCCTCTGTGGGATCTGTGATATGCCAGCCCAACCACACGATCTGTCCTCCAACTTTTCCTCGCTCTTTCCTTTTGACAGTAGCAGTGACAGCTAAACCCAGACGCCCCCCGTGTCCCCATCCCAATCCCCTTTGACAACCAAATCTAGGTGCCCCGTGTGCCTACATCCCAGGCCCCTGTGACAGCTAAACCCAGGGGCTTCGTACCCTTATCCTCTGGTCCCTATAAAAGCCTATAGACCCAGTGTCTCCAACAATGGTAGACAGTGACAGCCACACCCAGGGTAACACTCCAACCTTCCCAACCCGTCTGAAGTGCCACCAAGACGCTCTCTGCTGCCGAAATAATCACTCTTGTCACTACATGTGACCGGTTCGTTCTTATAACGCGGCTGATGTGGTCTCTGGTGTTATCACCTTCATTGCCGAGTTATCAGACTAAATTATATTAGGAACAAGGGATTAGGTCGGCTCGGGATGTATTGGCCACAGCAGAAAATAAGAGAAATATCCCTAGAAAATAAAGTAACCTTGTAGTAAATATGAACCGACAGCATATATATTTATTTCCCATCGGGTTTTCGTGGAGAAATACATTTCCTGAACTCTGAATTCCTAAAGGCCTTCCTGGACGTATTAAACGGTTCACCTTGAAGCTATTGTCTGCACACCGTCTTCCCCAGGGTGCCCGCCCTTCCTCCAATATCATCAACCGCCTCAACAATTTCTCTCTAAAACCTAAAGGTTAGAGTAGGGCGCAGCGGGTTCCCACTCCAGGCTGGGCCTGGACACGACAGATCGCGTGATGTAACTTGGGTGATCTGGTATGGTAATTACCCAAGATGGAGTCAGACTCCTGAATGCAAGATAAGGCTAATGAATTAGCAAAAGAAAAAAAAAATCTTCCTCGAAGATTAGAATTGATTACCCCATGGTTCTACCTGCGAGTAGCCATAAACCAAATCTTTTAGACTTCAAACGAAATAAAATCAGCACACGCAGACCCGTCTATCATCATAATATCAGGCAAGATGAACCGTATATACGCCATATTGCTCCACTACCACGATCAATAGACACCTTGATGTTGATGTTGCTTAACCCATGCTAGGCTGTACACACTCGTGGAAGTTTGCCCCTCCAGTTGACGCTGAACAGAACAAATGTAAATTTTTTCTAGAAAAGCTATACCCTCCTTCCTTGCAACATTATGTTCTTTGTTGTAAAATTAGTGAGTTCAGAGATCATTCTAACCAAACATTACAAGACATGTGTGAGACTTCATGAATAACAATACCCTATCCTAAATTTGCCTAATATCAACTGCTCACTTGTTATATCTTGATGTATTATACAATCACAGTTGTTCAACGTTTTGTATATAGTTTACTTACAATGCAAATTGGTGAATAATTCACTGAATACTATCCAGTCATTGTTAATATGTTACGATATGTAACGGTGTACATTCTGTGTTCTCTTTTGCGCTGACGTCCACAGCCTAGGTAAGAGTACACAAAAATCAATTCTTAACTTGGAAAAAAAAATCTAATCTAGTTTAAGGTTAATTGATGTTTCATTCATAATGATAAGTTTGATAGGTTTATCATCTATATAGTTACAATTTGATTACCGTTATCATTAGAATGAGTATAATCATTTTGTTTCATAAATAATTCCATCAATATACGTACGCGACGATAACAGAAGTATGAGAGAATTTATAATACTAGCCGGTGTGAATGAAGCTTGTTACATATGACTAGGACGATCCCAGTCCTGTGTCCTGGTGTCGGCCGGGGTGTGACATCAGCTAGCACGTCACAGCACTGAAGGTCAGTAAGAAAGAGGAGGAGCAAGCTAGAACCCCTGGGCACCTGACAAGCATTGTGTCATCAGAGCCCCATTTCGTCCACACCCGCGACATGCTCCTGAAAAAAAAAGTTCATTACAAAGCCAACGAGACGAAAGTTCTGAAGAACTTGTAGCAGATCGGACCTCATCTGGAATCAAGCCTAGAGCCACCAGCAGCGACCAGGGGCCGGCAGTGGAAGCCCTGTCCGGCCGCCTGCCTGCACGGATCAACCACCACGAAAAACTACGGCTGTTGGCCGCGGCCGCCGGGTTCAACAGCGCCAGCGGAGGGCGGGAATTATATCCAGCGAAGCGGTCGTGTAGCGTCCCCTGGTCCTCCGTCCAGCCTCCTGTTGGGGTGACCTGTATATAGGATACTCACAGGAACACCAAAGACACTGGAAAGGACGCACAGATGATCTTACGGACGATCTGGGTTCCCTGTTGAAGCTATTTCTGTTGCTGTCGCAAAAGGCTGATAGGTCATGACGGGGCAGAGGTATAATGATGGGTTAAATAGACCTACAGTCTTGCACCGTTCTCGTAACACAATAGCCCACGGGACCTTCACGGAGGTGTGGCTTAAAGACCTATTAGCTGTGGTATCAAACACAATAATCGCTTGAGGTTTATGAAACATCGTTATGGGAAAGATAGAAAATGTACCAGGCAACGTGATGCAAAGGCTACCAGAATACCGCTAAGGTACAAGTACATGAGGCAAGTCCCGAGGAACTATGTTCCTGAACATTACACAACAGAATCATCCTCACTCATATGCGTGCGTAATTACGATCTTTTCTTTTGTGTGACTTTCGGTTCGCCAAGAGGAGGCAAGTTTCAGTGCGCCAGTCACCACTTGGTGGCTTACCAACACAGCTACTGTATTGGTACAAGTACCGGTGTTACCTGGTGACTAGTAAAAACCTCACCTACATTGTGGTTACCGGTACACAGGCCCCAGTAGCCTTTCATACCAGTCACCTGTGGAGAACTTTACTCCTTCAAGTTGAACTATACGACCATTTGAGCACGAGATTATGACCACTGAGTATGATGGCTGTGGTCTGAGGCCAGGCCCGTTGTACACACCACGGGTCATACCGTCGCTCTCAGGGGATCAGGGGCAAGAAAGTTGAGCCCAGACCCACAAAAATGAAAACCACCAGGACTCGCACAATGAAGCGGTCGAGTTTGTCTGTGTTAAGAAGTGCTCTGAACGTGTTAAGTCTTTATCGCTGTTATCAACGGAAGCCCGGGAGATAAGACGACAACGCTTTAAACCACAGTGATGAGAGTGGAGCGGGTGGTATCTGCCTGACGTGTGAGGTTACGATGGGAGAGATGTTCCGGACGACTGATGGTGGGGGGAGGGAGGCCCCGGGCAACGGGAACTGACGCCCACCCACCATCAACTGCCATCAGCGTCAGCTGCTGCTGACGTCCGCCCACAAACACCACGAAACCACCAACGTCAGCTGCTGACGTCCGCCCATTATTACGACTACTACAACTAACGTCAGCTTCTGACGCCCGCCCACCACGAGTACTACTGCCACCACCACCACCATCGTCAGCTTCTGACGCCCGCCCACCACTAGTACTACTGCCACCACCACCACCATCGTCAGCTGCTGACACTCGCTCACCAGCAGCAGCTCTCGGCCTGGCACCAACACCATGGGTTGCCCCCGCACAGCGATCCATATCTCTCACGTTCATCTATCTGAGCGAACATCAATGATCCTGGATATACAATAGCTTATCTGCGCATTCCTATGGACATTATGATGCTAGTTCACACAAACGGACAAAATTCACACACGCACACACACACACACACACACACACACACACACACACGAGCGAGCGCGCACCAATGTGACCTCTTGCAACACACACACACACACACACATATAGTGCATATATACATACATAATGATACACATGAAAAGAAATGACAAGGCTGGCAGAGCTCTTGTAGAGCCATGACCAACACTCAGCGTCCTTGAAGTCCTTGACATAGCAATGAGCAACAGACAATCCCCTGGAGTCTATGACGCAGCCATGAACAACAGTCGGCGGCCCTGGAATTCATGAAGCAGCCATGTGCATCAGACAGCATTCCTAGAGTCCTTGACATAGCCCTGAGCAACATAGATCTTCCCTAGAGTCCGTGGGCACAGCCATGGGTAGCAAGGGGGGGTGCCTCTGCTGCTGACATCATGCCTTTGGAACCCTTAAAAAAGCAGCCGTCGAAAAACAGAGCCTGAGGCCAGCGACCCGCCTCTTGCGACACCACCACCACCACAAGCGAGGATGTGTCTGGCCGGTTGGGAAGCGACATCCCTCCCTCAAGACAACTGCACCAACCTCCCTGCCAGGACAGGTAATGTCTACTGCCTCTGGTTCACAGGCTTGGGTGTCGGCACCAGCGGTGGGCCGCAGGGCAGGCACACACGCTGGATGGACAGGAGGTAGAGGACCAGGAGGATGGTCTACTTGTGATGGCGTCTCGTATCGTCAAACAACTACAGCTGCTGCTGCCGGTATACTTACAGTCTTCTCCCTGCCTTCCCCAGCCCATAATCTTCCATATCCTCATCTCTTGGTTGTAGCAGTGGATGGGGACGACTCTCCTAGCTGTAGCAGTGGATGGGGACGACTCCCCCGGTTGTAGCAGCAGATGGGGACGACTCTCCTAGCTGTAGCAGCGGATGGGGACGACTCTCCTGACTGTAGCGGAGGATGGGGACGACTCTCCTGACTGTAGCGGCGGTTGGGGACGACTCTCCTGGCTGTAGCGGCGGATGGGGACGACTCTCCTGGCTGTAGCGGCGGATGGGGACGACTCTCCCAGCTGTGGCGACTCCCATCAGCTCCTAAAGCCAGAGGCATCATCCAAATCAGTTGCAACAGCCACGAGATTCGTTCCATTCAGTTGTTATAGCCGAGATAGCCGTCCCCATCAGCTGGTACAGCCAAGAGAGCCATCTCCATCACTTGAAACAGACAGAATGACCGTCCCCATCCGCTGGTACAGCCAGGAGAGTCATACTCATCAACTGGTACAGCCAAGAGAAAGCGGTACAGTATGGGCTGAGGTAGGCAAGAACACCTGGAACAGCAGTTGTGTGACGATAAGAGACGCCAGCACAGGTATTCTCTCCTGCTTTGGGTTTTACCAACACGACTGTTGGAGGCCATTTCAGCTGGCGTTGCCGGAGGTTTGGAGCTAATGATCTCAAGCAGTAACTTCCTAGAATTTACCTAATTTCGCATTTTGAGTGTGGTCAAGTATGGTTGAATTCAATCCACTGCTATGCTTAAAGGGCCCCGAAATAATTCACGACAACAACAGAATCCATATACTTCTCCTGACCTGTACTGGAAATGATAAATCCGCTAAGATCTTGTAAGGCCATTTTCATAATGAGAGAGGAAATGTTTTCACAATAACTGTTCCCCTCAGCCACACCAGACGCGAAACTCGAGCACAGGTAGGCCCACCGTTGGCCTTGATTGACCGGGTTGACGGCCGTCCAGGGCGGAGTGGTGGGGAGGGAGGATGTAAAACAGTGGTGGGGGGTTAGAGTGGAGAGTGACAGGCCATAAGGAACCCAGCAGGCCTGGCTTTTGATCTGACACTTCAATCAAACAATGGGTTTTGCAGTTATCCTACAGGAACTAATAAATTGTGGACGGATGGACGAGTGTGATGTGTGTGTGTGTGTGTGTGTGTGTCTGTGTGTGTGTGCGTGTGTGTGTGTGTGTGTGTGTCTGTGTGTGTGTGTTTGTGTGTTGTGTTGTGTTGTGTTGTGTTGTGTATGTGTGTGTGTGTGTGTGTGTGTGTGTCAGTGGGGAAGGGTATATTTTTCTTACCTAACAAAGATGTGTTTGGTTTCAGGAGGATCTAGATATATGTGTGGTTTCAAGGGAACTATGTGTCTGGTATCAGGGGGATCTATGTGTCTGGTTTCAGGGGATTGATGTGTTTGGTTTCAGGAGGATCTATATGTCTGGTTTCAGGGGGAACTATGAGCTTGATTTCATGAGATCTCTGTGTCTATTTTCAGATGATCTCTGCGTCTGGTTTCAAGGGATCTATGTGTCTGGCTTCAGGGGGATCTACACTGGCTTGCTGTTTCCAATTATGACGTTCAAAATACTCTGTCACGGTTAGACTTTTTACCATGACACTGACTCACTTCTCAGGTCGCAACATAAATCACTGGTCTTTTTTTTTTGTACTTCTTATTAGCTCATGTACAGTTCCTCACGATGCAAACCGATTTGACTATATGTAAAACATAATTAACAAATGATAAAAGAGACGAACATTGCATTTTAAATCGGATTACATTACGGATACAACAGACAATCAACGCTACGAAGCAGTAAGCTCATAATACACTGATGTTTGGTCGCTTTCACCGCTGGATGATGTCGTGTGCAACGTGATTTCCTTGAGTTATGTGTGACCACTGGTTGTGATCCCCATGTGTGTGTGTGTGTGTGTGTGTGTGTGTGTTACGGGCAGAGAGTTCTACGTTCGTGTGGCCGTGTCCCTTAACTTTGTATATGTGTCATGTCTTGACTCCTACGTGTGTAGGTACATACACTCACACATAAATCCCAGTCTAAGTCAGGTACCTATCTATCGATTAGCTACGAGGGAGGACGAACACCTTGGTTGGGTGTAGGCCGACTGCCGCATCCAGGATTCGAACCCATGCGAGTCCGTAATTGACTCATAACGCTAACCACTACACAATAAGATGAAATTTATAGCCAGTTTTTATAAGGTTTGAAGCACGTCTCCCCCGTGAGTTTACTGTATAATTTCCACACATAAAACTAAAGCTACCTGGGTGGTTCAAACTACCACGATCGCACGCCACGTCAGAGGATTAAGCAACAACATCCACTCAATATAAACATATGAACAATGTAATTACGTTATACAACTTGTGTATGAAAGGAAACATTGAACAATTCGACTGTGGCACATCAATCGTGAACCCGAGTTGCCCCACGACTACAGTGTATGCAATACTCATCATCAAAATTATATCCAAAGAAAACCATAATTGAAAAAATATGGACATAAATCATTCAAGGATGTAACTCAAATTTGGCATGACCCCAGGGACCAGCAAGATGACCTCATTACTAGTGTTACATCAGCCATGACCCCAGGGACCAGCAAGATGACCTCAGTACCAGTGTTACATCAGCCATGACCCCAGGGACCAGCAGGGTGACCTCAGTAAGTACTGAGTCAGGGTGAGGATGCCTCTCAGCGTCATCTGTTCGCAGAAAGCCTTTGCTCTTCTTCGCTACTACAGCGAGGGCTGGAACACCTGGGTCAATATCTGCCTCGGCGGAGTCCTTGGCAACTACTGAAGCCCCTGAAGGGAAGCCCAGACACAAAGGTGAAGTGCAGTTGTCATCACTCATCCTCGCTCAGCGCCGGCTCACCAAACAGGAAGGTAATTAATTGGGGGGAGAGGATGGGAGAGCAACCCCCTCATCTCATTTTGAGTACTGGATTAGCTCTCACAAGAGCACTGTTGGTTTACACCATCTAAGTGTCATCATCCCATCTAAGATATCTAACCTTCAATCCCTTTCCTGTCATTCAACTTTATTCTCTAACCTTTCTTTCCGACCCTACCCATTACTGACGCGGCTCTGAAGGTATGAGATAATTTCTCTCGGCCTGAGGGTAATCTTTACTGTGTTATCCTCAAGGATTCGTCGGGTACAAGGGTCATCACGAATTCAGTATGTCTTCCCTAAAGTACTGAGAAGTCAGTCAGGTCCACACAGCCAATACGGGTTATGGCCTCGACCTTCTGGTCTCTCGCTGGAACGATGATGACAACTCAGTCACTCGCAGTGTTGACAAGTAGAAGGTTGGCCTCGGGGTCGACTTTGTAGATTCTTGGTCTTCAGGGTAAAGGTCACAGATGAAACGCACGAACATAAGCTTGGCACAAGCCAACAGGGAAGACGGAGGACTGCTTTAGTTTGCGTCAGGTGTGAGCCAACACAACACCTACACCATCCAACATCAAATACCCTCCAGCTATTTCTATGTATATCTCATTTGAAACTCGTCATAATCATTTGCTCCCTGACTTTTCCCCCTCCATGTTATCTTATCACCACAACCCCTCCCACGTACTACTGTAAACAACAGTGTTTACTCTTACAAGAGCACTAATTGCAGTCATAAACAATGTAATGTTTGTATCGGTAAAATTCTCTTGTTTGTTTGTCTATAGGAAACACTTACAAGTCTTTCACGTCCTCAAAAACTCATAAATACTTTCTCTTGTCTTTTCTTTTTCCGCTTCATAATTCTCCCCTTTATTTCACTTAAGGCTCGGCCTTGATGTGGATTTTGGTCCGTGACTGGAGCCTTCAACATAAAATATATATATCGGCACATGAACATGGTGACCGTCTCATCGAGATCTCAGACGAAATATGCTGAGAAATTAGTTTAATTCACTATTGCTCAACGAAAACGATCACACGAGTGAACCGTACAAAATACACTATAAACATTATCACCTACTATGCTACCACAAAAGGTGACATCCAAGTCTTACTGCAGGTTCACGATACATTCTGAAATGAGGATGAACCATATATCATTCCCTAACCCAAGATGAGTTGAGGAAGAGTGAGAACTGATGTTTGCGTTGTGGTCAGCTGCGGAACCAGGGACAGAGAACGCCACCTTGATGATGCTGTATCTGTGCGTCCTCCTCCTCCGGCCAAGGAAACAACACCACCAACCCAGGAAGGGCAACACTCTCATACCTTCTGGTGACATACAACTCCAGGAATTTCCTATGTGTCAGCGAGAGGACGAGCGTCTCCCTGGGACTACGCGCGCATCTATCCAACGTCAACAAGAACTGCATTACATGTGAATGTTGCTCGTGTGTTCATCTCACTGTGGGTCACGGAAGGCCCCAGCATATCTGTCGCCATCTGCGGTAAAGGGTCGTTCCGGCCACTGTCCACCGTGGTCAAAGTCATCTTATCTGTCACCATCCGTGGGAGGGTTGTCCCTACCTCAGCCCACCTAGGGTCGTCGGCCTTACCTATCACCACCAGGGGAAGGAGTGCTGATCTACTGATAATTCACTCACCGCGGACACAGGTCTAACCTCCTGTTTGCCATCGTTGTTTCCACTCCCCATAAACACATGGGAAACCCAGATAACAGAGGACCCGATGGTCTAGAATGAGGTCTTCTGCTAATCTTTCTAGGTAGAGACAGGACAGTAAAGAGGAAGGCTCCTCCCTCCCCACCCACAACTCCCTCCGACATATCAGAAGGCAGAAAAAAAACAGCTACGTACTAATATAGAGATTTTCATGGGAAGGAGTGAATAGAAAGCACATTTTACTTTAAGAAAGTCGTCGGATATTCTAGAGAAAAAAGGTATTTGGTCACTACGTCTGGAAAATAGGTTCACATACCTACACATTATACTCCTAACTGGTTTCTCATGGGCCATAATGTCTTCTTCACTGCCGATTCGTGTAATCAAAAGCATCTGTCTGGACGTGATTTAGATATTATGGCTGTCTTCATCTTCACAATATCTGATGGTTCTTTATTTCGGTGTTATACAGATGTGTTACCGAAGAATTTTCTGTAGCCAGGTTCATACTTTAGCATGATAACTTATTCAACAGGAAAACATTATCGTATATCTGAAATCTCTTGTATTGAGAAATCTATAATATTACCTCTGAGTTTACGCTTCTTTATAGAAAAAGAAATCAGATCTGTAGGTCCTTCTCTCCATCTTGCTGACTGATGGAATGTTTTTCCCCTTTTATCTGCATTTGTTCTAAGTTTCCAACGTCATCATGTTTGGTGGACACGAGTCAACAACAGATGAGTCAGGGAAGTGGTAGAGACCTGTGACTCTGGGGTAAGGTATGTACGTCTGCCGTACCTCAATACCACACCAGAGGAACCACAGGTACTGCCAGGGTTCTGTCTCCAGTTTTGTCCATATTTCCCTCCATGGCCGCGGCTGGTGAGTCCCCCCCAGTCATCCTGTCCTTTCAACAGCTTATTCGGTTCCCAGGCCCCTGGTTTAAAGCCTCCATGTCTTAACGTTTCGTCTGTCTTCGGTCGTTTAATTCTGCATTGTACATCCAGCAGGGAAACACACCCTCCTGTCCATCATACCCGTGCCTGTGTGTAGTGTTCTTTCTTTGTCATTAGACCGGCCCTCGAATTCCCACCACAAATCATCGTTTGTGCGGATGATTTTGTGGCGGGAACTTGAGCGCTGGTTGGATGACAGGGAGGGAAGAATGCACCCTCACCACACCCACAGGGAGAGTGAAGTAGGGTCAACGGGAGAGTGAAATAGGGTCAGGGTAGGACGGAGAGGAACGCGTTCCCTACAAGATATGTAACATGTCACACTTGAGACCAGTGACACGACTAGATGGGAGGCTGGGTCTGAACGCAAATAATTACGACGTCCTCGTCTCTATGCTCCACTCCATACGCTGGGCTTCGCCATCCCTTCAATCATTTCTCTCGTCTCCTCTCTCTCACGCCCGTGTGCCGACCGTCAAGCCTACACCGTCCTAGCGGGGGCAGTACCCACAGGTGGACACGCACATTCACCCTGTACCGGGCCAGCGGCGGCGGCAGGATGTACGGTACCTGCCGTGTTTAACGTATCGCTGCACACCCGCCACATGTGGATCACCGCCCGCTATCGACCCCTGCCGCACTCTGCCCTAAGGAAGGCCTCTATCATCGTAATCCACATCAAGGATCCTCCCGGAAACACACGCCTACAATCACAGGTGAATTTCCTCTGCACTCCGGGGGATGAAAATGGTCGTGACCTTCCAGGAGACATCGGACGTCGTGCTGGACCAGAGCGTAAAGATGAGTGAAGGTCCGGGGAGCACCTGGCCGCCGGTGGGTGGTCACTTGCCGGAGGCGCATCAGTTACTCAGCTGCTCCACATGTCAGCCAAGCCCTTCAGCACGCCCACCCACCCCTCTCCAGCAGCCCTCTGGTACGCTGATCGAGCACATGGCGAGTCCATGCAGTACCCTTACTGAGTCCTGGCAGAGCCTTTTTTAGCCCCCTTCCTTAGCGTTTGTGAAGCCCTTTCGCACGCAGTACTCACCCCCTGTTTAGCACGCGACCTGAGGCCTTGAAGAGCTATCTAGCATGCCCACGAGAGCCTTCGTGGGGCCTGCACGGGCGAGGCTTACTGACCTTTGCCAACGGCAGGTGGTGGTGAGGGCGGAGGGTGAGCCAGTGACAGTTGACCAGAGGAATGGAATCTTGCCCGGGGGCAGAGGCAGCCGCTGGAGCACACGCGGAGTTCCGTGTTACCTGAGGTAATGATCTAACGGCGTGCTCACCGTGTGCTACCTGAGGAACACGGCCACCTGATGCTACTGGTACTGGCGATGCTTCATGACGGTTCCTGGCACAGTGGCGAGTGGGCACAGAGGGTTGTCAGACTGACTCGGTGCGACACTGAAGGTTTTCAGACTGACCTGTGACAGGCTGACTTGGTGCGGTACGAAAGGCTGTCAGACTCAGTTGACGCGGCAAAAGGGTGTTATTCTGACTTGGCGTGGCACAGAAGGTAGATAGACTGAGTTGGTACGACACATAAGGTTAACAGACTGACTTGCTGCGGCACAGACGGGTTGTCGGACTGACATGCCGTGGCTGAAAAGGTCAGACTGTAGTGGTGCGGCAACAGAAAGTTGTCAGACTGACTGAAAGTGGAACAAAAGGTTGTTAGACTGATTCACTGCTGCACAGGAGGCCGTCAATCTGACTTTATGTACCACAGAAGGTTGTCAGGCTGACTCAGCGCAGCAAAGAAGGTTGTCAAACTGACTAAAAGTGGCACAGAATGCTGTCAAATTAACTTGGTGCGGCAAAGAGGGGCATAAATTAGATGCAGAGTAGGGGACTAACACAAATTGATCTTGAACACAGTCAATTACAACTGCACAAATCAACATACTGCAGCGCACAGAGTAGTAAAGACTACAACAGAGTGAGACATAAGCTAAAAAGCAGTTCGAAACTCTGTCAAGTAGTACAGGTAAATATGGGGTGGCACTACAGACTAACATAGAGTGGCAGTAACGACTAGAATAAGGTTTCAGTACAGATTAACATAAAGTGGCTCTCAGTGACGTTCAGAGACATACAGACAATCATTACAACAGACAGTGATCATCGTTGGGGAAGACATGACCTAGAACAATAATAAATACAAAAAACGGGAGAGGCCGAGAAAGTGGTACAGACTGACATACATCAAGTGGTAAAGGCAGTACTAGAAAATGAGGTGCACTAACAGAGTCGCACATAAAGTGACAGTTCTGACTCAAGCGGAAGACTAAAATAAAGGCTGACACAAGGTGGTGAAAAACGACACACTGTCGAACAGCGCAGGCCAAAATCAAGTGGTTGAAACAGGCTTGAAGTGTTTGAGACTGGCATAGTGGTAGGGAATGGCTTAAAGTGGTAGAGATTGAAATAAAGTGTTAATTCAAAGCATAATAAAGGTACACTGGCATACGGGGGCAAAAGACTGATACGGAACTGTAAAGTCTGACGGAGTGGAACTGATGTACATAATCTGGTACAGACTGGATAAAGAATAATAAAGTGGACTTAGGTATAAAGTGGTAGAAAGTCGTAAACAGGGGTTAAGTGGCAAGAACTTAACATAAAATGGTGCAGTGGCCTCAAGTGGCGAAGGACGCTGTACTATCTTGAAGCAAGTGGTACAAGTTGATCTATAGTGGCAGAGACGGGCATAAAGTGGCAACACCTGAGACACTGAAGGAACTGTCCTGCTGGAGGTAACGTGTCTTCGACGGAGAGTGTTCGTTCAGCTTCTGTTCCTCCAGTAACCTTTCCCTCCGCGTCCCCTTTTTAACTATCAGCTGTTCTTCAGCAGACAGTCTGGCCGTGTTCAATTCATGGAGCAGTTTTGGGTTCTTATTCCGCTCTGCCCACAACGTTTTCGTCTCAACATACGTGTGTGTTCCACCTCATCCATTCCTTGTTATATTCCCATCCTAATCGCTCTGTGACTGCTGGCGATATGTAAATCTTACAGTTTCTGTGGCCGATAGACATCTGTGGGACAAACGCCTTCTTCTCTTCTGTTCCCATCGACCTGCATCTTCTACTCGACACACAGGAATCCACTCCCTCACAACAGACCTCACGTAAACAAAAGGTACGCTAACTGTCCCATGCTCTGTGGAAGTCCACATCTCAGGTTTCTGTTGCCCAAGAGGTTCTTTAGCTTTACTAAGTCCTCTCGCTTTTATCACCTGTTGACTCCTACCTTCAATTATCTTTTTCCCATAGAATAAGAGATCGACTTCCAAGCTCGGCACTGAAGTTCAACTGAGACCTCTCGACGAATTAATGCCTCAAAGTCGTCTTTTGCTTTACGTGAAAAACCGAATATTTTCCTGATCTTTTCCCTATTCTAATATTTGCATGTTTACGGATCATCTATCAACACGTTAGACCTGTCTCATGCTAACTGTACTTTTATCATGATATACTTATTCAGGTTCACTATAGATTATAAGAGAAATGAGCAGTTACAATAATGAAGCAGAGTTTATTTGATACATTTTCCCATAAGGTGCTGTTTGAAGGGATCAGTATATCAAGACCTCGACAAGACCTTGAATTGTCTGATATCAGGAGGGCCAGTCCCCCCCACAATCTGATTTCTTAGTTCATTATCATTACTATTATCATTATTATCATTATTATTATTATCATCATTATCATTGTTACTATTATTATCATTATCATTATTATCATTATTATTATAATTATTACTATTATTACTATCATCATCGTTAAAGTCACTGGTGGGGTACATGTGAGGAAGTTTGTGTACATTAGAATGGTAATATGAGGAGGCGTCACGCATATGTGTGTGCACATATTCGAATGTGAACGAGCTATGTGTGGGTAGGGACATGGGTGAAGATGTTCCTGAACGTTAGAGTAGGGACAAGCGAGTAACCAAGGGAGTGTATTAATTTACGCATGACAGCGTGTATGAGTGGAGATGCGTGAGAATGCGCGAACAAACCTGTGTGTGTGTGTGTGTGTGTGTGTGTGTGTGTGTGTGTGTGTGTGTGGGTCGGGAGGAGGAGGAGGAGGAGGATGTCGTGAGGCGGAGGGAGCGGCTCGGCGCGCGCGCGTCCCAGCTAGAGGGATGCTTCTGATTGCATTACCAAGTCCAGGCGGAGGGTCGGCTGGTGGGATTGCCTCCCCTCCTGGATGATTCATGATAACTACTTACCTTCATCAGTTCACAGGGATGTATCCTCAGGCTGACCGGCTGAGAGAAGTGTAGCAATCATATCCTTCCTAACTACTGACTACACCATAACTAGACATTATCAAATTAGGTTTTGAGGGAAGTAGAAATAATTAAGGTGTAACATTTCCTTATGGTAGTAACGACTGGAATTATTCAAAGCGGATTCTCACAGCACCTCTGCATTGTGTGTGTGTGTTGTTGGATGCGTCGAGCGCGCCGGTCCGTTGTGGAGGCAGATGAACGCTGTCCCGGGCGTACACAGATGTTAGGTAGTTTACTCAGCGTCCATGGGCTACGGCGCGAGTAAGATGTTATAGAATTTCAACTAATCTGAGTCTACAGACTTAAACATGTACAGATAAGTATGAAGCAAGTTACAGAGGCAGACAGGCTAGGGATCCCTATATGTTCCGTACACAGATAAATAACACAGCACAGGATGGTTTAGTACCCATATGTATTAGATCGTAGTGATATGTGAGTTCACTTACACAGGTGGACTTAAGGCAGTATATATATTCGGTGTATAGACATGCACACATTTCAGGTTGGGTTGGTGTGTGTGTGTGTGTGTGTGTGTGTGTGTGTGTGTGTGTGTGTGTGTGTGTGTGTGTGTAACACCAGCCTTACACAGGTACGAAGGCGTCAACGATGCATTTTACAAGCTAAAACACACCTCATGAGATCATTTTCGCACTTCAAATCATTTTAAGACAGAAACTATTAGGGTTAGATTAGCGGGCGGCAGCGTTATCGCTAACAGATCCGACGTACGTGTCACACCCCACAAACTTACAACACGCCCTGAAGCAGGGAAGAGCTGACCGCAGTGACATTTCTAGCACAAGGCTTTTAAAATGCTGGATGACTATACCATCGGCGGGTTGAGGTTTTGCCCCACGGTGCATGATATAGATAACGACACTCGAATCTGACCTTTGGGTGGTAAGTTCCATCATGTGGGCAGTAAGATGACGAAACAGGAGACATTCATGGCTCCTTCTAGCCCACCATACACCAGCTTCCACTACCTCTCTGGAACGTGTTATCTTGGCCGATAGAGAGAGCGCTCTGAGGATCAAAGTAACGGCTCATTATAGACTATTCAGAAGTTCATCCTGAGTTGGCTCGCCGTAATCCTTGACGGTTAACAACACAATGTATAATGAACGTTACCAACTCAACCAACAATGTGTTACGAACTCAATACTTATTAAAGCAAGGTCGCCAATAACAAATGTATGTTACAAATACTATACTGATCCTTGTCTTTGCAGGGACGTTAGATTTGTTATAATGCACAACACAGGATAACACTATCTCAAAGTCATGGGATTAAATCAAACACCAGCATTAAGATTACTTATAATGAAAGAACTACTGTGTACAAAATAAGCACATAAATCAGGCATGAATCATCTACGTTAACACTGAACATGAGTTTGGTATTGAACATGAATTTAACATTGGACATGAGTTAACATTCCAGATAAGATTTCAAACCAAGAGATCTCTTTCCTTTAAGACCATTTCTTCGATAACATTACACTTTCGAAATTATGACAGAGGCAAAACAATGTAGAGTGTGTATCGCACACTTCACTCGGGCAACGGGCTAATGACAGGGGGGACACCACTTACCTCGCTGGGCTAGAGAGAGAGAAATCAAGGCTCAGCGGGTGTCAGGGGTATTCGTCACAAGTAAGAACGAGCGTCTGCCCTGTTACTACAACGTTACCCTTAATTGGCTATGGGCCTAAGATGCAATTGTGACTGGTTGGAGGATCCTAAAGTCCGTCGCACATTCTGCGTAGTTCAACCTCCTTTGTTTTCTTGTTTACGACAACAGCGAATGACATACCCCGCACGCTGACTGACGACTTACTCTCTGGCCTCTGATAAGGGTCAGGGTGCTCAAGGACAGGTCACCATCTGGCTTTAAAACAGACTATTAAGCCTAATGCTTGGTGGGAAGAGAAGCTCCGAGCCAGTCTCAGAGGAAGACCTTAATCCTCGTCCTGATAAGAAATAGCAACAACACCATACACAAGGACACACACACACGTTATATACACGAACATGAAGGCACACGCACACACATGTTCGTAACAAATGTTTCTAACACACTTCACCTTTTTCTCGTGATGCCTAAAGGCAGATATCAGGCTGGGATGATGATAGCATCAAGAGGAGATAAAAATAAGGACCACTGAATTGCTCGCGGGGCTCAATCCTGGTGTGGGGGAGGTGGAAGGAAGGAGCAGCTGTGCCAGGTGGTGGTGGTGGTGGTGGGCTGCGGCCGTCACACCTCCGTTACCCGGTGTGCGTCACACGGTCGGCAGTGGCCAGCCTATCTCGTCACGCCTCACTACTGCTCTCACACTTCAGTATTCATCTAGGTTAACGAAATTTTTGTTTCGTCTAGTCCAGTGATTTTCTTGAGCACATTACAGAGGAAGTAAATCAGTCGATGACCGATGCTTTCCTAACGTTAATAGATACCACCTCTCCATTGACTGAGGATGTGTGTGTGTGTGTGTGTGTGTGTGAGAGAGAGAGAGAGAGAGAGAGAGAGAGAGAGAGAGAGAGAGAGAGAGAGAGAGAGAGAGAGAGAGAGAGAGAGATATTATACTTCATTACAGCAAATAACTCCGGCGGCGGAGACACATCTCATCCTAGTCGGGCCCACAACACGAGTGGAGGAACGGATGACTTGTCCACGTCTAGCTGCTCTCTAGCGGCAGGAACACCAGCCGAGCGCACGTTCAGAGCCATGGCAGGCCAAAGAACGATGATCAACACAAATTCCCACCCAACCAAACAGGTTTCTTCTATCCGACGATGCGTCAGCGAAATGGCGGGGGACCAGGCCAGCTGCAGCGATCTTGGGGGGAGGACACATGATGCTAGCGGACAGGTGTGGAGGCAGATGGTGCGTCGTGTATGACACTCACCTTCGTCTACCCGTGTCTCAACACACACTACCCTAGGGTTCACAGTGACAGTATCATCTGATGGCAAGAGAACGTTATTACACGTTAACTCACTCGGGGACTACACACACACACACACACACACACACATCTCAATGTTAGGTGCACCAGAATCCTGGGGACCTGGCGATCTGGGAGACACGTGCAGCCGTGTGTGTGTGTCTAAAATACTATGTCTTAGAATGTGGAACGATAGAGACTTTTGAGGATAGATCTAAAACAAGCCCTGCAAGAAATGTCATAACTTGTTAATTACAAGATACCTGAAATTTTAAGTTTGTATCCACTTTTTGCATCTAGGCGATAAAACTTACCATACAAAACTATGTAATGTATGTACCGAAATATGGATTGTAACATCTTATGTAATATCAACCCAATGGGTTTCGACTAAGACCCTTTGTGACCCCCTATAATCGTTTTGCGCTACCGCTCGCAGGATGAACACGGGGTGCACAATAAACTTGCTGGGGACACCGACACAAATTCCCATGCTCCTTCCACTCTTGCTTTCTGCGAATCACTCCCTCCTTCTCGATTGATTAGGAGAGTCCCCTTCGTCCCTCTCTAATAAGTTTTCTTCCCCCTCCCTCCTGAGTGCGTGCAGGTAGGAGCTGAATGCCGTGGGAACGCCCGCCGCTCCCACTTCTGTGGTCTACATATCAAGGACTGAAGACGCTGATGAGTCTTGAATAATTCTCTCTCTCTCTCTCTCTCTCTCTCTCTCTCTCTCTCTCTCTCTCTCTCTCTCTCTCTCTCTCTCTCTCTCTATGAGTCCACGGGGAAAATGAAACACGATAAGTTCCCGAGTGCACTTTCGTGCAATAATCACAGCATCAGGGGAGACACAAGAGAGAATTATAAGTCAGTTGATATACGACGAAGAGACGAAGTTAGGACGCCACTTGTTAAACATGGACAATCGCATGTTTACCAAATGGCGTCCTAGCTTCGTCTCTTCGTTGTATATCAACTGACTGTTATATTTCTCTCTTGTGTCCTCCCTGATGTGATTATTACACGAAAGTGCACTTGGGAACTTATGTTTTATTTTCCCCATGGACTCTTAGGAATATACTTGATCACGCGCAAAATTGTGATCCTTTCCAATATATATATATATATATATATATATATATATATATATATATATATATATATATATATAGATAGATAGATAGATAGATAGATAGATAGACAGATAGATAGATAGATAGATAGATAGATAGATAGATAGACTGATAATCAGGAGTGGAGGTGGGGTGGGTATGGCCTTCAGGAGTGGGCTGGGTGTTCATCAAGAGTGGACATGGATGTCACACACGTGTGGAGGATGGTATCCAGGGGTCGGGGGGTCCTCACCCATCATGGGTGGAGATTGGGGGGCCATGCGTCACGGGGACAGATGGAGGCCGTGTCAACAGGGCGAAGGGTGAGTGGGCAGCAGGTCTCTGGCTCGGGCTGGGGTCGGGAAGGACTATCTCATCAGCAGGAGACGTGGTGACATCCGGTTGGGGCGGTGCCAGCTGCCTCCCTCACACCTACCAACCCTACCCTACCCTCCTGCCACCCTTACACCTACCTACCCTACCCTAGTCTCCTGCCTCCGTCACACCTACCAACCCTACCCAACCCTCCTGCCTCCCTTACACCTACCTACCATACCCTAGTCTCCCGTCTGCCTCCCTCACGCCGCCACCCGCCATCGGTCCCGCTCACAATTTTGCAACGAACAGGACGAACATCAGGGCGTCATCGGCAGACATCGATAGGGCGATCCCTATTCCTTCATTATGCCCCTTCGCCACACTACCCACGCGTGATACGTGAGGACACAGGGGCTCACAGAGATACTGACGTAAGCTTCCAAACATATGGCGATCCGGTTCAGGGCGAATGCAAAACGGTTCTCCCGCAAGATGCGACAAACAAGTACCTTAGAAATCACTCTTGATACCTATCCTTGGCCCTGTGGACCTCGTGGTGAGCTACATGTACGTAGGTGCTGCTGCTGCTGCTGCAGCATAATTTAATGACATCGATGCTTCGGCTAACGTGGTTACCCAAGCTTGATGGAGTTGTGCTTGAAAGCATAATGCACTCGCCAGGACCTCCACTGATGTAACTGTCAATATGGTGGCTCAGGCCAATGAAACAAGAAAAGCTGGATATCAGATAAGGTTCGGAATCCTTCCTTCTTGAGGAGTCTCTTCTTTCCTGGCTTCGGGAGATCAATCAGGCTTGAGAACCACCGACTCCCGGTATCAGCGGCCTGGCGACAGCTTTTCACATGCCGGCAATAAAAAAAAACTGATGTCATTCTTGCAGAGATCAACAGGAAACCCCCCTCAGAATTGTAAGATTCGACGGAGAAACGAACTTCTTACTGAAAGCAATATTGCTGTTTACTGTCTTTCATTAAGCTGATCCTCAAACCCAGCCAACACGTAAGAATGATAACAATATTCAAGATTTCCTAAGGCGATGCTTTGACCCCGCCCGCTAGTGTCTACGAGGAGTATGATCTCATCGAGGCACTTCTCATTCCAAAGAAGTCCCTCACTTCCCTGCTACTGGATGTAACGCAGCCTTGAAGTTTCAGGAGACCCGTAGAAGGGATTCTTGGGTTATACAATGAAAAATTGGAATCACATATTTCCAAAACCTCACTGACGATGCTTGCTCCTGTCGGTGTGAAGAAAATACCCGAAATAGGTTTGAAGTATTCAACAACACCGAAAACCATGTCCTGCCAAAGGATAACATACAACGAAACCTAAAATCAGTGGCGTCTGAGTTACTAACTACACGTCATTCTTGTCTAAACCAGAACACAGCCTTGTGAATGATCGCCACTTTCCCTCGAGTACATAGTGATGCAACCGAGCTTCACCACGAGCCAAGATCCCGAGAAGTGTGAGCCACAGTGAGCACAGCTTCGATTCAGGTGGTAACAGAGAGCCTGGAGCAAACTTCCAGGGACAGTATGGTCACAGGTACTCTAGGCACCTTTAGTTCGGTCTCTCTCTCTCTCTCTCTCTCTCTCTCTCTCTCTCTCTCTCTCTCTCTCTCTCTCTCTCTCTCTCTCTCTCTACATGTGTGAGTTACATACACACAATAGGTACAGATCTGGGAAGTTGACTGAGCTCAGGTCAGTATCAAATATCTACGTGGAGTGACCAAAAGCTCTGTCTCGGGGTCAGAGATTGTTCACTCCTCCCTGAGACCGTAATCTTCGTCTAAATCTGCAGTCTCCCTGCTCTAGGAACACCCGTTTTACAGCAGTATGAGCACGTGGACTACTACCCAACTGTGTGACCAGCTAAACCCTTTGGACATGAGGGCGCAACCCTTAAGCACAGTGGTACAAACCTTGGGAATGATAGTGTGAAGGATCACGCTATCATTCCCAGAAATCGCACTGTCGTGCACAAGGGTCGTCATGCTTTGTTCAAGGGTCGTCCCTCCTTGCTCAAGGGTTCTCCCGCCTTCCTCAGGGGTCGTCCCACCTCGTTCAGTGGGTTCGAGGCTCATTTTGTACGGATCAATTCTTCACTAACGGGAGAGAACGACATAGCCATATGGAACCTAAGCTTTGGCAATAACCAGGAGAATTTCTGGGAAGGATTTATGAGGTGTGCCGCAGGTGATGCTATCTACTTGGCCGCCCACACCTGCTTACTGTACCTGGCATGTGCCTGAGTCTGCCAGGATGCTTGAGGAAGGAGTGTGGGCCGCCCAGCCCGAGACCACCTGTTACGGACACACATACCTGTGGTGCAGGCCGGACACTGTGGCTGCTGCTGCCGGAAGACCGGAAGACCGAAGACGGCCTTACCCATGGGGATGGGGAGGCAAGAACCTCCTCCAACCCCCACACACTCACTGGTAGGGGACGCACACCCACCCCAACACACTTACAGGTAGGGGACACGCACCCATCCCCGCACGCTCATTGTTAGGGGACACGCACCCACCCCAACCCACTCACAGGTAGGGGACACGCACCCATCCCCGCACACTCATTGTTGGGGGGGACACGCACCCAGCCCAACACACTCACAGATAAGGAACATGCACCCATCCCCGCACACTCACTGGTGGGGGACACGCACCCACTACCACACACTCACATCAGAAGGGACGAACATCCCCACATAACCATTACTATGCCCTGAGGAACAATCTCCACACATATGATCAGCATAGAATATTAAGTTAAATGCATCTTTTAGACTGTCACTTTCAAGAAGATCTTACCAAGTGCTCAATATATATAGATATCATTCCTCGCTACCACCAGGACCAATTTCTACGAAAGGCTCCTGAAGTCCAAGGCTGTGCTACTTCAGCAGCAGGGAAGTGAAGACTTCTTCAAAGTGAGAAGTTGAACACTCCTAGGAACCCCCCAACAAACCCTCCCATTCTCTTCAACTCCTACAAACGCGTCCCTCTAGTTAACAAAGAAATTATTCACAGTCATATATCTAGCCACATACTGTTGGATCCATGTTTAATGCGCATGACAGTATTTACAGACGTGGGGAAGTTCTCGGAATAATCAATATAACGCTATGTTGGCTACTCTTCATGGTTACTCCGCATGGTACAGAGCAAAACTAACTGTTCGTGGTATATAGTTTGCATGGTAAGGGGCTATTTTGACTGCTCTTCGTGGCAGCCCGTACGCGCGGTACAGTTGCTATGTTGGCTGTTCGTGGCAGCCAGTCTACGTGGGAGAGTGCTATGTTGGCAGCTCCTTACGGGAGCTGGTCTACATGGTACAGTGCTTTGTTGGCTGTTCGTGGTAGCAGATAAGAGAATCTGCGTGGTGCAGTGCTATGATGGCTGGTCATGGAGGGCAATCTGTATGGTACAGTGCTATGTTAACTGGTTCTGGTAGCCAGTGTGCGTGGTACAGTGCTGTGTAGGCAATTCTTCGACGGTAGTTTATATGGTACACTGGGCTGAGCAACATACTGACATAAGGCGAGCAAAACATCCCATTCCAAAAGAGACCTCAGTAAGCAGTGCTGCAGGAGGAGGAGGAGGAGGAGGAGGAGGAGAACTGGGTGCTGTGACCCTCCCCCATCTTACCGCTGTGGCTGGGGAACGAGGTCATCATGACAGTGGGAGAGTTAAATCATGGTGACATTACACCCACAGGCGCACGTCCTGTGGCGCGCGCCCGCCTACCCTGTCGTTGGCGTAGCCAGAGGCCACGCTCGTCAGCCGTTCAGACACATGACTACTTTGTAAGTCATACAAAATCATGAATTACCTAAAATATACTAATTTCTAACACTGGCTAATACTACAACTACTAAACTACTACTAACAATATTAATAATAATAATAAATAATAATAATAATGATGATGATGATGATAATAACAATAATAATAATAATAATAATAATAATAATAATAATAATAATAATAATAATAATAATAATTGAACCAGGGCATGTGAAGCGTCTGGGGTAAACCATGGAAAGTTCTGTGGGGCCTGGATGTGGAAAGGGAGCTGTGGTTTCGGTGAATTATTACATGACAGCTAGAGACTGAGTGTGAACGAAAGTGGCCTTTGTTGTCTTTTCCTAGCGCTACCTCGCACACATGAGGGGGGAGGGGTTTGTTATTTCATGTGTGGCGAGGTGGCGATGGGAATGAATAAAGGCAGACAGTATGAATTATGTACATGTGTATATATGTATATGTCTGTGTGTGGATATATATGTATACGTTGAGATGTATAGATATGTATATCTGCGTGTGTGGACGTGTATGTATATACATGTGTATGTGGGTGGATTTCGTCTGTTTCCTTGCGTTACCTCGCTAACGCGGGAGACAGCGACAAAGCAAAATAAATGAATATAAATAATAATAATAATGATAATAACAATAATAATAATAATAATAATAATAATAATAATAATAATAATAATAATATCAATGATAATAACAATAATAATAATAATAATAATAATAATAATAATAATAATAATAATAATAATAATAATAGTAATAATAATAATGGTAATAATAAAGATAATAAAGATGACAATGATAATCAAATAGAGAACAATATCACCGTCTAAACTCGAAGTTCATTATTGAAGATAAACATGGAGAGTGTCTGTGTATAACTGCTTGTCTGTACTGTAGGGGGAGGGAGTTTTACACTCGTGAGGCCCCATCTCATGTGTGTGTGTGTGTGTGTGTGTGTGTGTGTGTGGAGCAACACGTACAGATCTGGCCACAGGACCAGAGCTTCTCACTGCATATAAATATGCACACGAGTTCCTCTTTATTAACGAGTGTTCATAAAGCCAGTAAAATCCCAACGTTTTAGGAAGGTCCAAAGGGGTCCCGTGACACTGTATCGGGGGTGCTGGGGAGTCTCTCTCTCTCTCTCTCTCTCTCTCTCTCTCTCTCTCTCTCTCTCTCTCCCTCAACACCCACACACACACGTGTAACACCCACACACACACACGAGTAGGATCACGATAAACCTTCACAGTCACTACTCTACTGCTATACTCCGTGGTCCATATATAATTCTATCCAAAAACTTTTACTTACAGGGGAGGGGGAAAACAAAATTTATCGTTTTCTAAATCACGCGTCCAAAATGGAACACATCTGATTTTTCCTGAACTGGCCGTCACTGGCTTGTAATAAACAAAGCGAGTAGCGCTTTACAACAGAGTCTAGTTCACTTCTCTTTCCCTGGGAAATATATTTATGAAAAATGTAATCCACTCATCAACGAAAGAAAACTGGACGTGCTTTGTATAATCTTCATAACAGTAACACAAAATTGTATGCTATCACTTTCATACAGCAAAGCATTGGTGGATCCTCGCTTGATTTATTCGGTTACCTTGGGAAAACATCGACACACAAACACACACACACACACACACACACTTAAGTAGGCTGAGAAACTTGAGAAAAAAAGAAATTCAGAGAGGTATTCATTGGTAGAGCGAGGGAAGAACGAGCAGAAAGTGAGCAAATATATACAGAAGGCGAAAATTATTAGAATCAGAAGATGGAGAGCAAAACATGCCGCCCGCCGCTGTCTCAAGAGAGGTCGAGAGTGTGAGGAGAATGTCAGACTGAACGTAATGCCTTTGTATGCGGGATGGACTGGGAGCCAATGGGATAGAGTTAAGAGTTCAGGAACCGAATTAGGGAAAGAAAGCAAACCCTCTCCTATTGCAACAAGAGAGATGATACTCACTAGAGAGATAAGAGCTGACCTAATTCAAGAAGGGGTAATCAGTTACCAGGAGGGAAAAGGGGAAAAGGGTGGAGGCGGGGGGCGGGATTGGCCCTCTTAAAAAGGGGTATTGTTAAGCTAAGGTAATACTGATGGATGGCCTATTCAAGGTGCATATAATGGATATGACTGATCTTTACTTTTCTTGAGATAAGAACATCCAACACATCCTTTAAGAACATCCAACACATCCTTGTCTCTCTAACATACCACAAAACCAAACCGTCCTCGGACACACCTACGTCAGGATTTCCGGGAGTGGGGAAATTTATCGAAGCCTCGTCGAATGATTTCAGTTGCATTTCTGGTCGCTACAGGTACCGTATGTGCAGAGTGTTTGTTCTGACACTGTCAAATGAGCGACCGATGTGCAAATAGTGTGCGGCCGCCTCTCGAAAGGAGTCTTTTAAACAAGGGAGTTTATTGAGGGAAGTTGTACATACAGTAAACGTGATCATGACGTTACGACCAATGAGCAAGACGTTACGACACTACTCCTTAAAGTTACGATCCCTGCAAGCAGGGCGGTACGACCCTTGAGCACGGCGTTACGACCCTTGAGCACGACGCTACATCCCTCGAGCACGACATTACGACCCTCGACACGGCGTTACGACCCCAGAACACGACGTTACGACCCTTGAGTACGACGCATACCTTGGGTATGATGGTCTGGCCTATGGCCTGCCTCTGAAGGCTCAGGTCAAAGGTCAGGTCATCATATCCACATAACGTGTTCAAGGGTCGTACCGATGTCCTCACGAACTAAGAAATTAATCTGATAGACTATAAACAAGAAATTAACCAAGTTACCCATTAGCTTCGGTTTTTCCACTCTCCTTACTAACCAATTCAGCATATCGTCTGTTACCACCCCATCTATCTATATCTATCTTTCTATTTCTAATCCATGAGTGTTGCATTCGCTCTCATTTTACGTATACTTTCTTAGATAACGCATAGATAATGAATGTAAGGGTTTACATATCGAATGGTGAAGATGGTTAAGGATGGAATATGCCCTCAAGGTTACTGTGAAACACTGTCTACAATTAATAGAATAGGAAATATCCTCCAAAAGGAACGAAGAAGGGAGCCTATGGCGCCATAAGGTCGAGTAAAGAAAACGGGGTTAAAACTTAAGTTTGTCTAACGGATTAAAAATGTTTCTGCGTTGGTCAGCCCACCACGTAAGTATTAGTTTTCCAGGCCATTATGGCCGCCACGTATTGTAAAAGAATCCATAAAAAAACCAAGTTAACTGTTTGGAGTAGTTGTAAAGGTGCCATCGAGAGCAGCTGACAGCCTTAAACAAACCCGGTGAGAACCAAGTGTATAGAAGATCTACGATAGTGTCTGCATTCGGAGCCCTCAACCCGGCCCCAAGCACAACTCTCCGCAGATCTCGACTCCGTAGGCATGACTGCAGGAACCTCTTGCTGGATGACCAGCTCTTGATGGTGTGGACTCAATATGCATAGTCGTAAAGGGGTATTGTGTTGGCCCGCCTGCTTCTGAAAGTGTGGACGCAGTGGTTATGGCCGATTGGAGGAACCTCTTGTTGGGCTTCGGGTATTCCTTGAGGTGTGGACGTCGTAGACTGTGGCGGTAGTTTTGACACAGGTAAAAGCGTGCTTTTCGATGTAGTCTGTAGTGAAGGTGGTGGTGTACTGTATGGTGCGGGCTGTGGTAATATAAGTAAAGACACTGTGTATACTATGTCATACTCCTCTAAAGCTGAGGCAACAGTGAAGGTTATAAGCTGAGGATTAAGCCGTGGTAACAGCTCTGTTGTAAGTTGCAGCACTTTATAGTAAAGGCACTGGCTATGTTGAAGACCGTATCCCGCACTTGAGCAGGATATGCATCAGGCTACAGATATCAGTATAATGTCAGCAATGGTGCAGGCTGTGGTATAACGTGATCCATGGAACCATATAAGATGTAGTGTAAGGTGAGGTTGAATTGATTGCAAGGTTTAGCGAAGTCGGAGGCGTGGGCTTGTAGTCCACAGTGCAAGGTGGTGGCCTAGTATGGTGGTGAGTGTGGTGCGAGGTGTGGTCTGTGAGATGACTACCATCACCGGACATATGTTTATGCATGAGACTTTTACACAGTCATTACCTGGAGTATTTCCTATACAGACGATGGTGCGTGACCGACAGTTAGCGGGAGGCTAGGCTATCCTGTGTGCCGGACGCTGCGACGGACGGGCAGCCCACTAGTGCGCTCTGATTTTATGTACATAATACTTGCGCGTGTGTTGGACTTCAGTGCTATGCTCTCGTGCTGTGTATAGCAAGAGGAGTGTGTTGCTGTGGTACGTGTAGGGCGGTACTGGAAGAACGCTGACAGTATATGGTGTGTTAACCTGGGGTATGTGTTCAAGAGTGTTGTGTCCAGGGAGTGTGTCAGCCAGTGCACTACTAACTACTTTATATATCATGATGTGTGAGTATCATGGTTATCTAGTGCGTTTATCAAAGCATTTTGTTGTAACTAGGCTAGCCGGTAAGATGTCCTGTGCCAATCGCAACCCAGCGGGCGAATAGTGATCCTTCCCGTCAGGCGATTAGCCTGTAATCGCTCCTGGCGGGGATAAGATTGGCTTCAGCCGAGGCACCTTTGCTCCTTTATGATAAGTTCGAGGCGTTGCGCCTTCATGAACAATACAAGACCCTTGTTCTGTCTGAAAAGTTCGAAGCATTGCTCCTTGAAAGATACGGGATATTGGTTCTTCTTGAACAATATGATACACTGTATTTTTTTGAAAAGTACAAAGACGTTTGTTCTACTTGAAAAAATATAAGACCGGCTCTTTATGAAAAGTACAAGGGTTTGTCCTTGAAATTTACAATCTTTGAAAAATACGAGGTGTTGGTTCTTCACGAAAGCATTAGGATCTGGTCCTTTTAGAAAAGTGTGCCACTGATTCTTTTGAAATGTATGAGACATTAGTTCTCTTTGGGTGGTACGAAGTGCTAGCCCTTCAGTTCTCTTTGAATGGTACGAAGTGCTGGCCCTTCAGGTTTCTTTTGAACGGCACGATGTGCTGGCCCTTCAGTTCTCTTTGAATGGTAAGAAGTGCTGGCCCTTCAGTTCTCTTTGAATGGTACGAAGTGCTGGCCCTTTTTGAAATGCAATAACAATGTAGGGCTCAATGCTCGGGTGTTTGCAGAGAAAATATCAACTTAACACCGACAGAATGAGTTCGTAAATGAAATCGTTACGAAAAGCGAGTAGCCACAATTTTTTATTCCTGGTTATATAGGAGCCTGAAGGTGCTTCACTTGAGACTCTCACCTCAGTCTGGTTCTGTTTAAAGAAACAATGGACGTCTTTTGTCAGACGTGGATGGATGTAGGAGCGAGCAGACTGGCTAGTTACATGTGTCTAGCCCCTAGCGCTGCGGGGCCCCGGCCACTGACCCAGCCATCAATGGTGGTGTCCCGCCCTCTGGCGGGAGGGACAGGACGGACCACAAGCTCCTGGGCGGGACAGCGGTTGAATTCCACGTTTAGGGAGGGAAGCTGAAAAGAGGCAGCGATCCCCTGTTCCTCGGGGCTACATGCTGCAGCCTCTGAATGTTTGGCAAATGATCAGCATCCCTGTTGACCAGGTGGTGGGGTCCAGTCACCCTCTGGCTAGCGAGAGGACAGATAGGTACAACAGTGAGCAAACCTTCCCCTGACAGAGTATGCCACTTCATTGTTCAGGTTGATGTCTGAAATTTTAAGACCAGAACCACATTTCTCATCACGTACATGAAGAGTCTGTAGGATAATGAAAGAATCAACTATGTATTCATCGGATGTAACCATTTGCACACTGGGGCTTGAGGCGTCCTTTTGTGATCCTCGTAATCTTTTCGCCCTGACGCTTACGGGACGAGCGTGGCCGCCATAATTAGTGAACTGAAGCGAGGACGACATTACCTACCGGGCATGATGCTCGTCAGTGTGGCTCGCATCTGACGCTGCCGTGGATACGAAACATCTGCCTCTCGAATTCGTCCCCAGTGGAATCAGACTTTACATCCGAGAAGTGACGATTTGGCTGCATTCTTTCTGTTTGTCTGTCTGCAATGCGTCGTCCACAGTTCTGTCAGAAGCTCTCCAGAGAACTTCGAGTCCTTGACAGTGTCCACTACAGCTGACCAGGAGACTTCCTGTGAAATATTACGAGCCCATGTGGGCCATTACAGAGCACCAGTGGTGTGTCTGGTGATGTCTTAGTCAGTGTGATCGGAATGTATCTTTCACTACGAGGATACGGTGGGATTGCCGTCCCGTATTATCTGGTAGTGCACTTGTGAACAGGGCTCAAAATTCACGTAATACGGATGAATTGGAAATCACCCTCTGTCCAGCGGTAGCGATGACGACCTGGGGGGGGGGGAGAGAGAGAGAGAGAGAGAGAGAGAGAGAGAGAGAGAGAGAGAGAGAGAGAGAGAGAGAGAGAGAGAGAGAGAGAGGAGGGTGTTCACATCGTGAACAGCGGCAGGTGGAGTTGGTGCCACCCAGTGGTCTGGTGCTGCCACCGTGTATCGTGGGTGCCACGGCGTGACTTGGAGGGCACTCAGCATCCACCAAGACACCTTCTGCCGGCGGTATGGTCTTCATGTTGACAGTTTTCATCCAGGCAACGACTGGAGGGGAAAAAAAAAATGTCCACCTGATATCCAGGTTTAAGACATATGGTTCTGAGAGAATAATACTATAATAACTATGATGTGGAAAGCCATATCTAAACAAACAACAGCATAATATTCAATGCTAATAATGCATTAAATATATGTACAAAATGTGAATATTTTTCCCCACTCTCGGACGCATAACTTATGATATTACAGAATATCACAAAGACTGACCATTACAGGACTCGCATCTGTATGGTACATGAACTCAACTTCTGTGACCAGCCACACACGTCCACGATCCTCACTGTAACATACACACGGAAGATAATACAAGCCGTGCGGAAGGCCGTGTGTGTACACATTATACTGCAGTGGTAAACCAGATCTGATGGAGACGACCCACTGGTGGTGGTGGTTTCCTTGGTAAAAATATCGCCAAAAGATGATGGCGTGAGGTTCTTACCCAAAGCACACACTCAGCTGTGTACCTGGGTGAAGCACCTCACTTGCGAACCACATCAGTCAGGTACTCTGGGTAGGAAGGGAGTTACTTACCTACCTACCTAGCTACGAGTGACCTACGAACAAATTTAGCAGAGAGAGAGAGAGAGAGAGAGAGAGAGAGAGAGAGAGAGAGAGAGAGAGAGAGAGAGAGAGAGAGAGAGAGAGAGATCCGTTCAACGTTAATGAGTAACAAAGGAAACTGACGAAGGTTTTAGCCAATTCTAGCGTCAGCAGCAGCCGGGGCCCACTAAAGAGAGGAGTGGCGGCCTGGTAGCAGCAGCGCTCTGATGTCGGCTGTGGTCACCTTCCATCCGAGTGATTCATGGCAGTAACATTAAGGCAGAATACGATCTTTGAATAATCATGGTGGTAGAGAGTGTGCGTGCAGCCACCGGTCAAAGGTTAATGCTGACATCAGAGCTACTGTGGGAATCGTAACAAGAGTGGAGCATTTTACCGCTCATCATCGCTCAGAATTTACGTTCTTGTCTGGGAGGAAGTTGACGAAGGGGGAAGAACGGTTGACGTGGGAATTGAAGAGGGAGGGTTGGACTGGGACCCAGAGTAGTGTAGCTTAGCACAAGGTCATAAAGTTCCTGGTATTGTGTTGCAGCCCGTCCGCCTCTACAACAAACACATACACGGAGGTAGCGAGCGCACCTGAGGCACGGTGTGGTGAGCGCGCGTGCGCGCCCGCTTCCAGAGGTGACCCCGTAGTGTTTAACCGCAACGCCACCAGAGGCGCTGATGGCCAGTCACGTGGTCGACGCTTCCGGTCAGGTTGGCGGTGTTACGGTAACTCGTGAACCGCTGATAGTTACGGTAGGAAGGTTGGGGGGGGGGGGGGGTTGGATGGGGCAGAAACCTACCTACCTACCTACCTACGGGTAACTGCAACCACATTTAGCCAAGGGGTGAGGCTAGCGCGTAGCGCTCACCTCGGAAGTGAGAGAGAGAGAGAGACAGAGAAGGTCGTCCTTCATAAATATACTCTTCGTAAACTGACGTCATCACTAGCTGAGCTGCTCGACTGATGGGGAAGTTGTGTGGTGTGCGGGGTGGTGGGTCTGCCTTGCCGTGTCGTGTACATATTCTTCACCAACTGTTGTTGATGTGGGTTTTGGATCTGTACACTTGCCGGGGCGACGTACATCCTCCGCCATCAGGCGTCGTTCTTGACGTGACTACTAGGTCAGCCTTGCAGGAACAATATACCCCTCCCGGGCGTCACCATGAATTGCAGGAGGTGGTGAGGTGGAGGGGGGTAAACCTTAGTTCCTCACACTTCACTGTACCAGCCCCTGCAACACACACAATGCCCCTGTCGATATCAAGCTCTTGCAACACATACAAACCAAATGCTAGACAGAATGCTAGTGTTGCTATGCTCAACAGGTAGTGTTGCCATGCAACACATCGTGACAACGATACTTGTAAAAGAACTTGACGTAACATTTCCTGTAATTGCCTCACACTAGATATTTTAGTTTTGTTTCTCAAAAGCAAAATGATTTCGTATTTCTAGAACCTTTATTCGTTACTTTTCAGAAACTACTTTCTATTTTTCGAGAGGAATTAATCACACACTATTTTCAAAGGCCACGAAATAATGATAAATATTCCCGATTGTGAAGATAAAGAGGAAAAGTAAGGAAGGACAAAGAAAACGGATTTGGTGTGAAAACAACGAAGTTTTGTCTGATTTAGTTAATGAACCGACCTGACGAGAGCAGTGGATTGGCTGCGCGGATCAAGGTCATGATAATGTTTTTATCTACGATCAAAAAAGTCTGATCTATATAAAAAAAAAAAACTACCGATGTTAACAGAGAATCTCGATGAAGAAGAGAGACGAGAAAGGTGGTTTTTGAATTGGTATCTGAATAAGTGACACTTTGTGTATGGTGTAATGTTCAGTAAGTGATATCTGTTCCATAAGTGACAAATGTTCAATAAGTAACATCTGTTCAATGCAAATGTTCAATAAGTAACATCTGTTCAATTAGTCATATCTGTTCAATAAGTGACAAATGTTCAACAAGTAACATCTGTTCAATAAGTGACACCTGTTCAACATGAGGCATCTTAGGTGTAGTGTAAGTGTTCAACAAGTGACATTTTACGTGTAGCGTAAGTGTAAAGCCATTAAGTGATGTATGTTTAGTGTAACTGTCCAATAGAAGGTATCTTGTGCTTAGTGTAAGTGTTCACTGAGTGACGTGTGTGTGTGTGTGTGTGTGTGTGTGTGTGTGTGTGTGTGTGTGTAAGTATTCAATAGGAAACATCTTGTATTTAGTGTTCAACTGGTGACGTCTTGTGTGTAGTACAAAGTGTTCATTGGTTACAGGTCTGTGCTGGGACCAATCCCATGATGGCCCAAGGAAGAAGTGAAGCGAAGCAGACCACATACTGTGGTAAAATGTGAAAGACAGATACTAAAAGACAGAGGAGAGAAGTTATCTGCTTGGTCCCCTAAGGAACCCCACCTGCAGGAGGGTCATGACTACGACCTCGCCCTCCACGGGAAATACCCTAGTGTACACTGTGCTCCTGCCGTCCTTCTTCACCGTGATGTGAGGCGTCTGACCCAGCATGGTGGACACGAGGCCCGGCCGGATGCTAGGGGCGGCCACACTGGTGGGTCTGACCCTGGCCTGGGCGGCAGCCGCCCTCATCCACGTCCACCGTCCACCCCTCAACAACGCAGGTCAGTGAAACTGGAGAAAGTGTGTGATTCGTTTGACAAACGTGCATCGTGGAAGGTGGAGTAAATGTTACGTTGCTGAACTCAGGGAGAGCATGTACCGGAGTGTAGGTCTGCATCAGGGAGGTGTGGGGTCATGAGTCACCGTGGCTGTTTGATCTACTCGTGAACAGGGTAGTGAAAGTGTTGGAATAGAGGCAGGAATACAGGTGGGGCCAAAACTACCGTTGGGGTACCACTCCAAGAGGAGATGTAGACTCTACATCAACGCTGGAGTCCCACTCCAACTGATGTAGACTCAACGTCACCACTGGAGTCCAACCGGGCCACAAGATGAGTCGCCTGAGGTCGGAACATTCAGTAAAGTCGTACGTCTATGATATTTCACATAGGAACATTCAACGTGCCTTATCCAAACTCGCTCTTAATCTTGTGAGCACGAAGGTACGACTATTGGGTGTACCAGTCTGCCCTATCATTTTAAATGTCAGGTCAAAGGCCAGATCCTCACACTTATGTCCTTCAACATAAATGGGTCTACGTCGTCCTACACAAGTACACACACCTACTGTGTGCACATATGAGGGACAGACTAAGGCGGACACCCCAGTGGCTGCCAGGCTTCGCCACCACTGCCACACGAAAATGATTGATTCAAAATCTCTCAGGAATTTTTGTTTTCGCACTCGTAATAAGAATTCTACAGGTAGCCATAAACAAATCCAACTGAGAATATGGAAGAAAGTATCATACAGACTATCAAAACGAGTTAACGATCGGACTTTTGGTGTCGCTAGCACTCAAGGATAAAGGTTTGCTGGCTAAACCATATTTCTGGAGTATACTGAAGTCTCTTCTCAGTGTTATGAGGTCTTATCACGACACCCTTTATCTCCGAGAACCGTAGTTAACTTTCAATACACTCATTTTTCCCATGGGCCTCACGACCCCGGGGGTTTCTACGAACGTGCGTGAGGCTACTGGAGAACATTATGTAATATGGTTCACTGGAGAGTCAGGCGGCACCTTGGGAACAATAATGATGCAGTCTGGCTGAATGGTGTGACCTTGGGAGCGTCATGGTGAGGACGAGGGAGCGTCCCCCTGGCCGCTGTCGTATGCAGCAGATGGCCTACCCTACCTGACTGTCTGGCGAGCCTTGGTATTTCATATACGCGCAAACGGACGTAAAATAAACGTAGTCCTCTTGGCACTTGGTATATACGAAAGGTACAGACCTGGTACATTTGCCACTTAGCAGACGAAAGAGTGACACCAATATGATGCATCTAGAGAGCTCAGCATACATTAGTGATATATATTTTACATTAGTCCACGCAATACGTGGGTATATATCACGAACTTGGTGTACTTGGTGCTCAGCATGCAAGGGAAGGAGGAGGATGAGGTGTCACAAATCATGCACTCTAGGGAGACTGACTCCTGGCAAGTGGGTGAGGTAAGGCAGGTCAGGTATCAGCGTAGCGGTTTGAGCGTCAACTGTGGTGTGACGGCCTCTTTCTCTGTCTTACCTTCTGCCACTGTGTTGGTGACGGCAGGCTGACTAAGGAGTACGTGACTAAAGAACTTTGTGGTGTAAGTATCAAATCAAACGAGGCTTTGGTTGCAAATGAAACATTTGTACTAGAAAGGGAAGCAAGAGGAAACATCTTAGGTACAATGATGTCCAAGACCTTGGAAACGAAGATGATGCAGGACAGGATTTCTCCAAAGTCTCAAAGGGAACTTACAATCATTCTCCAGCCCTCAGAGCCATGGCACGGCACAGAAACAAACATGAGCAACGGTCCACTGTTTAGACTTAAAAATTCTACTTATACTCACACACAACAAGACATCACTACATGATAAGAGCAGAATCACCCAAAGCTTCCTCCGGTTGGCCGAAGGATATAGCTCGTCTTCACTCGAAATCACCGTACTTTAGTGGTCAGCCAGCTAAGGTACTTGCCGTCACTAAATATCACAAATCATTAGATTAAACTGTAAAATATCAAAGCGAGGTGAATATGTGTAATCTCCTTTAAGACGTCTTTAAGAATATTCACAATTTCCTTCAACTGTGATGTGAAACGGATATTAAGATATCAGTGGATACGGACTGCGGCTATCCTTTTTCAGTGAAGGTGTTAACTACTCCTCTCTCTCGATGAAGCAGACCTACGCAGGTACCGCCAGCCGGACAAATTTTTAGCCTTGGAGATTTTTTTTCTCTATCTTTTAAATCAAAGTAAATCCTTCAGCATGTCCCTTGCCTTCCATCATTTTAAAGAGCGAGACTAAGCACATTTTCTCCAAGGGTCGTGCCGTCTTGCTTAACTATCACGCTCGAGTCGTACCACTATGCTTAAGTGTCGTCTCTGGTAATCAAATATCATGTCCGAAGGGATGAAACAGAGGCAGCCCAAGTTGATCTCTCGGTATGTGATCGCAACTTTTCATTCTCCCCACAAAGTTACCACAGCATTTATGACTCCACAACACACCGCTCCGCATGAGCCCTTAAGCGCTCAGCTATACCAACCTCTACTCAGTAGGCGACATTAAGTCAGCCCAAGCAGTATTTCCATGATAATAACCTCACTCCCGACCACCGGTGCGAGTGGTGTGTGTTGGTACTACCTCCCCGATCTCTCTTACCTTCAGGCACAGCCATTAGGGTCGATTCTGAAAACAAATTTGGCGAGAAAAGTAAGACCCCAATTCAAGCTCCCCACAGCAAATAATCTCGGTTTTACAGCATTCTGATCAAGAAACAAGAAAAGTGTTTTGAAATCAAGGGATCGTAAGAACCAGCTGTACATTGTCCCGCAGAAGTGCGCTACCACCCCCAGCTGTTTACAGACCTGCAGCAGTGTGCCACATCCCTCCAGCTGCACACTCTCCCGCAGCTGAAGTACGAGACTTATTAGAGATAAAGCTGTGCAAAAATACTAATATTATTTCGACAGTCCTTTTAGTTTGTCCGTGGTAGTGCTTGTGTAAGCGACAAAGTTGAAGCAACAAATATTCGAATGAAATTTTATCAGTGTAAGATAATCAGATACTTCACATCAAGGAAGGAAAAATCTCAGTTACGAACAGGACTAATTTCAAGTTTAACAGCAGTTCCCAATATCTTTGAGGGAGGGACTTTCTTTTTCTGAAGCCTTGAGAACAAAATTCACTTTTCCTCAAAATATGTATCGCATCTAATACACACTATTCTGACGATCATTACTCAGTAGTATTATCTACGACTGTCTGCAGCTACCTAATGACGAAAGTGCCACAAGTAATGTTAATGTATTCGGAACATGAACCATTTACCAATGAACTCTGCCGAGATCAAGACTACTCACTGTTCACAACCAGCGTCTTGAACATCTACTGAAAAAGTGCCTTCTTTTTCGATAAGAAATATAAATCACTGACTGACTAGAGTTGTCTGCTTAAATTCAATCTAAATTCATGGAGGGCGGGAGCGGTCTTTGTGTGCGGCAGTGGCAGTGGTGTTGGTTCAGCGTGAGGCTGGGTGCGGCGGCCGCCATGCATCCAGCCCAACCAACCACACTTATGCTAATCCAGAAATGCTCTATTAAAACATATGTATTAATTCATCAGTTTTATATTTTTACAGTAAATTAATTTTTTTGTGTGCGTGCTGCATATCGTGCCAAGTCGGCCGGATGATGAATCTGAAATGTTAATACATCTGAATTTACCTCATACACTGAAATCCACCCGTTACGAATCGATGATTTCATTTATATGTTGGAGATAACCATGTTAGCTTTAAACCCATAGTGTACAACACTCGAATTAGACACATGACTCAATATCTGCGGAACCATTTCATTATTTACTAAAAGGATTTATCAAACAGTATATTCCAAAATCAGTTTTAAACATTTATCTGAAATTAGTTGAGGAAGATTTATGGGTTTGTTTTTGTTTGCACACACACGCACTCACACACACACACACACACACACACACACACACACACACACACACACACACAAAATGTCAGTTTTCCATTCTAGTAAAATCAATAATTATCAAAGTTTACAAGTTAATGTTGAAGGAGATGAACTCTCCTTTCTTGTACATGTACTATAACTTATGTGAAGGACACACAGCAGCAGAGGAAATGTGTGGTGATGCTGTGTACTTACGAAGGTGCGGGTCTTACCGCAACTTGCACCGCAGCCCAAAGCCGCAACACAACGTATAAATGTGTAGAAAATAAAAATGCTTCCATCAGAAATGACGGAATTACTTCTGGTTTTCTACATTTTTCCTTTAGGGGATAGTGGGAGCCGTAAATCATGTCTGACTGCCGAGTCTTCAACTTTTTCATTTCAGATAAGATGTCTTGGTCCATTAATCATTCATAAACACATATCGGTCGTAGTTAAAACCTTGCAGGCACAACGGGTTATCGCTCAGTTCGCGTTAACTGCCAAATGCGTCACTTGCCCTCTACCAATGTATTGGCTTGGTTCCACAGTTTGATGTGAATTATTCCGGTACAGCCAACTAGTGGTGGTGATGCTTGTGGTGACTGCCACAATGGGTGGCCACGAAGCCTTACCACTCGCCCGCAACCAGCCATGGGCTCCCGGCTCTAAACTCTAAATGCTGAGGTGCCACACCTAGGCATAAGGAAACTTTCGTATTCACAATGGCGCGCTGGTCACCTTACCTCTCGCATAAGAACACTCTCGAGACTGAGAAAAACTTGGTGTGTAAACGGGCGCACAATCTATGTTCCGTCGTGTCTCCTGATTAAAAAAGAAGAAAAAAAAAAGCTGCTTCTCCACACCTTGGTTCGTCTTGAGAACATCCTCACATCCTGGTTCATCTGGAGATATCAAAGCCACTTGTGAGGTGTTCCAGCACGTGCATCAGTGGTAAACCTCACCGTCAACTTGTGTGTGGTGAGGTCGTACAGTTAACCAGACATGAGAGAAAAGCAGCTCTGGTGGTTCAGGCTCAGTGCAGATCAACTTCAATGCAACCGCTTCATACCAATTATCAGGCTATATGCTGAATGGCCATGGAGGAGTCCCCTGAAGGCAACAGTAATGTTCGGGGTCTCATACCATCAACGTCAACGGTATAAGAAACACAAGAGATGGCAAGTGTACGTACTGGGGCGGTGCACCTACACGGAAGCATACGAGTGTGCTGGCATTACTACCCAGGAGCAGACAACTCAGGTCGTGGAAGATGTTCTACAAGAAGGTAAAGGGAATGAGGACGAAACCACCCAAAACATTAAATGGAATGATAAAAATCTGGCTAAAAGTTCACCTCAGAAATGGTATCACGACTTCAACTAGAATACGTGAGAAATACACAAGAAGACACAGTTAACGGGACAAGGTATTGTGTTATCAATCTAACAGAATCACTTGCTCATTTATCTACGATTTGAGAGAATCACTTCAATCATGCGGTCATGTTTATCGTAGTGTTTGCGTGAATTTGACAACTCACGACAGCGGTACGATAGTAGTTCAGAAAAGAAGATTTAGCTAACGAAGAAAAAGCATTAATCAAAGAAAGAAAAGTCCATAGGCACTGTGGCATTGTCAACGTGTATAAGAGGAATATCACAAAATAAGAAGAGAGGGAAGAAGATAAATGATAAAATTTGATATTAAAACCAGCGGGCGATGGTAAACACAGCAACGAGACATCTGGTGAGCGATGAATGAACCTCCCTATACACAAAAACTCAAAAGGGGCGCCTGTTTTCCACCCACTAAGCCCGCCAACCTCACCAGCCCATCATCTTAACTAGCAATTAATTCACGACCTGAAAACGATATTTTCATGCTCATCCTAATTCACGAGAGTAATTAAAGTCAATTTAAACTTTTTTCACTGTTGGACATCAATTATCTAAAGTGATTTTCAAGGAAAACTGCTAGCTGGGCATTTTTCGGTACCATTAAACGCTAGAAAGATATCCAACTGCAGTAATTTTTGAGGTATGGAAACGATCATTAAAAGCTATGCAGAGAGAGAGAGAGAGAGAGAGAGAGAGAGAGAGAGAGAGAGAGAGAGAGAGAGAGAGAGAGTACCGACGTACGAGATTTCTGCCCTGTGTTAGTGCTAGCGCATACAGGGGAAGAGGCCACCAGGAATGATTCAGCTACATCTTATAACAGACTAGGAAGGGCCTGTATTATCTTACCATAAGGTAATGTATCCATCATACTGAGTTCCCTGCCTGAGTCAAATCAAACTTCATGAAGCTTAGCCAGGTAGAGCCACGGACGCAATACCTTCCAAACGTATGTGAAGGAGGGATGGCACCTTATGAAATGGACCATAATTAACCTCTAGAGCACGACGGTACGATCCTTAAGCACGACGGTACGATCCTTAAGCACGACGGTACGATCCTTAAGCACGACGTTACGATCCCTGAGCACGACCATACGACCCTTGGGTAAGATGGCTTCGCCTTTCACCTCACCCTCAACGGATCACTATCGCACCCTAAAGATACGTTTCATGATCTAGGCAGCAATACGACAGTCGCCATGAGAATGCCTGTTGAACGGGCCTTTAACTGGGTGTTAGTGGGGCGTCCGGCAGGCAGGCTCTCTGTCACCTCTGTCACTACCCATCTGTGCAACACGGGGAAGGGAGCATTACATTCGCGGGGCCCCGCCTTTTAAACCTTCTATTAGCATACATCCATAACCTTAAAGCAATAGGAACAACACCAACAATATACACTAAGGACAAGGGAATCACTCCTACACACATCAGGACACTACTCAAACAAAACACTAGGGCACAACACCTGCCACAACATGAAGTTCAACACACCCAAGACAGAGCACTCCAACATTACAAACTCAGTGTTGAAGCTACACTATCAGCAAAACCAATCCGACCCGCAACACACACAAACAATATAAGCAGCACATCTATGACAACGTAACACAGCGCACCCGACTTGAAACACCGAGAAACAACATAACACATCCAGAGCAACACAACACAACACATATTCAACAAAACACTCCAACTAATATGCACACCCAACGCAATAGGCTGACCAGGAAATAACCAATTGAACACAAGAGAGCCATCACAACACAAACAACACAAGACAACCAACAGGACACATCCGACGCTAGGCGGCCCGTGCAACATCCCCAGTGCAGAATGGCCAACACACACCTAGTGCCACACGTGGACACTGGCTCCTTCAGCCTGGTGTGTGGTGGACTAGGAGGAGGAGGAGGAGGATTGTGGCGGCAGGGTAATAGCCTAGTGGAGGTGGGACGGTAACTAGAGAGGACGGGAGCGGGTCGTGGGCAGGGCCCTCAGGGCCAGGTGAGTTCCTAACATCAGAGGCGGCGTCTGCAGGGCCCACTAGCTCCCGGTAATGACCTGTCGCGCCCCATCCTCGCCCTGGCCACCATACCTATGCTTCATACGGTTTCGATCATAACGAAATTGATTTGTAATTATTTTGAGGTGGGCCGGTGGTGTGGGGCGGGGGCAGCCTGCGGCGCGGTGATGTCACAAGTTGTTAGCACTCCCTGGCTGGTCACGATGAACACATATTATCAAGGCTCATCTAACCATGTAATACCTCACAACACGACAATAGAAATCCAGTGAAAGAAATGCAGTACGAGTGTGTCTTGTTTAGACTTACTTGCTCTTAGAAACCTTTACTTTCTCATAATAATAATTACAAACAAATATATCAGGCATTTCCTGAAGACATTGCACCATTCCTCCAGTGTTATGCATCGCAGTTTGCCAGATGCGGCATTAGACGACCAGGTAAGTCCTGGATTCTACACCAGGTGAGGGTAATGTTGCCGCACATATTCTGCTGTGGTCCCATAAGGAGAGTCAGGCCCTCGCGCCCCGTTTACAAGACCAAATACATCGCAATCATCCTGTTGTAAAATTACAGGTAACTCTCACGATGTGGCATTAATACATCTCACCTTCTACGAGCTTTTTCACTCCCTAAGGTCATATCAAAACCTTTTCGTTGCATCAGTTATTTGTCTACGAAATTCAGTGGAACCAGTGCACTGAACAGGATATATCAACAACGGCGATCGTCACTTGCAGGGCAAGGCTTTGATCCAACCGTCTCTCCATTTAGGTCAAGGGAAAGGCGATTACTGCAGTATTATATATATATATATATATATATATATATATATATATATATATATATATATATATATATATATATATATATATATATGCTCCATAGATTTAATATGGCCATTATTCGGCGCAAAATGTACTTATGATTTGTATGCTTCTACCTCCTGTTTCATAGTTCACCAGCGATAGCTAACGAGAGTTATGAGTCATAAGACAATTGGGAACCAAGACAGTGTTAGTGTAAACAGCGACCCCGGCCCTGGCCAATATTGACCCCCCCGCCTGTCTTGTCCACAGGAAGGCCGAGGCAGGCGCTGGAGGCATCAGAGGAGGCCCTGGCCTGGCTCCGACGGCAGATGGCCATCATCAGGGGCGACGCCCACACCACCCTGGGTAAGTACTGTGTCCCACATCCAGTATGAGGACGGGCGTCACTTGCAGGGAAGGAGTGCGAGTGAGTGGGAGATGTACAAGAGAGAGTGGCAGGTCAAGTGGAAGGTGCAGGGGCTATGGGAACAAGAGTCGTCAGTCCTTTCCATCACCTGCATACAATCACTTGAAACAGATTTGTAATGTTGTAATAAATGGTTTCACTTTGATGTATGCAACTCTTTGAGCACAAGGGCTCGACCCTTGAGTATGATAGTACGACCCTTCATTAAGGGCCAGGTTAAAAACCATACCTAAGGGTCTTATAATTAAGCTCAAGGGGTTTACGATTAGAATAAATCTATTACTCTGTTAATCAACATAAAGAACTGCTGTAGTAATGTTCGTCTGTTTTTTTCTGGTTTCACAATGGCTCAAGTGAAATAACATGGATGTAAATATTGTACGAATAAAGAAAATCTAATATTATGGCATTATGAAGGTTTGAGACACTGAATGACTTATACCTGTCGTGTGGTAAATAATGAATAATTGTTGAGAGAGAGAGAGAGAGAGAGAGAGAGAGAGAGAGAGAGAGAGAGAGAGAGAGAGAGAGAGAGAGAGAGAGAGAGAGAGAGAGATCAAATAACACAATAGAGTCGTTATCACTTTTAACATTCCTCATAACTCTCGTCCTTAGGACTGGCCTGGGGTAAAATACCGCCATCGAAGATAATGTCTGGAATCCCCGCCTCTCCTGACTCTTGGGGGTCGACCAGGTTGCCGCCTGCTACCACAGCCATGACCTGGTCCGGCACCACACCCTCCCCTATGTCCGGCACCACACCTAAGGCCTCACACGCCCCTGCAGTCTCGTATAGACCTACCTCAACTACAGTCACCTCGCCTACCACTACAACCCCTTCAAGTTCTCGTGCTGAGGTGGTGTCTGTGACAACTCCACCAGTCCCAGATACAGGCATAATTCTCCCCATAGTGCACGAGTTGAGACCCCCGAGAGACACCATTAAGAATGCCGTAGATGGCGCTACAGCCATGATAGGTGACCTAGCCACACGCGACACCTCACATGTAGTAAATGACACCCTCCCAGCGGTGCCTCATCCTCAAGTCTCGGCGGGTCATGTTTGGGATGTCCGAGTTGATTCCCCAACCATCTCTAACGACCTGAGTGATGACCCCAGCGTGTCACCCAGGCCCCAGCTGCAGACGGGAGGGGCCGGAGTGGCGTCACCTCCCGTGTTAAGATGGCCGCCCACTCACGCTCCACCTGACAAACAGTTGCCCACACCTTACTGGCAGAACTACTTCATGAACCAAGTGATCCACGAGCTGAAGACGAGGTCACCGTCCCACGTCGACTGGTTTTCGCCAATATGGAGATCCACCTTGACTCCGCCGCCACCCTCGTATGCCAAATCGTCAGTTCCTACTGAGTTGACAGTGTCTCCTCAGCCCATCATAAGCTTCGGACCCGGTCCTCACGGCTCAGGGTGGGAGCCAACACAGGGCCCTGAGATAACTACCAGGGACGTCTCCGAGATGCCGCTTCATGACCAGAACTATTTGCTTCTAGGTGGCGCTCCCTTGCCCTCGTGGGCACGGGTCCCGGCCCAGTCATCCCCATACTTCCTCAGCCCCACTATCAACCCTAATGTGACCCTCTATCCAGTATCAACCCCAGCAACGAACCCCTCTTTCCTCATCACCAACTCCACTGAAACCTTCACCACAACCTCAGTCTCTCTTTCCACCACACCTACAACCACCACCACCACCACCACGACACCAACCACTTCGACGACCACCACCGCCCTCCCTTCTACACCACAAACAGTCACCACCTCTTCAACAACACCAACTACCACCACGACCAACTCCCTCACCACGACACCAGCAACCACAACAACCTCCGCCAGCTCCCCCTCCACAACACCAAATACCAGCACCCTCCCCTCCACAGCCCCTGCTCCCCCACTGCAGCGTGTCCCCATGGCACCACTACAGTATCAATACATCACCGCTATACCAACAGGTGAGGAATTCTTCGTTCTGCATCACACAGTAAACACACTTGACCATATGATCTGGTGATACAGTGAGGTCTTGATGCCCGAGGGTTAACGATCATGTTGTAGACCGTGCCAGTGATGTCCGTGGTTCCACAGGTGGTGGTGGCACGATGTTGGACGGGGGTGGGCGGCATGTGCTTCCCCCGGAGCTGTTCTCCTACCAGCACCCTCAACCACCCCTCACCAGGCAGGAGTACCTCTACACCCTGCAAGGGGCGCTGGCGCAAGCCGTCTTCCTCCAGCACCAGCAGGAGCGACACGCCGCCGCTGCCGCAGCCGCAGCCGCCGTTACTGCTGCCACCGTCAGTAGCAACAGCATCTGCCAACATTTGTTTCATATCTATCTCATACCTATTACTATCCTCTGGAGTGACAGATGCTCATGTTTTTATCTTGACCATATTTCCCCCATCTCTCTCTCTCTCTCTCTCTCTCTCTCTCTCTCTCTCTCTCTCTCTCTCTCTCTCTCTCTCTCTCTCTCTCTCCCCTACCACTGGCCGTCTCCAGTGATACGTCATCCACACCATTAGCTCGTCACTAACAAGACACTAACCAATAATTACGAGAACTGGATAATACGAGAAGCTGCTACGGCACCAGCGAACACGGAAGACGGCCCGTATATACACGATATCACTTCTTAAAATCACTAAACACTGAAGAGCACACCACACACCCACACCACTCCTAAGGCTTCTCACCGGAAACGGAGGACTAACAGCACAAAACTGCTATCCATTACACCGCCGGAACAGCAGATGAACAGCACAAAACAGCCATATATCACACTGCTGGACACAGCAGATGAACAACACCAAAGTACTGTACATGACACCACCAGACACAGCAGATAAACAGCATAAAACAGCTTGTCACAACACCCACAACTTCATCTGCCAGGTTCTCATCTCTGCTGGAAAAGAATTTACACTCCCTTACCCAAGCAAAGGTTTTCTTTAGCTTATCCCTCCAGGTGAACAACAACCTTCCAAACTTCCTTCAGCTACGAGGAGCAATCTTAGTTCATCCCTCTAAGAGCGCGCCAACCTTCCATCTGCCTCCAGCCATAGGAAAACAAAGTCTCACACAATCACCTCTGCCTCGGCCTCTGTAAACTACCCACAACACGTACGGCGGAGTTCACAGTCTCAAATCTGTTTCTCATTCTGACGACTAAAGTGCACTGACTTGTTCTCCTTTTCTCTCACTTCATGAGTGGGCTGACCGTCTCTCCTGTGTCTCTAGCCTTCCGAGACAGCACTAACTTCCCAGTCTCTGTAGCCACAGCAGAGAACACTACACATGCTCATACCCGTCTACCCATCCTCTGGTGTAAACACACACGCATTACAAGTCAATGGCTAATCCTCACTAGAGTAAAGGAGTGGTCATCCACTTATCCCCTAAATCACAATACCATCCAACGTTCTCTACCACCAGAGTACTGCATGACTGCTTCTCATATCCTCTACCACCAACCATAACTCGGTGCTAACCTGTTTCTTTCGTCCCTTCAGAACAGCTCACCCTTCCCTGGTGGGCTTGGGGAGGACGCTGAGCCGCTAAGGACCAGACAAGTCTTCCCCATCAGCAGCCAGGACGGCAGCCAGCCTTCCTACCTCGACCCAGATTACTACGCCAACCAGGGAGTGAGTGCTGGGCTCTCAACTGTCCTGGGGAGCAGGGGTGCGCGGTGCTTGTGCTGGGGAAGGTAACGGAGACTGTGGGTACTAGGGAGAGGCAGGAGGGTGAGGACTGTACCTTCTGTAGTAGCGAGAGGTCTGCTTCAACCTAATGCCCTGACAGCTGTGTGTAAGGACTTGCTTTGATATAGATAGTAAATAGGAAGTGACAGAAAAATAACTATCTACGTCACTTCATAGGTATATTACCTTAGCTAGCAACAAGAAATTACTCTGTTTTCCTTGTGGTAAAATAAGATAATAGACTTTGTTCTTGTTTTCCAGTTAAGTCGTTAACCAATCACATACGTACCTCTGTAGGGCGTACAGTACAAAGTCTTCATACAACTTTACAATTCTGGAAGGACACTGCTACAGATTTAATAAGCCTAGACAATCCTGTCTATCTTCCTCGATTAAAGATCATACATCAGCATTACCATATTCTTAGGAAATGTTAATTCTACCATCACCTCAACCGTTCTTTAAAGGTGATAAGAACCTGCCACCATTTCGTCGATCAGAACCACCTCAAGACCATAGCCTATGCTGATGCTCCCGCTCCACACCCACTCATATAAAACGACACAGAAAATTCATCCAAGCACACTTACACAGTTCAGATATTGTGGTAATAATGGTTAATGATTACGAGAAACACTGGGGTTAAATATACCTTTGTTATCAAGATCATTACTTAACATGATTACCAAATGGAAAGCATGGATATATATATGGATATGTTTTACAGGAAAACTCTTGCTTGTGGTTACACAGCGAGCGCGAGATCACCTTCGGCAGAAGGGGATAGTCTCGGTGAGGGACCCCGCTCCAAAGGAATTCATAATTTCCCCCAACACCTAAATGGCGGGGCAGCCTGGTAGCCGCAGGAGCCCCATAAAATGAGGTCCTAGCGTTGTGATAATAGTACTAGTAATATCTATGGATTAGTCATGTAACCTTAACACCTGTCATAGAGCTGCAGCTTCGAAGCTGGAGCTCCATGTGGGAGGAGGGTAAGGTTGGCTTCTCTGACACAAGAAAGTCCTTGAAAACAATGTAATCATTCCATTTCACTGATTATGACCACCCAATTGAAGTGCTACCACTTGCAGGTGGAACGTGGAAACATTCTCTTTAACGCGGAGCGCTCACCGTAGGAAAGTCGAGGGTTATGTAGGTTATAAACACGAAGTCGCATGAGTTACGTGCTTTCAAATGTTATGTTGTGTAATGCAGAGACTGTATGTTTGTGGAGTGACAGCCAGCTACCTGGGCCGGAGTCAAATTTGAAAGCTACTAAAGTTGATGGCTCGTAGCCCAGCCATCACTAACCCTCCCGATCCTCAAGCAGCTAGCACTGGTAATGTCTCCCTGGTCTGTGGCTGTCTACCGCCTACTACTACCAACCAGGGGAAAGACAGATATATAGACAGACATATCTTCTTCCCTGAAGGGTGAGGAGAGGAAACCCTCGAACACTCCTTCAGTATCACTGCACTGCATACTACGTCTGGCTGAGGTCGGCCTCAGACTGCCGGGAGGAGTTACTGATCAAACACAAAGCACATGAGTCACACCAGCTTGCTAAGAGTACCTTGTATCTCGCCGACAGGGTCAGCTGGCGTACCTGGTGTACCCTGACTACGAGGTTGCATCCCAGGCTAGTGTCCCTGCCTCCAGCAGCAGCACCAGCAACATGGAGCTCCTGTACCCGTGGCTCGCACTGGGACAGTCCCAGCTGCAGAACCAGAGCCAGTCTGTTGTCAACGAGGTGAGTATGTCACTATTAACGGTTCCATACTCTGACAGGCACATGTACACCTCCACACAAGGCAAATTGGCTTACCAAGTAAACACTGGACACATAGAATCGGTCAAGATAAATAAACGACATATAGACGGTGGTATGAAATCACTCTAAACACAGGAAACGCCAAATCTCATGCGCGAATTCAGCATATCTTCCTCCACACTGCTACTCGTGATCATGTTCACTATGTAGGGAGATAACACCCACTTATCTCCACTACATTCGCAATAATCCCAGATTTGCGTCAAAGGATATCATTACTAACCCTTACATTCGTGTTTTCCATCATTTCAAGTCTCCCCCTGTCATCTTTCAGCAGAACAAATCTCATCTTATCTTTTACTATCGTAAAATTTACCCCATTCCCCACCATCGTAGTTTTCACATCATCTTCCTTCACCAACGGTGCCAGCTTCTCCAACATTACAATTGTCACCGTCTCGTCCTCCATCATCACAATTATCACCGTCTCGTCCTCCATCATCACAATTATCGCCGTCTCGTCCTCCATCATCACAATTATCACCCTCTCGTCTCCCATCATCAGAGTCTCATCTTCCATCATCACAATTATCACCGTCTCGTCCTCCATCATCACAAGGCTAATCTTTCTCCCTCCCTGCCTCCGTCTGCCACCTTGCAGGTACACTCTTACCAGAACCTGGTCATACAGCTGGCCAATGGCACCAACGTGACGTCCGTGAGCGTCACAACAGGCGGGGGCGCTGGTGATGGCACTGTAGCTGTTAATGGCGTTAGCAATGACGGTGGTAGCGAAGGCGCAGACGGAACTAGTGGTGGCACTGGCGGTGCCGGTGATGGAGAGGTGTCAGCTGTTGATGGAGGCGGTGATGGTGGTGGTGGTGACGGCCTCTCCAGCAGGTGAGTATCTCTACACCAATGTGTTCTTGTATTGGCTCCGAACCGACTCATCAGGTTCCTGCCCACACACGGTAGGCCATCACACCGTGATGTATTTACGGAAGGAACGAGTCCACGAGACCACTTCATCAGACCACAGCAAGGCCCAACTTCTCCGTCCAAGTCCTGAGAGGCAATGAACTTTGTCCGCTTACCTGAGGGGCCCTGTGATCTCAGGGGACCTCTCTCTTCTGTCGCTCAATACCTTAAGCCTCTCAAGAGGGGATTAACACACGCTCCCCCACTTTCACTGTTCAGGTATTTATACGAGCCGCGTGTATTCTCTGGCAGGGGCGAGGGAGGGGATTTTTGTGACGGTGACGAAAACAGACCGACGCATATTCAGTACGTTTGGTTCATTCCTCCTGATTGTAGATCATTTCGTCTAATAAAGTCCTCTCTATTTAGACTAAAAGAACTGGCCTTTTGACTCGATCCTTAAATGACTAAGTCAAAGGCTATCAGCCACCATACCTAGTTATACTCATGTTTAGCCCAGCTAGATGCTGTGTATGGTTGGGTGAAGGACGCGCCGTACAGCTAGTTAAGGAAAATGTACGGCTGACCGTGTGTCTTCATACGAATGTCCCTGTGTGTTCTAGATTCAACTAAACTCGTCTTTCACTCAAGCATGATGTCCAAAAACACTGCAGCTGGTCAAAACACATCCCATTTGAGAACCTCTGCGGTGTTCTTTAGATGTTTAAATTATTATTAACCTGTATGCCATACTCCATATTCTCGGTGTTCTTTCCCCTCACTGCGTTCCTGTTTTCTCTGTTTCAGTGGAGGCGGTGTTGGTGTCAGTGGTGATGTCGGTGGCGACAGTGGCACAGGCAACTCCAGCGCGGGTATCGTGAATGACGGTGATGGCACCAACGGTGGCAGTGATAGTATCACCAGTAGCAGCAATACCGGCAGTGACTCTACTGGTGTTGGCTCTGGAGGTAGCGATGGTGGCAGTGACAGCACCACTGGGGACGGCGGGAGTAACAGTGGCGGAAGTGGAGGTACCAGTGATGGTGGCCATGGTACCAGTGGCGGTAGTGGAGGTACCAGTGACGGAAGTGGAGGTACCAGTGGCGGTAGTGGAGGTACTAGTGGTGATAGTGGAGGTACGAGTAGTGACACTGAAAGCAACGGAGGTACCACTGATTATAGTGGAAGTAGCAGTGGTGGTAGTGGAAGTACCAATGGTGACAATGGAGGAAGCGGAGGCACCAGTGGTGGCACTGGGGGTACTATTGGTGACAGTGGAGGCACTAGTGGGGGTAATGGAGATACCAGTGGTAGTAGTGATAGTGGGGGTACCAGTGGTGGCACTGGAGGCAACGAAGGCACTAGTGTTGGTAACGGAGACACTAGTGATGGTAGCGGAGGTTCCAGTGATGGTAGCGGAGGTACCAGTGATGGTAGCGGAGGTACCAGTGATGGTAGCGGAGGTACCAGTGATGGTAGCGGAGGTTCCAGTGATGGTAGCGGCGGTTCCAGTGATGGCAGCGGAGGTTCCAGTGATGGAAGCGGAGATATCAGTGGTGGAAGTGGAGGTACCAGCAGTGGAGGTGGTAGTGGTAGTAGTGGAAGTACCAGTGATGGCACTGGAGGTACAAGTAGTGGGGGTACTAGTGGTGATAGCGGTGGAAGTGGAGGTATTAATAATGGCAATGGAGGTACCAGCGATGGCAGTGGTAGTGGGAGTGCCAGTGGTGGAAGTGGGGGTATCAGTGGTGGTAGTACAGGTACCAGTAGTGGAGGTATTAGTGGTGATAATGGTGGTAATGGAGGTACCAGTGATGGAAATGGAGGTACCAGTGATGGTAGTGGAGGTACCAGTGATGGAAGTGGAGGTACCAGCGTGGGTAGTGGAGGTACCAGTGATGGAAGTGGAGGTACCAGTGATGGAAGTGGAGGTCCCAGCGTGGGTAGTGGAGGTACCAGTGATGGAAGTGGAGGTACCAGTGATGGAAGTGGAGGTACCAGTGTGGGTAGTGGAGGTACCAGTGATGGAAGTGGTGGCACCAGCGGTGGTAACGGAGGTGCCAGTGATGGCAGCGGAGGTACTCCAAGTGGTGGCAACGGAAACACCAGTGGTGACAGCGGCGGTGCCAGTACAGGTAGTACTGGAAGTGGCGGTGCTGGGGCATCGGCGGAGGCGTCACCATCGGAGACGGAGGGAACGTCTTGAGACCCGAAGGTTAGTTACGCTCTTTCTTTTAGGAATATTTACAACGTTTCGTATCTTTCCCAGCTCAACGACTGGTGAACCGACCCTTCAGTTCACTTGTGTGTGGCTTAGATTTCAGGTTTCCAAACCACTAAACTTTCCAAGCATCAGTTTTCCATGCCCCAGTCGTCGACATGTAAGACTTCCATTACATGAGGATCCACTGGTAATCTTTTCCGAGGCTCATCTTTCCATTAATATTCCCATCGTCAGTTCAGGTGAAAGCAACGATATTCTCATGTAGGAGGTAGCACAGCAGACGATGACGAAGGTTATCCTGACAGAGACCATTATCAAGGTACTTGCCTCAGTGTTGGTCTTCCCTCAGTACCAAGGGCGCCCTGGTCAATCCTTGGCATCATGACTTAAAAGTGCGTCACCATGGATGTCCAAGCTGACTCCAAGCTTATTCTGTGTTATCTCCTTATCATCTTATCGAAAACAACTGGAGATGGGAGCGGGCTCAAAGCTAACCCCAGCTGTTCATCCTAACCTTAGGGTTTAGTCGACAGATGGGTTCCTGACGTAAGCTGAGTAACGAACGACAGAAGGACTGAGGGAGGAAAGTTCTACCTATCAGCGACTGTCTCTACACGCCCCCTCCTCCACCGACACCCGTCAGTATCAAACCTATCAGCTCAGCCACGTGATACCATCCAGGGAGGATGAGTCTATTTCCTGAGAGCCTTGTACAACACACCTGTGTAGTGAACGTACCCACTTTCCACCCGAGGCAGCCAGTAAGCTCCGTCACCTGCAGACTCTAGCTGCGTCCAGCTTAAAGGAAGAAAAATGCCATAAACTTCTTTGATGTTTTGGCTGGCTTAACCTGTGGCCACATAGCACGGTGTCTCTCAGGGTCTTCCTGTGTACAGCATTATGTACTTACCTCGGAATGTCAGCCGGATATGGAGGGGACAGGCGTACCACGGATTTTCCAACAGATGATTAGAATTTGGAGATACACGAGGAGGAAAGAGATTAAGTGTTGACTATTAGTGATGCAGGATGGTCGATGTTCACAGTATAGATCCTCAGTCATGGGCGATTAGGATCTCAGTGGAACAATGGTAGTCACCGAGGTGGTGTCTGTACCAATAACGGGTCCTGCTGTCGCATCGAACACTACCCATACCCGAAAAATCAATTGATTAACCGTCTCATTACCAGCTCTCTGCTTTTCTTACTAACCAGTTCACAGTTCATTATATAGAGACGTTGTTCCCGATTCCCCACAAGTCTGGTGATCTTTTCACTTTGTGGTAAATCTAGGACGACGTCGGACCACCACAGTAAGGCACTGAGATTTGAGAAAACTTAATCAGAGTGGAAGACTTCCCCAGAACCACCCGCTGTGTGAATGTGAGCGCGCCCCTGGCCAACCAATGAAGACATGATTTTCTTTCCTAACATTTCTCATTAGCCAGGTCTTACTCGATCTGATCCTCTCTGGTTTTCTTTATATTCTCCCCTTCTCTCTCTCTCTCTCTCTCTCTCTCTCTCCCTCTCCCTCTCTCTCTCTCTCTCTCTCTCTCTCTCGACTCGCACGTTGTAGAGAGGTACACTCTTTCCCTTTCTCCCTCATTTTTCGATTTTCCTCCATAAAGACACCACTAACTTACTGGACACAGTGTACAACTGTACCTTAGCGCAACCTCTGGTGAGGGTACTAATATACTCTTACACCACAGTGTTCCTTCTGGTGACAGTAATAAGGCGTGTGTGTGCCGGCAGTGTACCGATGCAACGAGAGAGGGGGCGCCACCATGACCAACTTCGTCAACCCATCCTACCCGTACCGGGACACGGCCGCTGGCATCTGTATGTTCAGGCTCGACCTCCAGCCCTCCGTCTGCCAGGTGAGTCCCCGTCGTTTGCTGATACGCTAAAAGAGGCAGGTGCCTCCAGCTGTGCTAAACGTACAACAGAGGTTATCTTGGCTGTACGCTAGCTCTGGACAAGCAGTTTCGTGAGGCGTGTTGGAATGACATGTGATTTGTCAGATGGGACTATATGGTCTTCCTGAGCATGTGTGACCTGCCAGATTTGTCTCTCTAGCTTGCTGGGTGTGCGTAGTCCATCATGAGAGCAGTTTTGGCCTACCAAGCGGGTTTGTGTAGTGTGTACTCACATTCTACATACTGGCCTGTGTATCTGTGTTCTGTATAGGTCCGTGAGCGTTGAGGTGACCGGAAGAACTGCTAGATGGGTCTGTTGGCTTTTTCATGTTTGGATATTACCGAGTCAATCTGAATGCTGTGTGGTTACTGTATGCACTAGTTAACAGAATTCTGAGATTGTGTTTGCGAGCTGTATCATGAATTTTACCCTCTACTAGGCCTAGCTTTACGCGATGCTTGTGAGGTGTTTTGTGCTTGTTACCCCCACTAAACCTGTATGTAAGCTATACGCGATACTTTTGAGCTGTTTAGCATGTGTGTAAGCTAGTGAGAACGGTTTCTGAGCAGTGGGATCCCTAAAACAATGTCTGACGTAGCTATAAGCTGTGAGATACATGTAAATACAGCCAAAGCTGCAGGGGACTGTAAAAGGGGTCCTGGGGTTATATAATTGAATATATATATATATATATATATATATATATATATATATATATATATATATATATATATATATATATATTTTTTTTTTTTTTTTTTCATACTATTCGCCATTTCCCGCGTTAGCGAGTTAGCGTTAAGAATAGAGGACCGGCCTTTTGAGGGGATATCCTCATCTGGCCCCCTTCTCTGTTCCTTCTTTTGGAAAACTGAAAGTAAAGAACCGCCTCTGAGCCAATCTTGAACGCCATTTCATATGAAACTACATTTCCCAATACAGGTACGAGTTACTCTTTCTCGCCTGCACTCAGAACTTCGTCAGCCCTCTCTCCATTAGAACCATCGATTCAACATACCATAGGAACCCTCATGCCCAGAGTGAAAACAGACAACACTTGCCACTCAACTATCCAGCACTTACCCCAGAGCAAGCTGAGTGCCCTTAGAATACAAATCGGTATCAGGTTTAAATAGAGAAAAAAAGGAATCCCTCAGTCTATAAAAATATTTTAAGTCATTTTATCATAAGTTATAAGTACATAAAACTAAACGAGTTGCAACAATATTTTCATAAATTTCCATGATCATACACTCGTTTGCACAACACCACATATCTAATAATCACATATTTCTAGAAAGACGTTTGAAATACTGACCTATAGAGAATTTTAATGCCGACTTTCATAGATTTTGTTCATTTGAAGTTCTTTCTGAATATCGTGTTTCAAGTTTACCCCAAATCTTCTCCCTTTAGTGTTCTGCCTGTTTTCGAATTTTACACTGGCGCACAAGTTACAAACTGCTGCAGTCCAATTTTTGAGATACAAGAATTACATGTCCAAAACTAAGTTAATACTGCTTCCCATCTGCACAGCACTTTTCTAAATTGGAAATGCAGTTTCAACTACGAATAGTCTCCCCTAAAAATGACCACCAACATCCATTTTCTACACTACCTATAACAAAGAAAAAATAGCGACCTGAGCCACGACATGGACTTAACTTTACATCATCATCTCTCGGTTATCAGGTCCTCTGATTGCCTTGAACATTTCAGGAAACGTGTCCCAGTAGTACTCTTGTAGATATCTGAAGCATGCTTACTTACCAGTGATTAAAAGAAGGGCACCATCGATTACGGTTTTATGATCATCCATAGAGTAATTATTTGCTAAGTTTACGTTAGTTTGGGTGATAATATGGTCGTCCCGCCCTTATATCTCTAACATACCAACAGCCAACGACACCCCACAGTACACAGACACTGTCTGAATACGTTGACGAAGATTTTCCCCCTGACATTCTGGTAAGGAGATCTGGTGTCTTGGGTTCGTGAGGGCTGAAGCCAGCAACATACCCTCTCCTGGTGAGGAGGAACTGCTGACCCACTGCCATTCCCCCACACTCTTCCCTCGAGACCACTCAAATCTTGAGTGTGTGGTCCACGCACGCACGCCCATCTCAAATACATACACACGCACAAGTCAGACGACAATAATTCATTAAAAAAGATATTCAAGGTTGTCTATATTTCATATAAAAGAATATCATAAAGTCCTTTTCCAAGTTTAGATGAAGTAAATGTGGATGTGGATGAAGTAAAATAACTTTCCAAACAGCGGAAGTAAAGAAAAATAAACGAATATATAAATAGATAACTAAATAGATGATACTGAGGAAAAGTGGTGTCGGGCGCTCAGGGCCGAGAAATAATACATAACATGAACATTGCTGCTGGCGAGTGTAATTCACTGAAAACGAAAACTTTTAGCTCAGCGTACGTTACTGCATATGCTTTTGTTCGCGCCGTGTTCGACGCCTTAAATTATGAAGAAACTATATCTTAAAAGTATGATAAAACATAATAAAATGGAATGAACCAATTTGCAACTTCTTTCAAGGATCAGGATGGGTTTTTTATCCAGACTATCACGGCGTCCTCTGCAAATAACCACGATGCTGTGTAAAATGTCATGGTGTATGATACAAGCAATCACGATATTGTACGCGAAATATCATGCTGCTCTTTGCAAATAATGATATTGTTCTGTGCAAATAATTATAATGTTCTCTTCGAACAATCGCAATTTTCCATATAGAATATCACAGAGCTTCATGTAAACAATCACAATGTTCTATGTACGTCCTGGTATTCAATGCATACCATCGCGTTGTCTTATGTAAAATATCAGTTTCATGCAAACACGATATTCTATGTAAAATATGGCGCTCAGTGCAAACATTCACGCTGTCTTATGTTAAAATCAGTGTTTTATGCAAACAATCAGTTTTATGTACAATATTATGGTATTTTACGTAAACAATAAATACAAAGCATTTTTACCGCCCTCCAGTTTTCGAGGCAATATATAACACAGAGGCTTAGTTTGTCCAGGTACAAATATTCCATCTTTCCGCCAGCCACAAAATATACGTAATACTAGACACTATATGAAAAAAATATATACGGTAAGTCGCTGTCTCTCGCGTTAGCGAGGTAGCGCAAGGAAGCAGACGAAAGAATGGCCCAACCCACCCACATACACATGTTTATACATAAACGCCCACACACGCACATATACATACCTATTAAATTTCAACGTATACATACATATACACACACATACATATACATACATACACATGTACATATTCATACATACTGCCTTCATCCATTCTCGCCGCCACCCCGCCACACATGAAATGGCACCACCTCCCCCTGTGTGCTCGCGAAGTGGAGGTGGGAGAAGCAGACGATGACATACTAGACTGCATATATGATAAATATTTCCTACGCAACAGCAGGAGATTCAATTTTGCAATCCAGTAATTATATCGGCAAAGAACACGAAATAACGTAATCCAATTCCGTATAAGTGTGACCTTCATAAATATTTACGCTTACATTCTAGTCTAATATACTGGAGAAAGCTTTCTGCAGGAGGATACCTTAATATATAATACAAATGTGAAAGGAACGTGTGAAGCAACACCGGGTGGCGAGTTATGTATGAATTTCAGGACAGCAGGTTCATACAACTTCAGAGTTACGCGGCCAATGTAATATATTACACGAAAGTGCGCTTGGGAGCTCATAGGACTATATATATATATATATATATATATATATATATATATATATATATATATATATATATATATATATATATATATTGCCGCTGTCTCCCGCGTTTGCGAGGTAGCGCAAGGAAACAGACGAAAGAAATGGCCCAACCCACCCCCATACACAATGTATATACCTACACGTCCACACACGCAAATATACATACCTATACATCTCAATGTACACACATATATACACACACAGACACATACATATATACCCATGCACACAATTCACACTGTCTGCCTTTATTCATTCCCATCGCCACCTCGCCACACATGGAATACCATCCCCCTTCCCCTCATGTGTGCGAGGTAGCACTAGGAAAAGACAACAAAGGCCCCATTCGTTCACACTCAGTAGTCTCTAGCTGTCATGCAATAATGCCCGAAACCACAGCTCCCTTTCCACATCCAGGCCCCACACAACTTTCCATGGTTTACCCCAGACGCTTCACATGCCCTGATTCAATCCATTGACAGCACGTCAACCCCGGTATACCACATCGATCCAATTCACTCTATTCCTTGCCCGCCTTTCACCCTCCTGCATGTTCAGGGCCCCATCACATAAAATCTTTTTCACTCCATCTTTCCACCTCCAATTTGGTCTCCCACTTCTCCTCGTTCCCTCCACCTCCGACACATATATCCTCTTGGTCAATCTTTCCTCACTCATTCTCTCCATGTGCCCAAACCATTTCAAAACACCCTCTTCTGCTCTCTCAACCACACTCTTTTTATTACCACACATCTCTCTTACCCTATTATTACTTACTCGATCAAACCACCTCACACCACATATTGTCCTCAAACATCTCATTTCCAGGACATCCACCCTCCTGCGCACAACTCTATCCATATCCCACGCCTCGCAACCATACAACATTGTTGGAACCACTATTCCTTCAAACATACCCATTTTTGCTTTCCGAGATAATGTTCTCGACTTCCACACACTCTTCAACGCTCCCAGAATTTTCGCCCCCTCCCCCACCCTATGATTTACTTCTGCTTCCATGGTTCCATCCGCTGCCAAATCCACTCCCAGATTTCTAAAACACTTCACTTCCTCCAGTTTTTCTCCATTCAAACTTACCTCCCAATTGACTTGATCCTCAACCCTACTGTACCTAATAATCTTGCTCTTATTCACATTTACTCTCAACTTTCTTCTCTCACACACTTTACCAAACATATATATATATATATATATATATATATATATATATATATATATATATATAAAGGAATGATTTCACGAACTGAGATAGTACCATTGATTCATAATCATTTATCTTTCTTCTACATGTTTTGCTGAAGTATTACCTTGCAATTTTCCGAAGACTAAAATACAAGACGAAAAGAATTCAAAATAAACGTTTTTGGCATTAAACGTCATTACCGGTAATTAACAGGATGTATGAAGATTGATAAAAGAAAATTTATGCAAATTGTGCAACTCCAACGATTAAGGAAATTAAGCCAATTAATGTTGTCATAATTAATTTGGGCCAAACATTGTATTTTTTCTCAGCAACATTTCTGGAGGCAACGAGCAGCTGATGTGATTTTGGCCGTTAACTTCCCTACTCCAATGACGGCCCATCAGCTGCAATGTCAGGACTTTGCATGTCTTAATTCCTGTTTACTCGTCTCTTCACTCTCCCTCTACTGCCTTATAGTATCTACATCTATTTCTAATCATACAGATGCACTGAAAATTATTCAATAACTTTTATGATGTGCAAATGTTACGAAAATACACTTTACTCACGAAAGGTGGAAGCGGCGTGAGCTCCTGGCCTGCTTGGTAGCGCCAGGTACCAGTAGGTTCAAAGCAGCGGACGGTTATTTGAACACCAGAACACTTCCGAGAGACGACTCGACACTTTTTTAAAAAGAATTTTTACGCACGCCATCCAATAATCCTGTTAACAGTCTCTCAGTAGTCTTGCACACATTGTCCGGCCTGTTGAGACCATCCACTCAACGGGACTCCCAGCCGAGCACAAGAGAAGCAGGCAGTTGCTTAATTGTTTCTTCAATGATAAACGTTCGTGAATATATATATATATATATATATATATATATATATATATATATATATATATATATATATATATATATATATATTTCATCTATTTATATATTACTCATTACCTCTTTTAGAAAGGATTCTCTTGTTTGCTCAAGACTCGTTTTCCAGTGGCTTTCTGAAACTGTAAGACTGCGCTACAATCAGCAGCAGGGACAGGATAGATTCTTTTGAAGTGAGAAGTTCTTGACATATACAAATACAATCATAAAACCTCAGTACCCTTTATGGGGCTCTTACACCTTCAACGCTGCATCCACGCAGGGAAATAACAGAAACCTTTGGTCACTTAATTTGACTGTTTACGGAGGTCTGGACTGCAGGATTTTACCAATAACGTGAGTTCTGTTTCGGTCCGTCTCAGGTGCGAGTAGATGTGGTGGAGACGAACCTGGCGGCGCCGACGGAAGGCGTGTGTGTGCGGCAGTACCTGACGGTGCAGGGGACGGTGTGGCGGCCCGGCCTCCGGCGCCTCTGTGGCACCAACAGCGACACCCACTGTAAGTTGTCACCACCAGCACCACTCCGCCTCCAGCTGGAGGAGGAGGGAAGGGGAATGTTGACACGAGCAGAGAAAGCAAAAAGAAAACGGGATGGGAATAATGAAATCATGGAGCAATCATCATCAAATATAACAAGTGAAAGACGACGAAATTGCTTGTTATGGTATGCGTAGTTCACAGAGTGACTAATCCAAGAGGAAACAGTACAACTCCTGAGGGTAGAAACAACGTCTGGGGAACAAAACCAGCGGTACTGATACCAGTAAGACGTAACAGCAATCCTGTACCAAAGGTGTTTCTCATATCTTACGAGAGAGAGAGAGAGAGAGAGAGAGAGAGAGAGAGAGAGAGAGAGAGAGAGAGAGAGAGAGAGAGAGAGAGAGAGAGACTGGTCCTGGAGTAGAACGCGTACAGATATGCTAATGATTCTCTCTCTCTCTCTCTCTCTCTCTCTCTCTCTCTCTCTCTCTCTCTCTCTCTCTCTCTCTCTCTCTCCGGGTATGGGGGATCAATGTTTATCACCCCTCAAGCACGACGGTTCGACTCTTGGGTATGATGGCCCGAAATCTGATTCGACTTTTCAGGTCACGGCAACATACCCAAGGGTCGTACCGTCGGGCTCACTGATTCATCACACTGAAGAAAATGGTGGCACTTCAGTGAAATGTATACTGGGAGTTGTAGGGCAGTGGTAACAGCGTAATGACATCAGCAGTGACAGCTGTTGTTGGCAGACGTTACAATGGTAATGATGACGTTGGCAGTGCCAGGGGTTGTGGATATGCTGCTACAGAGCCACAGGTCGTGGTGTCAACAGTAGCCACACATGCAGATCTGGAGGTCATACAAACAGAGAGCGGTGTAGCTGACCATAAGAGTCGTGGTTCTTGTGTGCAAGTCAAGGCAGCAGCAGTCATAGACCAAAAAGAAAACCAGTAGAGTGGAATACATGTTGAGAGACAACAGCCAACATAAAATTAAGCATTAGCAAAATACCCTCAAGGCAAAATATTTCTTTTTCTTTTTACAATTTGTGGTGAAAGCCATATCACTGGCTTTATTTTTTTTGTCTATATTTCTGTTATTCACGAGTGTTATATGTACAAAAAGTTCCATTACTTGTAGTCATAAGCATCTAATGTATATCTTAATTGTTGACCAAATAACTGCACACGCCCACTGAACTCTGCTGCTGCTCACGTCTTCCCGTGGCCACAGTTTACCTGGAGGTGGAGGAGGGCGTGCCGGCACCTTACGTGGAGGTGGCGGTGGCGTCGCAAGCGGGCCTCAGCTACCGGTGGGGGCTCTGGATCACCCAGATAGACTGCCTCAATCCCTCACCCCTCAGAGGTAAGACCCTGCTGTAGCTCCAGTCATAATACACCTCCGTCAGGAGACCCACCTGATGTTAAGCCACACCACCATGACTCTCACCATCATGGAACTACAGGGTAGCCAGGTCTACCACAGTCACGGAGCCATAGAAAGTAGTGAGGGATGCTCTATGCTACAACCATAGTGGTGCTATGTTCAAGGGTCTGCTGGGCCTGACGTCACGGCCAAACATACAGTAAACACTCGTGGATGGCAGGAACACGAGATGATAGTAATAACTGATGCCTTGTCATCCACAACACAGACGTATGCATTCATGTATTATAACACATGGCACATATAAAAAGGGTTAAGGGACGGGACAACACGGGTGTACAGTAAAACTTTCTTCTCCAACACACGAATAGCAATCTCACACACACACACACACACACACACACACACACACACACACACACACGAGAGATGGGGTTCCACAAGTCTAGAACTCCTTCCCAGTACACTACAAATAAGTAACTGAAAATATGTAGTTACATATGCGAGCGTACGTGCCCATGAGGAAGGATGGCTTATCATTGAAATACGTAAATAAAACCAATTCTACAATTCTGAAATATCAAATTAGGCTGAAATTTCATAAAAAATAAGTACTATTACTCATAGAATATAAGTCACTAATGGACAATATTATCAAAGTTTTACAATTGTGTAAACAATAAACATACTGTGTTGACTGCTCAACTGCCTCCTTCTTAACTCTCCCTAAACCATTACTGTTCTGACCTCGTGCCTTGGACTTCGCGGTCTCATGTTTTCTCTTGTATCACATTCTCTCAAAATACATAATCTTTAATTCATTATCTTTCGTCTACCTTACTTTCGTCCCTAAGACTTCGCACCACAAACTATACCTTCCATTTAACACCTCCACGGCTCCCCTGACCCTATCTTACTAACACCATATACTCATATCCCTCCCTACACTTCCACACATTCCTTTTCCCGTACACACTTGTTATCCTTACATCTCCTTCCCCACACGGGCGCTGCCTGTGCTTCCTCCATGATGGCGGTCTTCACCCGCACCTCTCCTGGACCTGCCTCAGTATCTAAGTTTACCCTCGCCTTCCTCACAGCTCCTACCGGCTGCTTCCAGTACTTCCCGGAGTCGTCAGGAGTTCTCAAGAGCTTCAGCTTCGACGACGGCCAGTACTACGTGGACCAGCACTACCGGCTGTGCCTGGGCGTCGCCCCCGGCACCTGTTCCGTCACCTTCACGTCACAGCCCCGTCACTTCATGATAGAGAAATACGGCAACACAGACGAGGTGAGACTAACACATACTGTCCTTTCCTCAGGCCGTTCCGAATCGAAATACTATAAGCGAATCTACTATTCTCATCCCTTATAAAGTCGAGTCATAATCACACGTAAAACCCGGCAGAGCATACTGCGAAGCAACGGCAATAGAGCAATATTTAAGATATTACATTAAGGTATATAAATATCACAGTACCGTAACTATATGAAGGCATGACAATATGAGAATGAGCAGCGGTTGGTTTCAAGTCAGTGGTAAAGTAGCTAAATAAGCTCAAGGTCTGTGACCATGGTGGACAATGCTCTCAAAACTAATGGATATAAATTGAATCTGTAAGGACATCAGATCCCTCCAGAAAAAAATACAAGTTCTGAGTGATATGAATCTTGATACTCGGGCACAGGAGAGCTACTGATCTGCACAGGTCGGTGAGGCATGTGGACAATACTGAGGTGCTGGAGGGTCGGGGGAGGTACGAGCAACAGGTAGCCGCTGCCACCGTCCCGTCCCCCCGGCCAGTGTTAGCATTCCCATAGCGTCAGGCCACGGGTTCTGCCACCTGGCCACTTCCTCATTCCCAGGATAGATAGTTGTGGGAGACATACATCCCCCTCTCCCCCTAGAAGAAAAAGAAAATCTCCGCGGCCCTGCTGCCCTAGTATATAATGGGGCTCCACTCCCATACTCCCTTCACTCCCTGAATGAATGGAGTCCCACTCACTACTCAGGCTCTTTAATCGCTGGAATGTGGTGGCTGGTTGGGGTGGGACACCCCATTCCATCTCTTCCCCGAATAGTGGTCATGGGGTGGGACGTTCACCTCCCCATCGTCATCCTCCAGTCCCATAAACGTATGAGTGTCGTTCATCCCCATACCCAGAAAACGTTCCGGATGGGAACTTCTGCTCCTCAGAGGTCCAGCATTATCGAGCTTCGAGAGGCTGTAGTCCCGGGACGCAACCAGTCTTGCCCCTTGCCCTGCAGTCCCAGGTCGGGGTCAGTCCGGTCCTACCCTGCCCCTTACCCTGTAGTCCCAGAACGGGACCAGTCCCGGCCCCATATTCCTCCTCCGCTCGGAGCCACATGAATGGTGTCTTTCATCCCTCATCTTTAATCCTATCATGCAACTCCTCCACCTCACCCTATTCTCTGCGAGGCCAACAGAAATTCAACGGTAAGACCAAGTGCTGACGCAGGGTGAGAACTCTTTGTTCTGGGGTCATAGTGGTAGCCGATACACTGACTCACACCCTTTGACTGGGACGATACTGTTCATTATAACATCGAATTTAACTGACCTCGTTGTCTCAAAACACTCACAGTATTCGTGTTTCTGTCTATGAACGTGAAACACCTTACAGGCGATGCCTCGAACCCCTACTGGGCATCCAAACCTCCATAACTGTGCGTTAAGGATCAGGTCCATAATGTATGTGTGTGTGTGTGTGTGTGTGTGTGTGTGTGTGTGTGTGTGTGTGTGTGGTGTCCCCAGCGAGCGTCAGCGTTTGCCTCACGTAAACTCTGCACAGCATACTGCGAAACAACGGCAATACACCCCCCCCCCCCTGCCTCCGCCTCCTACTCCTGACACAAAAGCAAAAGAAAACTCGTCACAACTTGAGATTGGATGTGTCCTTCGTCAACACAGGTTTTCGTCCGTACGAGTACAATATTTGTATTCATAGCTACAAATTTGCATATAGATTAATACAAATAAACATACACACTGACACACACATATAAACACATAATGTACATCCATGCACAGCAACGAACACAAATACAGAGTAACACACACACACACACACACACACACACACACACACAGGATCAGGTGTTGATGAGGTTGTGTGCCGGTAGGTGCCGTTCGACCGGTCGGGAATGAGCTCACTGTACTGCGTGCGGGACTACCTACGGATCCCGGAGGGCTCGGCCGACGGCAGCCTCTACACCGCCTCGCACGACCGCTATTGTGGTGGACACCTGGCCCACACCCACGGCGCCGCCGCCCCCAGCCCCGTCACCAGTGAGTACTGCCTGCCGCAGACACGGAGACAAAACTGCAAGGCAAAGGAATGAGTGGAATGGAACAGAAATCTGTGCGTATGTTTGTTTGGCTGTATATGCAGTTATTTGTGTGTGTGTGTGTGTGTGTGTGTGTGTGTGTGTGTGTGTGTGTGTGTGTGTGTGCGCGCGCGCACGCGAGCTAGCAAGAGTACAATGAGAGATGTAGATAACATACAAAGGAGCACCTCACCACAGACACTGACAATAATCACGGTATCTTTCCTAATTACCGTCGAGGCAAGGGACCTCTCCCCTCCATACCCCAGTATGGTTTATGCAGTGAGGTCTGGGGCGGACGGAGGGGTAGCCAGGTTGTGGCACACCTTTGGTTCCCTGGAGGACCATAGGTTACCAGCCCCACACATAATGACCCTTCACCCACTCACAACCTAACTCATGTCACCGTTTGACCTCTGTCCTCCTTCGTGCATCTCTTTAATCCCTTCAAGGCCTGTGGTACGACCCTTGATCTCGACGGTACGACCCCCAGGACGATGAAACGACCATTGAGAACGACGACGACATGACATCAAATCTGAAAGCTAAGGATAAAGGCCAAGCCATCATATCCCAAGATCGTAGCGCCTCCGTGTACCTTGGAACTCAATGGTCGTACCAACGTGCTGAAGGGTCATACCATCTGCTCAAGTGGTTACCTTTCATGACACACTTCTTCCACCGTCAGTCAAGTGTCCTTCCCCCAACCCCACCCTCTCACCAAGTGTATCATGCCCCTGAGCAGTTCCTATGCCACCATGTTCTTCCTGTGTCCCCCGCTCCCGGCAGGTCGCGTCACCAGCAGGGTGGTGGCACTGGAGTTCCACGCCGGCATCCCTCACAAGTTCATGGCCAAGGCTCATGGGCCAGGCTTCAAGATCCTCTACCAGCACAATCCCTGCGTCCCCCAGGTACGTCAGGTCCCTTGTTCGTAAATGTTACTTCATTTGTCTCGGGTATTTTTGGCACTTCTTCAGGTCTACCCTTTATCATCAGTGGATGCTTCTTTTTTAACTTTTCTTCAATGTTCTCTTCTGCTTATGCTGTATTTTTCTGGTATTACAGCGGTCCGTTCTCCTCATTTGTTGCTTTGTTCTCTCCTGGCTCTCTTATGTTGTCCTCAGCTGTTTCCTTGTTATACTGTGTTCCATCATGGGAACCCATGGCCACCTCTGCTGCATAACCCTCCGTCAGATGGGTGGGACTAGGAAGAGTCCGCCAGCAGGGAGTTGCATGCCATCACAATCCCTCAAGACAGATGACCGGGAGACATAAGGCTGAGGGATGACCTACATCCAGACGCGGCTGAATGCAGTCTCGACAACTGATGGACGAGAGAGAGAGAGAGAGAGAGAGAGAGAGAGAGAGAGAGAGAGAGAGAGAGAGAGAGAGAGAGAGAGAGAGAGAGAGAGAAGGGGCAGAGGAAGGAAGGGAAAGAGATGGCAGGGAATATTGTCAAATGTTCCTCACTCTTTGAGCCAACCAACAACCTAACACTGAGCGATACTTAGCTACTTGTAGCACGACGGTACCATCATGCTTAAGGATGGTACCACCGTAGTGAAGATGTTGAATGACATGGAGGAAACACGCACATCGACCGCCAGACAAACATGTTAGGGACATATTGGCGGCAACTAAGCATAAAGGACCTCTGAACACACTAATCTTCTTCATCTTCCTAACACACTATAACACTGGAAAAAGAATTGATATGCAAAAGCCATTTCATTGCTGGTGACACGCATAAAGTGATATTACCAGCAGAGGAACATCATATCAACTGCTGATCCTCCACCTTCATGACACTTCCCACTACAGCCACGTCCCGTACGGTTGTCGGCAGGCGGATAAACTGATTTTGTAGGAACCTTAGACACTTGAGACTGAGGGAACACGTTGGGCTGGTGTTTGTTGCCTTGATTTTCGGTACCAAGAACACCTGAGGCTGGTGGTAGCCTTAGTTCCTGGAGCCTGAAACACTTGAGGATGGTACTAACTTTGATTCCCGATCCCTGGAACACTTGAGGTTGGTGGTAACCTTGATTCCCGGTCCCTGGAACACTTGAGGCTGGTGGTAACCTTGATTCCCGATCCCTGGAACACTTGAGGCTGGTGGTAACCTTGATTCCCGGTCCCTGGCCCTGGAACACTTGAGGCTGGTGGTAACCTTGATTCCCGGTCCCTGGAACACTTGAGGCTGGTAGTAACTTTGATTCCCGGTCCCTGGCCCTGGAACACTTGAGGATGGTAGTAACTTTGATTCCCGGTCCCTGGAACACTTGAGGATGGTAGTAACTTTGATTCCCGGTCCCTGGAACACTTGGAGTTAGGGGTAGTCTTGATTTTCAGCACCAAAAGCACTTGAGGTTGGTAGCAGCTTTGATTCCCGGCATAGTTTTGATTTTTGTAGCAGCTGGGGATTCTGGATCTCAGGTCTAAGAGTGGGCTGGACTGGAAGAACTTGGGTAACCGGGAGCGTTTGGCAGTCTGGAATGTTGTCAGTGACTAAAACAGTCTGGGTTCTAGACACTGACCAAGTTACAGGTGTGAATAATGGAAGTAACTGGACTCTTGGAGCAGTTTGCACACCTGGGAGTGCATGATTCTGGTGCTTTATCAAAATAGGCATAAATTTCTTTGTGTTGTTAAATTTGGTTCTAATTTGTCCATAGGTACGTGACGTACAGCCACCAATATCCTGACAATAACTCATAACGAGGTGTTTCTCCCACAGGACACCCGCCTGCAGCAGGCGCTGCCGGACACCCGCAGCCAGCGTCCTCCGGTTACCCTGCCTCCCCCACCCATCCTGAAGGTCAGCCAGCCCTCAGTATTGACCCTCCTGCCATAGCCTTAGCTCATGCAAGTCATGTCTCAGACATGTCAGTAATGGAAACTCTTACCGTATTTTGGGGGGTCAGATATGTACCTCATACGTGTGCAATGCATACATAATTTTGTTCACTTTCACAATGAGGCGTAAGAACACACTCTGGCCAGCCTTGACACGGTGGAGCTGGTACACATGCCCCGAGTCATCCAGGTTCCTGGAAGACAACACCATATGCCTTACACAACGCAAGGTTCACACTGACTACTAGGTACACACTCACAACCAGGGAATCAATGACAACCAGGTACATTGACAACCAGGTAACCACTGCCAACCAGGTTCATCCTAACTACTAGGTACAAACACTCACGACCAGGTAGTCAGCGACAACCAGGTGCACACTGACAACCAGGTTCACACTGACTACTAGGTAATCACTCACAACCAGTTAGTCAATAACAACCAGGTACACATTGACAACCATGTACACACTGGCAACCACAAACACACTGGCAACTACGAACACACTGACAGTCAACATCAAGATGAGAGATTTGTCGAAGTAGACCAACACCAGAACTAACCCTGTGTTAATTTACGATAAGCTAAAGGTCCTTGCTTGTTTCTGGAGACGAATCTCAGAACCAACCTTAGATATGACTCCGTCTCTTAAGTCTGTAATGAAAAATACTGCCGCAGCCGAGTTCCTTTTTAACCACCATCTAAAGTTAGGGATTCCTGAGGGTTGTAGTGGCGACAGTAATGTTTGAACTTACGTGAGATGTTAATCCAATCACTTTCATTAATGCCCGCTGGACTTCGTGCTGTAAAACTGCACACTGAGAGCTATCATTCCTGATCCTGTAGCGGAGGATCATAAAGAGTTACTCCCCAGATTTTCTTCGGCCATCCTCCTACTTAAAAGTATCTCGTTACCTGTAATGCATGGATGATAGAACCGTATTTGTTACAGTAAGTAATGCCATATGTTCCAGGTAACCCTCTCACCGCACCTCAGTCCTCACCGAGACCACGTGATGACCAACCGTCAGGGACTCCTCCAGGCACCATTCTACCAGCGACTGGCGTCGTCCCACCCACTCTTGTATGACCCAAGCCACACCCGCCCGGGACAAGCTAGCCTCCAGGGGGACCTCACAGGTCACCCCACAAGGAGGCAGGAGTTCGACTGGCCCTCCTACCTCACCAGACTCATGCACTACCGCAGGGAAGATCATCCAAATGGACCGGTCCCTCGCCCTCAACATCCACAGCCGACGAAGCAGAAGACGCAGGTGTTCCATCCTCCACAATTACCACACCGGCCCCGACCACCACAACTGCATTCCCCGTCCCGGAGGCTTGAGGCTCAACACACTGATTCGTCACATAAGGAGACATCCCAGACTATGGAAAACAATGTTACAGTGGATGGCCAACAGAATGGAACAGTGAGTCCAGATTCAGAGTCGAGATTGCCTCCTTTTCAGCTACTCAGTCATCCTCAGGACCTGATAAATCATACACCACAGGAATTTCTCGCCGGAGGCTATATATATATATATTGACTGATTTATTAATTTATTTCGTGCGTGTGCCATTTCTGAAGTGTTACGAACTGAACGAAGGAGTGAGTGCAGGTCAGCCCGGGACTGCTGGCCTGAATGTGAGTGAAGCAAGTGCTCCACGCCACACACCATGAAGTTGCCGTCGCCCATAATCCTCTCTACACGTTCGTTGGTGAAGTTGTTGAAACAGTAATGGTAGACTTAGATCTAATTCTAAAGACAGTTTCTACTTTTTGAGCGGCGATTCTCAATAGAAAATTTACATCAAAAGTGTTTCTGACAATGACATTTACGAATGGTAATCGAGCATGATAATGCAATCGAAAGAAAACTGAGAAACATTTACAAGTGACACATCTATACACATGAAATAATAAGATATTCTCGAGGAAAATACCCAGCACTGATATGAACCTTGCCTGATAAGAAACTTATACCATAGTAAACGGAAAATGTTACCGATAAATAGCTACTGAAGTGCCTCTGGACAAGTTCACAAATCCTTATCAGTGCAAGTAGCAGCCGATTGCACTGGAGAAATGCTGTATCTCTGTCGAGGTGCGACGGAAGTGGATCAATCCGTCTCGCCATTCAAAGGCACGCCTAAGCTGGGCCCAGAGACCACCTGGGCTCCCGGCCAGTGGGAGGTAACCAACCTTACCGGAGCCTCAGGTTATCACATTTCCCAGGAACCACGTCACATGCAAATTGTAGCAGGAAATTATCGCATATGATTGACTCCAAAAGACGTGTAGAAACTCTACTCCTTTGAAGTAAATGTGGATCAAATACTTACATATGTACTATGAGATGTTTTGGAAAGCCCAAACCTGCTGATATAAAGTCACTTCATTGAGGAGATTAAAGTACATGACTCATATTGGATGTCTGGATTTCATTTTTCGGTGTCAGGTCCAACCGCCACCTTCTCCTCTTCCTATGCTGTCTATGACCTGCCCGGTCACACAGGAGGTCCAGTATTGCTTCGTTATAGCGAGCCCTCTTTCCCTACCTGGTGACACAGGAGGCTCGATACTGCTTCGTTATACCGAGCTCTCTGTCCCTGCTTGGCTACACAGCAGGCTCGGTACTGCTTCGTTGTATTGAGCTCTCTGTCCCCGCCTGGCGATAAAGGAGGTTCGGTACTGCTTCGTTATACCAAGCCCACTTTGCCTGCCTAGCTACACAGTACACAGAGGGTTCTCGTAATGCCTCGATCACGCCTGATGCAAGACTTTGTTCCACGATCGTACAATAATGACCTCATTCATGTCGTTGATACTATTTCTGCCTGACTCTTACTTAAAAGAATACATTAATATCTAAATAAAGAACATTCCTGAAGGATCAGACCAAACGCAAGCTCGATGAATTTCACGTATAACAAAGACTTTCCCCTTCGATAGGTATGGGTATTTGAGAATCCAGATTTGCAATCCAATTATATACTGGCTGGACTTGGCGTTTACTGCTTAGCCTATGAATCCAGCGGTGACCACGGGGCTCACGAGGTAATCCTTACTAATGGAAGGGCAATCGTATAGGGGTCTGGTTGTGAGGACTTTACTGGCAAATGTCTGTATGTGTGCCGTGGGTTCTTGCTTCAGAATACAGGTTCCCTCCTACAGTGTCGTACGTTAATGGATTGCTGCGGTGCCGACAGACAACTCCTGAACACAACTGCAGCGTCGGCACGAACAACATCACATCTAAAACGACAATTTCTCCAGGACGAGCATTTTCGCCAACATCGGCTTATAAATATTGTGGTGTGGAGGCAATATTCTCACCGGCTCGGTCCCACAACAAGCTAGAATTGGATAAAAGGTTTAACTCCCGTAAGCCCACTTATAATTACAGTGCTTTACCAAAAGCCATTTGTATTCTTTAACTGTCACACGGAATGATTCCAGGGTATCTCCTCTAATGTCCTCCTGCTGAACCAGGTAGGAAAACCCAGGGAGGGTATGTTACATGCTCAATGAAACTCTATGTAAAAGAGACTTTACATACACGGATTTTGTCCTGACTCTCATTGATGACATTAATCAACAGGAATGTTGAATAATGACATGAATAATGAGGCTATATGAGGAGATGAATGAGGTAAAGACACAGCAACTGGATCAAATCGTTGACCCTTCACATCTGCACATACTCAAGGACTCTCGATCAAAGTAACCCTTCACAGCTGCACATACACGAAGGCTATGCACCAAAACGTCATCCCTTCACAGCTGCACATACACATGACCTATCTGTGTCTTTCACGCCATAACAGATCTCACATACGGCTATTCATGGCACCATCCTTCGAGTGTCTCAAGGAAGCGCACACGTAACATGTGTGACTTACAGGAGCCAACTCACAATAACTTCGCCAGTCAAATGGTGCTGGCTGGTCAAGCCAAGCCAATGGCTGCACACTCGAAAACAAGCGATCCCAACATCACCTCCCTGCTCACTCTGCCCGTCAGCGTCATGCAACCCAACAACCTGAACTGCTTGCGCACGACGGGACGACCCTTAAGCATGACAGTAGGATCCTTGAGTTACGACAATACGACTCTTCGGTACAATGTCGTGACCTTGAAGGGTCGGGTCAAATGTTACACCATCAAAGCCAGGCCAGATGTTAAGCTAACATGCTCATGGGTCGTTCCATCACACTCAAGGGTCGTACCGTAGTGCTCAAGGGTCGACATAAAATGCCAGAGATAATACACCCTATCTCTATAGTTCAACAAATGTTGAATACCACTTGTACAAATACTGTGGATTTATTAATCTATTAATCAGTCTATGAATTAATCTACTTAGGAGCATAAACACTATCTTCCCATTACGAGATAAAGAAAAATATATCAATTGATAAACGAGACAGTATGTGGGCCATGGTGGCACTTTCGACTAGCCTTTATAAATTCACACAGGTTCTGAGAGAAGGCTACACGCAGTGCAACAGAGGCCACATGTATCCTACCCTGTACGGCCCTGCAAAAAAAAAAATCTGCTCATGTCAGACTCAAAATAAGCATGGTGGCCTTCGTCAATACTGAATTTCCTCGTCCACCCTAAACTTACGGGTCTTTGATACAGAAAATGGATGATACTAGAACAAGCCACCCAGTCCCAATTTCTCTCCAGTGGTATAAATGTTTCCCCAGACACGTGAGTGCATCTCTGTATGACTCGTCCTGACGGCTCCCTCTTGCCCTCTTCTTGATACCCTGCGAGAGACATTAGCCGTTCCTCCGGCCTCCTCTGCCTCACTCCTTCCCAAGGCCACCTTTTTTGTACCAGAAGATCAACGACTAATGTGAAATCGGGCACACAACCCTCTACCCTTGCATGATCCACCTTCTGCCTCACCGCACAGTATCCTTTTGATAGCATTTAATCCTACCAATACACCTTGCTATGGTAAGACGATCTATACCTCTGTAATCCAATACCCTTCATACTATTAACTAGATAAATACACCTTGCTATGTTCAGACGATTCATTCCTCTGTAACACACTACCCTTCGTTCACCTTGACACAGCGGAGCTATCACTACCATCGTTAAACCCCCCCCGACCACTCGACCGACCACTCTCATACTGCCAGACACACACTGCAGAACTCAATCAGCAGTAGCTTATCTCCACCACTCCTCACCACCCGACTCACCACCGCCTATCATCCTCGGATTCCCCAGTATCTTGGGCACAGTGCCGCTCCCCTTACCGTCTGCTGCGTCGTCTGACTCCTCCTTACCAATAAAGCACTCTCCACACCTCTCCCTTACCTATACCATACTCACCGGAGCTCCACTCCCATCGACATATATGAGTATGTAAGAAAAGGAATATGTATGTGTGTGTGTGTATGTGTGTGTGTGTGTGTGTGTGTGTGTGTGTGTGTGTGTGTGTGTGTGTGTGTGTATGTGTGTGTGTGTGTAACGCAGTTAAGTGTTCCCAACGATCACGACCAGTTCATTTGTGACTTGAATCCTAGATGATGTTAGAGGCACCAATGTTACTTCAGCAGCAAGGTTCCAGATGCTGAGATCTGCAATCCTTCAAGTCTGTGCACACACGTATCTCCTGAACCACGGGCAAGTGTGTCCATGATGATTATTCATGAGCGTCCCCTTACAATACCTCGCACGTATCATGGAAAGAAAGCCAATATAGATACGACCAACAATAACAACGAACAAACTGTATCAGGGCATCTGGTATCTCCTGCCTGCAGCGTCCTGCTACACTTCCACTCTAATAAAAGTTGTAAATGATATCCACCTGAGCCCAGGAACCCCATCCACTCGAGGGACATACAGCCCTCAGGACCCCTCACACCTGGAGGCAGGCAGAAATCCAAGGGTCACCCTACGTCAAAGTGGAGGTGGTCCGAGTGCTGTGGTGTGGAGAAGGCCAGCCGCCAACCTCAGGATAGAACTCGTAAGTAACGGACCTCAAGATTACCGTGCACCCAACTGGATGGCTAACAATACCATTCGTCTACACACGTCACAGCGTTGTCAAATGGCGACAAACAGAATGAGAGGAACTCGTTACTAAGGCTATCGCGACAGCAATCCATTAGCAGTCATGTAATAGACTAGATACCATTCCCAGCCCGTCAGTCAAGCTTGCAATTCACTGCTATGTAGCATCACCGTCTACTGTGAGGTGCTGGTGTCACTGTCCATGTCAGGCAAGTCCTACCGAAGGGTATTAGGATCTCCGAGCTGCAGAAGTTGTGGGCGCTGAGGTCACTCACCCCACACCCTGAGGTTGAATAAGTGTTTAGCATTACTCATCCACCGAGGTAAAATAAGTGACCGCAAGACTCATATCTCGTTCACTGAAGGAACAGGAGATAGGAAAACATGAAATGAAATACACTTCACTCATTTACAGAGGGAACACGAAATAACATATGCCTCCTCACTCATTTACAGAGGGAACACGAAATAACACATGCCTCCTCACTCATTTACAGAGGGAACACGAAATAACATATGCCTCCTCACTCATTTACAGAGGGAACACGAAATAACACATGCCTCCTTACTCATTTACAGAGGGAACACGAAATAACACATGCCTCCTTACTCATTTACAGAGGGAACACGAAATAACACATGCCTCCTCACTCATTTACAGAGGGAACACGAAATAACATATGCCTCCTCACTCATTTACAGAGGGAACACGAAATAACACATGCCTCCTTACTCATTTACAGAGGGAACACGAAATAACACATGCCTCCTCACTCATTTACAGAGGGAACACGAAATAACATAGCCTCTCCACTCACTTCCTGTGGGAATCACATTATAAGAATGGACTAAATCAGCACAGTTGTGTTAGTATTAGCAAAGCGCCAGATTGGATGTGCGGGGAAGTATGGAACTGGTACCAAAAAATGAGTTGTGGGGCCGATTTCCATACAGCTTACAGGGCCGATCTGTAGACGCCTACAGCATCCCCAGAGGAGGGTACGAACAGGGTCATGCAGGCATGTTGACCAAGGTATGGCAGAGGTGGTGTGTGAGGGAGATGAGGGAGGGTATGGTGTGGAATAGGATGGCGTACGGGACGATCGTGTGACGACGAACTGTAATGAAAGAATTTGTGCTGTGAAACGTCCTGACGTGGGGAGTGGTGGTGGTTGGGGGTTGTGTTGTTGTGAGGGTGACGAGCGGTGGTTGTGGAAAAATTGTGGTCAAGAGCTGTGCTGAGAAAGTCCTCGGGTTGTGGTGTGGGCAACAATACTGTGTTTAACGAGGCAAGGGTGTTGTAATGTGGACGCCCGTCACGCGAGAATGCTTCAAACCACAACGAATCCTCCGAACCAAATGCTTCGTTGAGGTCATGCAAATGAAACATCGTAAGCAGATATAAAAGATATCCAGACCCACAGGTGAACATGCAGGGCACCACACACCTGCTGAGTCATGACCATGATGCAAAGACAAGTCAACAGGAGACAGAAGCCAGTCCTGTGGTATGGGCAGAACCCAAGTACAATCACACGTTGCATAACATGATATATCGGGTACAATCTTGAGGTTATACCACAACCAGTATGTGACCTTCCCCGGGTTATACCACAACCAGTATGTGGCCCTCCTCGGGTTATACCACAACCAGTATGCGGCCCTCCTCGGGTTATACCACAACCAGTATGTGGCCCTCCTCGGGTTATACCACAACCAGTATGCGGCCCTCCTCGGGTTATACCACAACCAGTATGTGGCCCTCCTCGGGTTATACCCTGGGGAATAAGAGCCAAAAACTGTTTGGACCCCGAGGGTTGGAAGGGTTGTGCGTCCCTGGGCCGCCGCCCCCCGGGGCCACCCCGTGACGCCGGAGAGCACACTCATGTCCCAGGACGGACTCCCCACCGTCCACCAGTCAACACTTCCATGTACAATGGCCGGGGAACCCTATCCTGTTTTTGAAATGATCCGATTATTATGTCACGCACATCATACGTACCGTGAGTGGCAGACTTCAGGAGAGCAAGTCTCTCTCTCTCTCTCTCTCTCTCTCTCTCTCTCTCTCTCTCTCTCTCTCTCTCTCTCTCTCTCTCTCTCTCTCTCTCTCTCCCACACAGTACAAACCCTATGACTCTCTAAGAGAGACAGAAATCATCTAATCGATCTCCTATCACGCCCGCTGCTCTTCCCATGTGAAAGTATGCATCCGTTCTTGAGAACGTCCGACTGCATCATTCTAAATAAAAAAACAAAAAAACTATGGAGATAATGAATTACCAATGTTACAACAGCCAAGATGGGTGTATGTTTTGGGTAATCGCTGGCACTGGACCCCATGCTACAGTTTGATGTCATCCAGGCAGGAATATGAGTGGCCGCTGACAGGAGTGGTCGCTCGCGCTATGTAGATGTTTTACAACTGAAACAATAAATACAATTTCAAATGGGATCTAATGACGCGTGGACGTACGTATGCTACATGGAACATTAGAGGATTAACTTTAAACATAAAATCGATAAACACTTCCAATAGTAACTGCAATTTCTGTATTTGTGTGTGTGTGTGTGTGTGTGTATGTGTGTGTGTATGTATGTGTGTGTGTTCTGCTTGAAGTATATCAACCAATTTGCTCCAGGCTTAGTAAGACTACAGGAAACTTTTAAACCCCATTTCACTCTTAAGTGTATACTTTCCCTCCTGATCAAACTCTGGCGACCACTGCTCTACACAGTCTCAGTCATACTCAGGAACACATCCGGTCTTCCTATAATACCAACATGCCCTTCATGTTAACCTGAGACAAACCCCCCCCCCCTCTCTCTCTCTCTCTCTCTCTCTCTCTCTCTCTCTCTCTCTCTCTCTCTCTCTCTCACACACAAACACAAACACACACGCACACCAAGGCCAGGGTTAATGCAGCAAATAAGAAGTGGCATGATAGTACATAATGTTTACGAGATGGGGCCCTCACGAACGTAGAACTCCCTCCCCGTGCAATACAGATGGGCAATTGCACACCTTCCTACGGTGCACATCATTATGGGGAGCTCCCCTGACGACACAGACGTCTGCTGACGTTCGCGGGTGGCAGTGATGACGATGACGAGGGTGAGAACCACGAACTGATATCAACCAATGAGGATGTATACTGGGTCCTGTGTATCTTCGACTGTAACGGTCTTGCCGTTGCCTGGGCGTGTTGGTATACCTCCCTCCCGGGCCTGCTGCGCGTGTCCTCACTCCCCCAGGACCACCGACCTGAAGAGGACACCTATCGTTACAAAGACATGTGAAGCCACTTACTCGAAGCGGCTCGAGCGACCCTGAGGCCTCGTCCGGGACGGTGTGAATCTCCCTACAGCCGAGGAGGCTGCCATCCATCACCTGTGTACAGGGCCAGCTAACCTCATACACACCAACACCGAACTTAAAAGGGTCTACGTCTTTGTAACAGAGAAGCATCGAACTGGGTTCTTACACTCCGAGGGGCCACATCGGCGTCTTACACCATCCAGAACTTTGGTTTAGGTTATAAGTAAATGAAACCAAACTGTTTCATTTCCAGATGTTCAAAAATATCTGCCCTCCTCTAACGAAAGCTCAACCAGCGTGCTGTTGTTACAGCTGCGTACATAGGCACCCCAGCACACAGGTGTACAGGTGCTCAGATGTCTACCCCGCTAGAGAGTAGTGTCGGTTCCTCCGCTGTGTTGACCCATCAGAAACCGCCGCTAACGGGGCTGGGATGTGTATATTTACCTCCCGGCCGCCACACGACCTGCACGTGTCAACATCGCTCAGCTGTGTGATCCCAGGAGCGTATTGGAGGTGGGTCGTCGGCCGCTCCCATCCTCAGGAAATGGTCAATGAGAGAGCAAACACATTTGCCTTTCAAGGATCCCCATTGAAAGGCAAACTTCAAGGACTGCGTTAAGAAGGACGAATCGTGGTCTTCATATACTCTCTCTCTCTCACATACACACACCTCTTCCTTGTATATCAACTGACTGTTACATTTCTCTCTTGTGTCTCCCCTGATAATGAGATTATTACACGAAAGTGGACTTGGGAACTTGTGTTGTTTCATTTTCCCCGTGGACTCTTCAGATTATATATAAATATATATATATATATATATATATATCATACAAAGCTCCATCAGCCAGGATCGAACCTGGGACCCCTTGTGCAAGAGGCAGGCATGCTAACCGCTAGGCTAAGGGACTGTATAATAGGAAACAATTATTCTAAATACTAAGTACTCGAATACCCTTCGTCTCACTATGGTGAGCAACGGGGTCTATCGGTTGTTTCCGAACAGAACACATAGCCAGCTGATAGCGTTTTACCGAACCTGACTGTACAACGCGGAGTTATATGAATACGAATAAAGTGTATATGAACGCGCACCTTCATAGAACATACAAAGCTCCATCAGCCAGGACCGAACCTGGGACCCCTTTATTCGTATTCATATAACTCCGCGTTGTACAATCAGGTTCGGTAAAACGCTATCAGCTGGCTATGTGTTCTGTTCGGAAACAACCGATAGACCCCGTTGCTCACCATAGTGAGACGAAGGGTATTCGAGTACTTAGTATTTCGAATAGTTGTTTCCTATCATACAGTCCCTTAGCCTAGCGGTTAGCATGCCTGCCTCTGGCACAAGGGGTCCCAGGTTCGATCCTGGCTGATGGAGCTTTGTATGTTCTATGAAGGTGCGCGTTCATATACACTTTATTCGTGTATATATATATATATATATATATATATATATATATATATATATATATATATATATATAATGATATGAACAAAAAAAAAGTAAGGTAAGCAAAAGAAAGCGAGGTAATCTAGGTGGGTTGCGCGTTGGTGGAGCGATAGCTTAAGAAGCACTATACTGTAGGCGGTTGTCGGCCGCTCAAGATAAGTGCACCCTGCCATACCAGGAACTTCACTCGGGTTTAGCGCACCTTAGAACCACACAGTTCCCGCGCTTCGCTCTCTCCATACCCACGCTTACGGCAAATCTGCATCAAGCACACAAAATCTAAACTTCATTAATATGTTTTTCCCCTTAAAAAAGCACGATATGAGTAACCATTATGGATTCAGACTAGTAGCTTAGGAGTGCCACGACAGAAAACAATGAGACCGTCTCTATTGGTCAATACAAACTGGTTAGGTGTCCTACTGGTTAGCCTTTTGTTTCCGATGGTCTGCTGCTAAAGACGTGACTCAAGAACGATAAAAGTACGAAAGCTCAGAAAAAAACTGTAAAACAATCTCTTTCGTAAGAATTTCAACGACTGCCTGAGAAATATTGATGAAACGGTAAACGTGATTATATATATATATATATATATATATATATATATATATATATATATATATATATATATATATATATATATATATATATATATGGCGGATGGCTGTGATAGATCCGCTCTACACAGAATTCATTGCTTATATAACACAACTGGTAATATATAGGGTACAAGTGTCACCAATCGTGTTCAAAGGATTACTGGATCGTTTGTAGGTGAAGGTTAAGATGAATCTAGGAAGATCATTGGGTAAAATGAAGAGATTCTCGTCGTGGGAATAGTTTTACGGAAACAGAAGAAATGCTATGTTGATATATTTTGATTAAAAGACATAGGGTAAATTTAACACTACTAGACTCTCGGAAATTCTGACCCTTTACAGTACGTATAGGGAATTCTGAATGCTTTTTAGAGCGTTTAGTACGGAAACGGCGTTTTGGTTGACAGTGGACGGCTCTCCTCTGTATTGGGAGACGAGAAGCAGCAGGGAGAGGCTCCCCCATGCTATAGCATTCCTCTGAACCAAACCAGACTGTCCGACACAAGACCTCAGGCAGGTCTCCCCTTGGTTACCAGAGAAGAGATCTATGACGTCTCGATCCCCGAGGGTCGGTCCACACTCAAGGAAGGTGTGCACCCTCACCTCGCAGCCGTGCAAACTGTGGCACAACACACAGGAATGCAACTGCATGAGAAACAGACACCCAAGAAAATGCCATCTTCAGCTTCTTTTTCTAAGCTTTCTTCCTCACCTTTCCTCCCATAAGGGAAAACAATTGAAACCAAGATAATGTCGTCAGCCACAGAGCATGAGAAACCAAGGTAATCTGGCCAGCCAGAGAGCAAGAGAAACCAAGGTATTCTGGGTAGCCAGAGAGCAAGAGAAACCAAGGTAATCAGGAAAGCCAGAGAGCAAGAGAAACCAAGGTAATCAAGCCAGCGAAAGGAAGAAAAACCAAGGTAATCTGGGCAGCCAGAGAGCAAGAGAAACCAAGGTAATCAGGCCAGCGAAAGGAAGAAAAACCAAGGTAATCTAGGCAGCCAGAGAGCAAGAGAAACCAAGGTAATCAGGCCAGCGAAAGGAAGAAAAACCAAGGTTATCCGAGCAGCCAGAGAGCAAGAGAAACCAAGGTAATCTGGCCATCCAAAGGCAAGAGAAAGCAAGGTAATCTGGCCAGCCAGAGACCAAGAGAAACTAAAATAATACCTCACTACAAGACGTCCTAGGCCAGTAGATTGGGTGTCAGAGAGCGTTACGGGTTAGTCCTGATCCTGCACCAGACATGTCAGCCCCAGTGTCTGGCTGAGCCGTTCCAGGGTCTGCCTGGATGCCAATATTCCGGTAAACCTGATCAAAAAAAGGTGCCATCTGAGTTTACCGAACAAACAACACTAATATACGCGTTCTCTCGATTACCTTCTCTGACCATCACTCTCATACGGCAGCTAAAGTAGAGGATACACGTCGTGGGTGCATTAGTAAAACAAGCTTTCGTGGCTGTGTGAAATTCGAGCCTACTGCTGACTTGGGCTGCCCTCTCCAAACCCTGCCAGTACCAGCGCGAAGGACGCTCAAGCTCCAGACCAGTGTACTGGTGGAGATGGCGGGAGGCTGTAGTAATGCCTTCTCTAACACTCACCCAGGGACAGAACTGACAGCATGTAATCTTTTTTTACTGAAGGTATTACCAACACATTCCACGTTTGTATCCCTATCCAGCTATGTGGATGATAACGTCAAACCGATGCCATCAGGGGTCATGGCCTGGCCGGTTAATACAGCCGTATTATGTTTCGCTTGTTTCTTAAGTTAGTGTCGCTTCAAAATGTACATTTCTCATGCTGGTGTTGGTTTTAAGTCTACAACCATATACTCATTAGTTCATTTATTAATTAATCATCTTTTACGATGAACTTATCGTCCTACTTTCTCAATCAATGTGGCTTCAACTGAGGCAGACTTTTTGGCTTGTAATATATATATATATATATATATATATATATATATATATATATATATATATATATATATATATATATATATATATATATATATATATATGTATATATATATATATATATATATATATATATATATATATACATGCGTCCGGGGAAGTGGAGCGGGTTGTGACACCTGGGGAACACAACATTCAGCTGGGGTAATCACTCAGTAATGCATGACCATGTGAAGGCCTGACGGAGGCCAGTACCCTTCGCCTGCCCTGTATATCCTGCTGTGAACCTCACTCCTGCTGCAGGATCACTCTCCCTTCGCACCCCGTCCTCATGAGGAACCCTCCTCATTCACCTTCCTACGATGGCCAAATACCACTCGGTGAGGGAATGCTCCCGACATGATAAAATGAGAACGAAAAATTCATCCCTCATCTAGAAAGAAGGAAAATACCACAACACATTATACGTTTACATCTGATCAGTCACCACAGGGTTATTTGATAAACATAAACATACGGATCGTGAAAACTGAGATGCCTCAATTACACACATGGAGTTTACATACGTACAGTATCAGATACTGTATACATACATATTCAGGCGCTAAAATCTACACCTTTTACCGAAGCTTAAGCATGAGCAGCCCCATGTTGCCGACGTCAAGGGCAGTAATCTACACAGGCATTTAGTAGGGCAGGATCGCCAGCTGCTGCTGCTCACTCTGGTGAGATGTTTTGAGAAGGTTACACTGGTGGAGTATGAACAGGGGTACTTTAACCTTAAACACATAGGGAAGGGTTAAGGAAGCGGGAAGAATGGTTTAATAAAAGATGTAATAAAGTAAATGTGGTTCGAGATGTGCAATGACGAAGCTATAGGCGGAACTTTAGCCAGCCAGTACCTGTAATGTATAAGAGAGCAAGGATAGAGAACAGAAGGTAAAGAAAAGATGAACAAATGAACTTTGAAAAGAATATCTTGGAAAAGGTAGAAGACCAAAAACTTTTCCTTATACTCACTTGAAGCCAACCGTCAGTTAGAGACCAGCAAAGCAGCTCAAAGATCCAGAGGGAAGAATTGCAGAGGATGACGTAAAAATATACTAGGAACTCAAAACAAGTTCAAAAGTGTTTCCACAGTGGAAGACACAATAACCAAACCAGTGAGACGGAATGGGAGAAGGTTCTGGAAAGCGTTGAGATATCTAGAAAGACATTACCAGACTACTAAAAGATCTTAACTCATACAAGACTCATGGTCCACATGAAATTTCACCAAATGCGCTGAAGTGTGTACTGATACTGTTCAAGATGTTGCTGGAGAAAGGCATAGTGCAAAGGTGTGGAAAGGCAAACGTCAGACCTCGCTATAGGAAAGGAGACCGGGAAGGGGCCATGAACAACAGACTGGTCTCTCTGACGAGTTTGGTCTGTTAAGTGATGGAAAAGATTATAATCAGAAAGCAAATGGGTGACCTCTACATACGACAGATTACCTAAGTGTGAGACAGCACTTCTTAGATTTCTACACGAAAGCTCCTGTGGCTCCGAGACTGCGTTATCTCCAGTAGCAGTAAAATGATGGACTCCTTTGGAGTGAGAAGTTCTTCGAGGAGACTGTACTCCCTTCCGTCAACAGACGATGATAAAGCAGACAAAGGTGACTTTTCACTTGCAGTGTAACCACAGGCGAGCGGAGTCTAGCAACTCTCTCTCTCTCTCTCTCTCTCTCTCTCTCTCTCTCTCTCTCTCTCTCTCTCTCTCTCTCTCTCTCTCTCTCTCTCTCTCTCTTTATATATATATATATATATATATATATATATATATATATATATACATCAAAACACGATGACTTACCAGCCTGCCATAGCGTGGTTATGGGCTGGTGTGGCATTACCCACCGTCGCCATACGTATTCACAACACAGTTGGTACAAGCAGGAGGTAGGGTGGGTTGTGGTGTCTCCTGCTCCACACCTGGCTGACCCGACGCCCGCCACCACGCTAACACTCCATGACACTCTAATCTCAGCCTCTTTCCTCCTAGGCGGCCTCCCTCACACCCAGCGGTGCTCTTGCACCCTACCTCCCTCCTTCCTTCCAGTGGTGCTCTCTCACCTCCCCTTCTTCAGTCTCCCTCGTAGGGACTCCATCATCCTCCCTCCAGACGGTGCTTCATTCATATGAAGACAGGCAAGTGCCAAAATAATGAAAATTTGCTACTGTCCAACAAGCCTAGATAGGTCGTGGGAACTTGTTACAAACAGTAAGTCGAGACAAAATCGTTTATATTTCTTAGGAGAAAATAAACTGAAATGGCGATTACCAACACGAGTTTCGAGATAAAAGATAGTTTCAATAACACTGAATGCGTGTGTGGATAGAAGAAAAGTTTACAGACTGAAAACCTCACCTGCTATGAAATGAGGAAGCGTACGACTGGCTCTCACGTGACGGGTTGGGTTGGGTGGGGTACCACACTGCTCTCATCCCTCGGGGACATGGTTCCATCACACACATCAGCGACCTGGAGACAGGAATACAACAGAACATCAAAATTTGCCGATGACACGAAATTATGAAACATCGCCTAGTCAAAAGTAAAGCTGTCTGCCGAAATGTTGAAACTGATTTACACGAATGGACTGGAGTTGTCAGAGTCATGGCATATGGACAGCAATGAACACAAATGCAAACGTAATGTACTCTGGTGATAACTATATCAATAATGAATATATAATCTTTGGTAAACCTTTAGTAGAAGTAAAATACAGGAGGAAACCTTGGAGAGGTCGTCTGCAATGGTCCAAAATACGAAGAAAAAAAAAGGCCTACCAGCATGGCACAAAGCCAACCGGAGGCTAGGAATTACTAACAGAATTAAAACTACGAAACGAATGATAAAATACTCAGTCTTTCTAACACCCCTGGTCAGACCTCATTTGATATACGCTGTTCAGTTCTGGCCACCAAACCTGAACAAAGACGAAGAAAAACAGAAACAGATTCAAAGAAGAACAGAAAAACTAATTCTGTCACTCAGTAATAAGTCTTGTGAAGAAAAACTGAAATACATATAGTTAGTCTGCAAACAAACAAGTAAGCAAATGTGGGACAGATTACGAGATCTACAAGTAATCTCCACAATAACAAATAATTCTGCAACATGTGAAAACTGCTTCATGTTACATAAAGATTAAATAATGACCATAAATAACGGCATGGTATTCACAGGAAGGAGATGTAATGTAACAGCAAAGTGGACATTTTTCTCTTCCAGCTGCGGAGGTGATGAAGACTGGCATAAACAACCACTATACATATGCAGTTAACGTGTAACCAGTCACTACCTTTAAAGCAAGGTTACATAAATAATACTTCAGTGAATTCCATTATCATTACATAGCCCTGTTTCAAGAAAGAAAAATAAAAGTCACGGGTAAGTCATGAAAAAAATCTATTTTCTGTTTCAGAGTTCAGCCCTAGATTTTGAATTGGATTATAATATTTAGGCTTATAGGCCAAGTACTGGAGTATCTAAGGCTATTCAGCGCTCGTAATACAGTATAGAATATTCTATCTTAAAAATTCCTTTTAACTCAAACAAATGACTAATGCCACTTTTGATAGACCAAGAAGGGAAGAACGAAAAGTATAGGAGAGAAAATAGCCCACATGTGTTGGTGTGAGAGCTCAAGCTTGACTTTTGCAGCTTGGTTAAACCCACGTACCAGGGAAAGGAAAAATCCCCGCTGCCATAGCTCAAGCCATCACTGCTCCACACAAACCCCACCACTGCCGGGTTCACCCCTAGAGACCCCACATTCACCATTTCCTGAAAAAAAAGAAAAAAAAAATGTATTTTTGGTCGTATACTTTCTCCATACCACATGCCGTTCCCTAGGTTTATTCCCACGTCAGCTGTTGAGCCGAAGGGAGACGCATTAGTGCCCTTGTTCCTATTACAATTATAATTAAGGCTGCAGATAACCTCGTCATGGATCATCAGGTTTCCTGTTATCAGTCCTGTGACTTCGGGTAACCTCGTCACAGGCCATCAGGTCTCCTGTTATCTGTGCTTCCCATGTACTCCATCCTAGATGTACTCCCTCACCCTCCCTCCCTCTCTCATCCTCCTTTCCTGCGATACCTATTCAGCCTCCCTCCCTCTCACATTATCATCACCCAGGTAAACCCTCACCCAAACTACCCAGATCCTTATTCTACCATTCCTCACTGTTCTCATTACCCACACACACACACACACACACACACACACACACACACACACACACACACTGTACCTCAATATTCTATTCCTCGTACTCAATCTTGCTCCTGAGCCGCCATGCTCACCAGAACATGCTTCCATCCTAAAGACCTTCATTTTCATGCATTTTACCACGACCTGTCTTTCTCAGCATTTCCTTTACCTCACATTGGCATCACATTCCTTCAGAGACACTGATTCTCTGAAATATTCAGTCTTACTTCCACACACTCAATCCTTATCTTATGAACTATTCCTACCACTACACAATCATCAAATATACACCAATTCACATCTGACAGGACCTCTAACTCACAACTCATTCGTCCTTCCTCATGAACGTTTACATTTACCCCCACCCACCTCATTTTCGTCCCATCTCCCACATGATCCTTTACCCACAAACACCCCACTTTCATATCATCTTCCTCACGAATCTTTACCCTCAAACACCTCATTTTCGCCCTATCCCTCTAACGACGACCTATCCTCACACACCTCATTTTCATATAATTTTCCTCTCGAGCTTTTAATCCTACACACCTCACTTACGTAACATTATCCTCACGAAACTTTACCCTCACAGACCTCACTTTCCTTACATCTTCCCCACGAACCTTTACCCCCCTCATGCACATCACCCTCGTACTATCATCCTTATGAACGTGTCTTCTCACGAACCCTTAACTTTATACACCTCACGAACCTTTACACATTACTTTCACTCACTCACTTTCGTACTATCCTCCTCATGAACCTTTATCCTCTCCCCTTTCCTTATTCTTCATCATCTTCCTCTTTCTTCCCCACCCCCCCCTTTCCACTACACCCTCCCTCCTCTTTCCTGGCACTTCCCCAACTTCCAACCAAATCATCCAATCAGCGTCCTGTCGCCTGTGGACAGGACTCGGCTCTGATTGACTGGAGGTTAAGCCCCTACCAGCACTACACAATCATATGTGCCACCAGTACAATGCTACAAGACCAGTTACTCCATTCGGTAATTTAATCATAACTTGGAAGTCATTCGAATCTGTTTTACCTTACTGAATACTACGAAACAGTCATAAATACTTGTAGTACAGAACAAATTCTTGAAGGAAACACCTCACTAGATACTGACACAAAAATAAATGTAAATAACAATTTCCTAAAAGAAAGACCTCAATAATACTAAAACACAGTCAAAGATACTTGTAAACTACAATAGCTTAAAGGAATTTCCTATCATATTTCAGAAAAATGCAATGGGTTTACATGGCATGATAACCTCAGCTAGAGACTTAAGAGTGAACGAACGTGGCCTTTTTTTTGTCTTTTCCTGGCGCTAACTCGTTGACGCGGGAAACAGCGATTAATTATATATATATATATATATTATATATATATATAAATATATATATATATATATATATATATATATATATATATATATATATATATATATATATATATATATATATATATATACATGACAGTGAAGTTATTCTGAGCCCTTGTGTCGCCTGTAGCGCACCATTCATTTACAGCGAAGTGAGAACGGGTAGAAATATAGTAATTGATAATGAATTAAGAATGGGTAGAGATACTGTTTCTCAAGTTATCAAACTATCTCTGTATTAAGTTCCACGGCCGGGGCTGGAATTTTCCTCAAGTAACGGGCCAAGTTAGGTTGCAGGTTAAACCCTTTTTTGGTCGGCAAAATCCAAACTAAAGATGCGGGTCTTATGCAACTCAGGTCTTCGGGTGCTGAGGATACGCCTGCGCAGTGTGCGCAGTGTCATGCATCAGACCCTGATCCCTGAGGGTGACGTCAACCTAATCTTCACCGCCAAACTGGTATGGTGACGCAGGACCATGGATGACGGTATGAGGCATAAGGTCGAATCACGCTAAGCAGGCTATACAAACACTGGTCTGATTACTGACTCCTACCAAGCCTCCAGTCTCCTATGAGGTCTCCGGTCTCCTAACCTACCTACCTACCAGGTCTCCGGTCTCCTAGCTTACTAAGTCTCCGGTCCCCTAACCTACCAAGTCTCCAGTCTCCTAACCTACCAGACCTGCGTTCTCCTAACCTACCAGGACTCCGGTCTCCTAATCTACCTACCAGGTCTCCGGTCTCTTAAACCTACCATTCCTCTGGCCTCCACACCCACCAGGCCTCCGGTCTCCAAACCTATCACAAGCCTCTGGTCTCCTAACCTATAAAGTCTCCGGTCTCCTAACCTACCAGGCCACCGGTCTCCAAACCTAACGAGCCTCCGGTCTCCTAACCTTCCAGGTCACCGGTCTCCTAACCTACCAGGTCATCGGTCTCCTTACCTTCCAGGTCACCGGTCTCCTAACCTTCCAGGTCACCGGTCTCCTAACCTTCCAGGTCACCGGTCTCCTAACCTACCAAGCCTTCGGTCTCCTCACCCACCAGGCCTCCGGTCTCCAAACCTATCACAAGCCTCCGATCTCCTAACTTTCCAGGTCATCGGTCTCCTAACCTTCCAGGTCACCGGTCTCCTAACCTTCCAGGTCACCGGTCTCCTAACCCACCAGGCCTCCAGTCACCTAACGTACCAGGCCTGCGGTCTCCCAGTGGCTCACCAGCTCATTATGGTAATTTTGTTTTCGTGTTTTCTCATCGGGATGTGAAAATTCTCAATAAAGAGGTCACAGAATTTACTAATGAAAAATTGATATGGCCTCCAGAGGCAGTTTGGTTGATCCTTCTTCGTTTACATTTCGTTATCGTCTTCTTGTTCCTTATTTTCTTCTCTCGCTAGCGATCTCTTCCTGATAAGCTCTGTACCCGCGTGTCTCTCTCTCTCTCTCTCTCTCTCTCTCTCTCTCTCTCTCTCTCTCTCTCTCTCTCTCTCTCTCTCTCTCCCTATTTATTGAGATTTATAATCTCTCACTCTCGTTCTATATTCATCTGTTATTCATCCACTTTTTTTTTTTTTTTTGTCATTTTCCGTTAATTCCACCCCCACCCCACAAAGGTCATGCATCGTCAATATAGGTATTAGTGTTTGAGGTCCACCCGTAATGGCGTAATGGATTTCACTAGATCCACTGCTTTCTGGCCAAGCTGGAAATCCAGATGCTGGTCCGCGGAACATTCTAGCTATTTCCATTACACCTTTTCCATAGACATGAAAACGAATAAAGAAAAAGGCCTCAAATACACATAATCAACTCGTATTAACAAAAGGCCTCAAATACACATAAGCAACTCGTATTAACAGAGTTTTTCGCCTTTATATGCGTGTGAACACCACTTAATGCTCTAATATCCTCCGAAAAACGCCGTGAATCAAAAGGAAATGCCTCTATTGTCGCATGAAACAAAGTGGAGAAACAGCGGGCGAGTGAGTGGGAGGCGGCCCAGCCAGTCGATTAAGCTCACCCACTGGCGGCAAAAATTTTTAGAATTAAGAGTAAAGTTACCTAACTTCTTATGTAGTTCGTATTCTTTAACGACAAAAGTCAATTTATGTATTACAAATCCCTGCATTTGCTATTTATCGCATGTTTTATATACCATTAAACATTTCAGGAGTGTTTTCTCGATTCAACCAATCCTGGAGCAGGATGGCGGTGACGTCATAAAAAGGGGACCAATACAGGCAAGGCCGAGTATTCAGGTAAGCCAATGGGAAGTTCCCCTCTCAATGACGTAATAGGTAGCCGTTTAATATAAAGCGGGATGGATGTTGGTGAGGCGCGTCAGGAAGTTGGCGAACTTTGTCAGTTCCGTTCGAGACACCGACCAGACACCACACAGGTAGGTGACGGACGTCGCATGGCCTCTTCATGAAGCAGAGAAGGTTTGCAACATATTTCTATACCCAGGGACTTGTCAAATATTTGAAATGCTTCGTCTCCGTAATTTTGTGAGTACGTTTGAGTTTATATTGTAAATGTCAGGATGCGTCGATATTCATAATCACAGAATGATACCTGAAACTCGTCTGAGAAAGTAAGTGTTCACGACCCACCATAGCCCCGCTGTGTCCCATACTGTAACTCATCTCTGTATTTCCACTGGTCCATACTAACGCCGTGTATAATGTATAATGGATGAAAGTTACTCATTACTTATTGAATCATAAATGTGAGTGTGTTAATATGGCAAACTTTTAACTAGATGGGTCGTAGTGCTTTTTAAACATTGCCCGAGTGGAAAACGCTTCTTGTACTGCAATGATTCATGATAAAGCTCAACTTGATTTCTCTTCATAATTGTTTTATCAAAAGATTCGCAAGAAAACAGTTCATACCCACTCCCGCTGTCTGGAGATTCAGGGACCGATAAAGTGTTAGTGTTTTTCAAACTTTCCTGCACTGTTTTTCTTGAGTATTGTTATCGTTTTTTATACGCGTAGGGTTCTCAATGATGTTCCGTGTTCTTATTACAACCGTATGACCCTTGAGTAGGACGGTGTGACCCAGTGTATGACAGCCTTACCTTTGCAAAGGCCAAGATCTAATTGTCTTGAATCGTACCGTCGTGTTCACGGGGTAAAAAACACGGTCTTTCTCCAAGAACTCTAGTAAGTCTAAACTGAGCATCTAAATGTCGTGCTATATATGACACTTTGGTCAGCAGCGAGGCTTTCTTCTGTAAACAGACAACTTAAATACGGCTGCTCACCAGCAATTTACTTTTCAATCATATTTACACAAATCCTTCATTACTTTCATTATATGCATTATTCGTCCATGTCATATATATATATATATATATATATATATATATATATATATATATATATATATATACATATATACATATATATATATATATATATATATATATATATATATATATATATATATATATATATATATATATATATATTGGAAAGGATCACAGTTTTGCGCGTGATCAAGATATTCCTACGAGTCCACGGGGAAATGAAACACGAAAAGTTCCCAAGTGCACTTTCGTGTAATAATCACATCATCAGGGGAGACACAAGAGAGAAATATAACAGTCAGTTGATATACATCGAAGAGACGAAGCTAGGACGCCATTTGGTAAACATGTGATTGTCACAATCACATGTTTGCCAAATGACGTCCTTGCTTAGTCTCTTCGATATCAACTGACTGTTATATTTCTCTCTTGTGTCTCCCCTGATGATGTGATTATTACACGAAAGTGCATTTGGGAACGTTTCGTGTTTCATTTTCCCCGTGGACCCATAGGAATATATATATATATATATATATATATATATATATATATATATATATATATATATATATATATATATATATATATATATTCGCCGTTTCCAGTGTTAACGAGGTAACGCAAGGAACAAAGTAACTAACTGCCTCATGCGCTCACACGCACTCCGGCTGTCATGTATAATGTATCGAAATTATGAGTCCACTATCCACAACGAGGTCCCACAGACGTTTCCGTGGTTCCCCCTGACCGCTTCATATGCTAAGGTTCAATTCAGCGATACTAGGTCGCCAGCTATATACCACATCGCTCCAACTTTATTCCTTGCATGCCTAGCACCTTCTTGCATGTTCAGGCCCCGAACACTCAAAGCGTCGTTCACCTCAGCTTGTGTCTGTCTCTCTGTCTCTCTAGGGTATGGAATCTACTGGCAGAGACAGAAAGGTTATTCCTAATGATGTGACTGTGTGGCACAGGCCCTGTGTCGAGAGAAGCGTGTGACACTAGGTCTGTATCAGCAGAGCTGTGTGCGACAAGGATCTGTGTCAAGAGCTGTGTTTGGCAAAGGGTCTGCATCAAGAGCTGTGTGTGGCATAGGATCCATATTTACAGCGGTATGGCACTGGGTCTGTGACAACAGAGTCGTGCGTGGCCAAAGCTTTGCATCCATGTATCAAGAATGTACTTCAAATCTTTCTTAGGTTTCATGCTACCCTCATGTTATGTCCTCTGGTTGTTCTGGCCCTATAATTCTCAAAGAGCTGTTCGCTGACTACCCTCATGAGTATATTTCAAATACTTAAAGGTTTTGATCAGGTCACCCCAGACCCTTCTCTTTCTCAAGGTGGGTAAATTCAAAGCTTTTAGTCTTTACCTGTAACTTAGCTCCCTTAATTCCGGCACCTTCTTTGTTGATCTCCTCTGAACCTCCTCTATTAGCTCTATGTGCTTTTTGAGGTGTGTTGACCAAACCTGAGAGGCATATGGTAATATCACACTTATGTATGATGTGAAAAGCTTGCTCTGTATACATTTCCTTATCCAAGAACTTGGCAGAAGTACTGGGGTTTGTCAGCGGACAGTTTACTGTATCTTAACTATTTTCCTCACGGGAAAATATAGACTCCCTAGACTTTCTCACACACAAATCTCTTAAGCTTATTTCCTGCTAGATGATAATCATATTGATAATCATATGATGATCATATAATCATATCTAGTGTTATGACCCATCCTCATTACTTTACATTCACTAGGGTTGAACTTTAACCATCTACCAGACTATGTAGGTCTCCTTGTAAGCTGATGTAATCTTTCACGCATTTTACTTTCTCTGTGACCTCTGCATCATCTGCAAAAATGCTGGCAAGTCATTTACACAATCTCTGGCGTGCGTTCTTTGCTTCCCTTTAACAAGATAAGCTACCCACTGAAGCAGTCTCGCCCTTATTCCCGTCTGGTGGCCCACCTTCTTATAATCAGCCTCCCATGCAGTACAGAGACAACTGCTTTCTAGATGCATACAATCTCCCCAGAGCCGTCTCTCTTGTCCAAGACAGAGCTCACTCTCTTGTAGAAATCTAAAGGGTTTGGTACACATGACTTCCTTTCCCTAAACCAGTGCTGTCTTCCTCCTTCGTAGAAAGTTACCCATTTTCTTTCTGATTATCTTTTCCAGTACGACCATACTTGTCAATGTGGCTGGTCTTTGCTGTTCCTCCTAGTCCCGGTGCCCTTTCTTATAGAGAGTTATGACGTTTGCCCTTTTACCCCCTCTTGATGGTTCGCCTCGCTCCTGTTACATCTCGCACAATATTTCAAAAAGTCTTGTCTTGTGTATCTGCACACATCTTCAGTACATATGGTGAAATTTCATCATGACCATGAGCCTTGTATGGGTCAAGTCCTTTTAGTATTACGTTAATATACTTTCTAGATGTCCCAATGCTTTTTAAAATCTATATACCTCACTGGTGTTCAGGCTATAGTGTCTTCCGCAGAGAAAACTTTTGAGCTTGTTATTCGGTTCATAATATACGTATCTTTACATCATCCTCTGCAATTCTTCCCTCTGAATTCCTTGGCCTGATTATCTGTTCTTTATGTAGCAATTCAATCTTGATGGGTTTATGATGATGTTTTAGATTTCCTCCCTCGTCCAAAATAATGTTTTCAATGTTTCTTTGCTCCTCATTTCTTATCCTACTGTACTCCTTCCATGTTCTCTTGGGCCTGCTCGCTGGCTGGAGTGTCGCATAAATCCAAGCTCCTTGGTGCGTGTGTGTGTGTGTGTGTGTGTGTGTGTGTGTGTGTGTGTGTGTGTGAAAAATGGGCCTAGACACAGCGGTCTGTTCTATAAGGACTACTGTTGCAGGGTTTAAACAAAGATTTACGATCATCATCTCCGCCAAGAGATCTTTGGGAAAGATAACTCAACAGTCTGCGAGGCGCACAACTAACTCATCCAATTAGTGCGTTGTCACGTCTTAAGAAAAGAATTAATTACGGTGCGACCTTTTCCAACGCTCGACACAGACTCCACTCAGCCGATGAGGTACACTTTCGCAGGCGAGACCTGCCTTCAGTAGGTTGGCAGGCCAGATTCGCCTTCAGGCACCGGTGGTTGAGCTGGCAGACCAGACCTGCACTCGGCAACACCAGTGGCTGAGTTGGCAGACCAGACCTGCCCATAGCCACCAGGGGCTGGGTTGGTGGTCCAGGCCTGCCCTCAGCCAACAGTGGTTGAGTTAGTAGGCCAGGCCTGCCCTCAGCCACCAGTGTTTGAGTTGGCGGACCAGATGGGTGGCGAGACCTGCCTGCCCTCAGCTTTCCACTCGCTAGGCTGGCAGGCCAGACCTACTCTCAGCCACCGGTGGTGGAGTGGTAGTGTGGGGCCAAGGAAGCTCCCCACCAGGGACGGGAGAGGCACCACACTCCACATCACCTTCACAAATTAGATTCATCTCCCACGAGCCCCTCACCTGACACGACCCTCAGTCCGGTCAGGCGTTACCGCTCGGCTCACCTCACACTACACCACCTTCGTCCTAACATAGTCCGTGGGGGACGGATCCACGTCCTCATTCATACGAAGCCTCATTCAGAATAAATCTATCGTTTCCACCATCAGGCAAACTATATAATAAACCATACATGGCGTAATAAATCTGAAATTTATATATAAAAACCGTACATATAAACAATTAGCTTAAAAATCTGCTTAACTGCGATGCTAGACGACAGATATCTCTATGTGAACCCCACGCCACATGCAACCACTGGGCGACATTAAGGACAATAGTGAAATTCAATGATAAAAACAGAATTCCTACAAGACAAGAGGAAATAAAAGCTCGCCCCCGTGGAAAATGGATCATGGTTTCTATGACTGAAACTGGTACATAAAGTTTGACCCGATCCGTAAGACGTCAGGTTAAAGGTCGTGCCTCGTGCTCAACTGTCGTACCGTCGTGTTCAACCGTCGTACTCAACCGTCGTACCGTCGTGCTCAGTAGTCGTACCGTCGTGCTCAGTCGTCGTACCGTCACGGTCAATTGCCATACCGACGAGCCCAATCGTCGTACCGTTATGCTCAAGGTGGCATCGCCGTGCTGAAATGGTAAACAACTTTCTCTTTGCTCATTACAACCCAATTATATTCCCTCCCCTCCCCTTTCCAATCCCTTGCCCCTAAGGGCGCTCAGCCCAAGCCAGACGACAACAACACACCAAAGGTTCGATGCTCGGGAGTCCCATACGACCCAGAGGACAAACACCAACGAAAAATATAAATAGAATACCCTCCATCGACTGAAATAATCACCTCGATAATGGCATGGCTAGTTTTTGTGAGTGTAATTCATCCGTTTACCTCACAGCCGCGTAGGCATGTCAAGTGAGCTCCAAATATTGACCAACAGGCGAATTAGGGTTGATATTTTCTTATGGCTTAAGTGAGAGGGGAAATATTCTTACATTCTGATATCCTGCCGAGTGATGCCTCCGGCATATTCAAATTTTTTAATATAAGTTCAGGGCGATACCAGTACGGTAATATTATTACAGTATGGTAGTATAGTAATACTACTACAATATGGTAGTATAGTAATACCATCACATTATGGCTGTATGGTAATACTACCACATTATGATTGTATGGTAATACTACCACAATATGGTAGAATGGTAATACTACTACCACATTATGACTGTATGGTAATACTACCACAATATGGTAGTATGGTAATACTATCACAATATGGTTGTATGGTAATACTACCACATTATGATTGTATGGTAACACTACCACAATATGGTAGTATGGTAATACTATCACAATATGGTTGTGTGGTAATACTACCACAATATGGTAGTACGGTAATACTACCACATTATGGTTGTATGGTAATACCATCACATTATGGATGTATGGTAATACTACCACAATATGGTAGTATGGTAATACTACATTATGGTTGTGTGGTAATACCACCACAATATGGTAGTATGGTAATACCATCACATCATGGATGTAAGGTAATACAACCACAATATGGTAGTATGGTAATACATTATGGTTGTGTGGTAATATTACCACAATATGGTAGTATGGTAATACATTATGGTTGTGTGGTTATGTTACCACAATATGGTAGTATTGCGAAACCATTTCACTTCCTTTCCCCCCACCCAAGACAGCCTCGCATGTAGCCATAACAGAGTGAGGAGAGAAATGATTTCCCTCATACATTATGTGTCATGGTGGTGGAGGAGGTGTGTGGCTCGGGCAGACACCGGGAGACAAGACAGATTTCACACACGACATTAACGTTTTTGTTTGTCTCCTGAGATGGAATACTACTCTATGAGAGAGAGAGAGAGAGAGAGAGAGAGAGAGAGAGAGAGAGAGAGAGAGAGAGAGAGAGAGAGAGAGAGAGAGAGAATCCTGTTTGCGTGTTACAGCGAGTCTTACACTAGTGTGGTCCCATTTCTGTATATACGTATGTATATCTTTTTACTTCTATGTATGTGTCCACACATACACAAATACACACACACACACACACACACACACACTCCATAGCCTGTGCAAGGTGTGTGTGTGTGTGTGTGTGTGTGTGTGTGTGTGTGTGTGTGTGGTGTGTGTGTGTGTGCGTGTGTGTGTGTGTGTGTGTGTGTGTGTATCTATTCGTATTACTTATTTGTACAGTAGAGGTGAGTACCATCTCTTGAAGTAAGTTCATTTCAGCCATCACCATTATCCTTACACAAACGCAGAACTTCTTCCCTTTCTCTCTAACAAGTTTCTTGCTTAGCTTCTTGTTATTACATTTGGTTATTCAATCGCAACATCTGATGAAGGACTGTTCACTGTTAACTGATTTAAGAACTTGAGGGTGTTTATCAGGTCACCCTCAACTCTTCTCTCCTACACAGAAAGTAAAAACTGAAGCCCTCAGCATCTTACTATATCTCAGCTCTCTTGACATAGGTACCACCTTAGCCGACCTTCTCTGGTTAAATCTCGGTGTTACTTCGTTGAGCAGACCAGAGAAGCATATTCGTGTTGTCGCCTGACCAACAAACCTTTCCTTATCGTCACGCCGACTTTGTGGTCTGCAGCTGTTAGCGTTAATGACCTTGACATATTCTTGGGCCACTGAGGGTCGGTCGAGCCCGCATAGGTTCGAACCATGGTTACGGCAGCTGGTTTACAATCCACCATGCTGATCTTCCTGCTCCTTAGGCCGGTCGACGAGTAGAGTACCTGGTACCAGCTAAGGTATATACGTATATACGAGAAGCTCTGGTAACAAGTTCGGCACAATGTCAACTTCAAGGTCTCTCTCCTACCTAAATTCCTGTAGCTTATCTCTTGCAAAATAATAATGCATCACGCCCTTCTTTCACAGTGTCCCATACTCATCACTTTACACGTAATCGAATTTATTTTCATCGACCAATCATCATACTAACTTCGACTCTGTGTAGGTCCCCTTGTAAGGGGGATGGAATCACCTTTCATTCTCTGCTAATATCATGACCTCGGTATCATCCACAGACAAAAGACAAGATGCGCTATGGATCCAAAAGGCAAGCCCTGCGGCATGCCACTGGCGATCCAAGCCTACTTCAAAAATGGTCCTTTAGGCTGTGTCCTTTACTCCCTTTCCACTACGGAAATCTTCTGTCCATTGAAGGAGTCTACCCACGATTCCTGCCTGTATATCCAGCTTCCTAACCAACCTCTGACGCTTCCTGGCTGACAGTGTGGGATGACTGTGTGCGTGCACAAGAATACAAAGAGGCACTTGGCCGTAAACAGCGTGTTAGCTGATGACCACAAGAACGGTGAATATAAGGATCTACAGCGCGGTTGGGGCCAGTGTGTTGACAGCGGCGGGACCAGAGCAGGCCCCCAGCCTTGGTCAAGGAGGGATCCCAGGGAAAACCCGGTGGGACCCAAGATATCATGAGACCCAGGCAGACCCAGGCTAGACCTGGCGGGACCCGGACAAACCCAAGGTGGACATGGTGATACGAAGGGTGACCAAGAAAAAGCTGGTTCCTCTCAGCTTTCAAGTGAGAACTTGTACTATAATACAACTCGTTTTTAATTTTCCAAAGGAAGGAACAGAGAAGGGGGCTAAGTGAGGATATTCCCTCAAAGGCTTGGCCCTCTGTTCTTAACGCTACCTCGCTAACGCGGAAAATGGCGAATAGTATATATAAATATATATATATATATATATATATATATATATATTCCTCGATAATGAGACGACATAAGCTGGTCGTGGCAATAAAAGCGTCTGCAAACACCAATTACAAACACGGAGGCAGATAATGCGCTTCCTGTCGATCAACACATTCTTGTCACACGAGCAGCTCTGCCTCCCACTTGACGGAAGCCTCAAGGAGGTAAGGCAACGAGGCGGGGAAGCTGAGGGAGCCGTCAAGAGAGGGAGGAGGCAAAGACCGCGCTATTGAAACGCCGGACTGGAGGCTGAGGCGGTGTGGGTGTTTGTGTCCAGTGAGTCAGCCTCTGTGAATGCGTAATTCTAACAGGCAAGTGAGGTGTATCTCTAGACAAGAAAGATAGATAGAGAGATAATTATAGATAGATAGACAGACAGTGTGTGTGTGTGTGTGTGTGTGAGAGAGAGAGAGAGAGAGAGAGAGAGAGAGAGAGAGAGAGAGAGAGAGAGAGAGAGAGAGAGAGAGAGAGAATCATGATCGTGATAACGAAACGTGGTTGGTGTTGACCGTAGACTTCATATCGGCACGTCTGGGAAAAGTAAGTCGGTTCTGATGAGACAGTAGGTCCTATGTCACCAGAAATTTTGATATACATAAGAAAGATGTATATATACATATACACCCCGATGACTTCATAAAAATTGCCTTTTATCCGATCAAAATTCGTATGTACAATCATTTTCACTCTTCGGTCTAGTGTTCCACTCGTTTACCTCAATTCTGCCTCATGTTTATCTCTCTATCTTTGCCGTGAACGTATTATATATATATATATATATATATATATATATATATATATATATATATATATATATATATATATATAGTGTGTGTGTGTGTGTGTATGTGTATCTGTTACCCCAAACAGAATAATCCTTACTAGTATAAGTATCTGCGGTTGTCCTCAATCTCGTTCAGACATTTTACAAAGTAACAAATCAACATGATAACACAACCACCACAATATCCGCATAAGTTCATATTTGAGTTGGCGTGCAAACGACCCTGAGGCGGCGAAAACGGGAGCGAAAACGAGTCGTGAACTCCCCTCGCAGTCTTCAGTAAGGAGTAGACTCGAGAGCTCATATTCACAGAACTCAACCGATATCACTTTGATGACCCTCGGCTCACTATTCATTTGGTAGATAAACGACCTGTCACTGTCATACGACCAAAAAAAATGATAATAAAAAGTAAAAACGATCTTCCTTCTCAGTGGATACGGACATATTAATCACATCTGCCACTGACATGGTCAAGCAGGCCGCCATTATGTGTCCGGCAGGCAATTTCGATTCCTTTTTCTCTCGTTCAGACCCGCCAAAAATACAGTACATGTTGCCCCGTCCCCACGGATGATGTTGTCTGGTATGATATAGATTTTCGCCACGAAGAATCACAGGAGATTTAATCACCTTTTAGGTGAAATGTGTGTGTGTGTGTGTGTGTGTGTGTGTGTGTGTGTGTGTGTGTGTTTGTGAGTGTGTGTGTGTGTGTGTGTGTGTGTGTGTGTGTGTGTGTGTGTGTGTGTGTGTGTGTGTGTGTAGGCAGCAAAAACTTCGAGGATCTACAAGAGGACCAAGACAACCTCCCACCTGACTGCCACAGGCGCGGCTGATGAAATCCACCCACTGGTACATGTGGAGTTACGAGGACGGGACACGGTCCCAGACGTCATGAATGTTATGTAGGAGATGAGTGAGATAAGCTGCAGGGTTCTGTTTGTCAGAGGATGGGATTTGGGGATTGCCATAGGCCCTAACCCGTCGCTAAAGTCCCACAATAGAATAGAAAAAGGAGACGAAACCTTCTGCAGACTAGGTAAGGTGGGCTTAGTTACGACACACAGAGGTAGTTAGGTTTGGGGTTGGGTACAACATGAGGGAGAGTTAGGTCAGCACCACCACGTACAGGACGTCAGGTAATTCTGCCATGTGAATCAGCAGTATGTAAAACTGAGAATGTAATTAGATGAGCGGGGCACACTAAATTGCATTATTCGTGGAATACAACATTAACAGAAATCCTTACCTGGCTAATGAGTCTACACCAGTAACGTTGTGTTTTCTCTAGAATTTCAGTTACTCGTGATTTTCATCAGAGATCATGTCTGATACACACACACACACACACACACACACACACACACACACACACACACACAATGAGTCCCCAATTACTGAGGCTTCTCTAGTCTCCAGGAGAGGAGCCTCACAAGTCACAACTACAGGAGCCTTAGTCTCTCATGACGGGGCTGGAGCCCTAGCATTCTCAAGCACGGGAGCCCTAAACATCTCCAGGACAGGAGAGCCTTACTAGTTTCGAGGGCAGGAGCATCAATAGTATGAGGAATACGGGCCTTAGTCTTCCATCACAGGACTGGAGGCTCATTAGTGTCCCGCGAGAGGGCTGGAGCCTCACTAGTCTCCTTTGACAGGGCTGAAGTTTTACTAGTCTGCCATGACAAGGCTGGAGCCTTACTAGCATCCTGTGACAGGACTGGAGCCTCACTAGCCTCTCGTGACTAAGCTGGAGCCTCACAACACTATACATATCCCGTATGTAACACGCCATACACTTGAGGAAGCCTCAGTACACCCCAGGCATTTATGATGTAGGAAAGAAACATATGAGAGGCAGTGGTGTGTTGGCACTGCTAAAAGGTTCTTCAACAAGAACGTCCCACCGCACAGCGTTTAAAGGCCTACATTATTTCATAAACGTTTCAGTGATTATCTTTTTTTACCAAACATCAAATGAGAAACAGCGTCCCTCAGATATCATTAAAACACCATCGGCGAACAGCCATTTCATTAAACTCCCTAATTAAATATACTTTATTAACAATGCCATTAACAAAGCATTCTTTTTTCAACGAAAAAATAAATGTACATAAAAGCTAGTTGATACAGCCATATTAGAATTTGTACAATATCTTCATCAAAGAAATTTATTTCGCCTCAAACGGTTACTAAATATATACTGATTAATAATACTGCGATGTAAGGTACTCAGCATATAATACTTATAAAATCTGGGTCTTTAACATCCCTGAGGGATAATATATATATATATATATATATATATATATATATATATATATATATATATATATGTGTGTGTGTGTGTGTGTGTGTGTGTGTGTGTGTGTGTTGAACTCATCTAAACTCTCTATCACAACGCACAACTAGCGTTATCAAAACGTGAGGCTTAGTTGCGAGGCGAAATTTTTAATCAATAACGGTAAAATCTCTTGTAATCATGCCATCCACGTTATTTCAATCTACACTCCTATCTGGGGACAAATTAAAGGTCTGTACGAAGCTGGAAATATCCGAGTAAAGTGTTTCGATTATATTCCTCACTCTGGCACTTTTACCGAGCTGCAGTACAGGCATAATGTGGTGAGGTCTCCTGACGAACGGCTGAGAGCAATGCACGTCGTCTCTGCTGACGAAGACTGACGAACGAGACTATGTCTTTGCTCACGACGGCTGACGGTGTCATGACGTCCCTCTGCTGACGACGGGTGATGGAATGTCAGCCGAAACTCACCATTCTGTGGACATATTTGCCACGGATCCAAACTATCATTTCTGAACGTCCGAAAAGATGTCGCCTCTTCCATCCTGCGGGAAGACGTCTCTTGTCTTTTTAAAGGATTAAATCGAGTCAAAGGTTAAACAGTAATGCTCTCTGGAAAGTCTATCTCCGGCCGACATCACCAGTATTGACATTCACACACGCAATTCATCATTTTCTAAGTGTTGCGTGCGAATATCGATCATAGAAAATTATCACGTCTCCCACCATACTAGGGGAGACATTTGTAATTTCAAGCCAATGGTGATGGGCCTGGTAAACATTCCCTCGCTGTTCTTGACATTGAGTCTTGGCAACCAAAGATATTTATCAAGGTGTGTATGGCGGGAGTAGCAACGTATTCGCTCGCTAAGGTCTGCCTTCCCAGTTCTCTGTCTTTTTATCGATGTGCCTCTTTCACTATCTCTTGCTAACACTTTATATCAAGTTCGATAGTTTGCAAGTACGTCCATAACTTACAACCTCATATCCCCACGTCGTTCTTACTCAGCCTTTCCGGTACAGATCGTAACTTTGGTCCGTATTTCAGTCGACAAAATCCTTAATATGAGGTTCCAGGATGGCTGCTAAATACTGTTATTTTGCCTCAAGTCAGTGAACCATTTAAGAAAGGGATTTCACTGTTAGTTGCACGACTGAAGTCCTTGCATAGCAGCAGATACGAGAACTGTTATAGCTGCCGAGTTGATGAATGCATTTGTTGAGAGGTTTCCAAATGATACCCTGCAGTGTTCTAGTGGTCGTGATTGGCCCAGACACTGTTGTGTGAGTGTGACGTTTTCAGTTCCTCCAGCCACTGAACACGGAGGGGAAATTCTCTCTCTCTCTCTCTCTCTCTCTCTCTCTCTCTCTCTCTCTCTCTCTCTCTCTCTCTCTCTCTCTCACCATCGTTGCAGGTTCGGGTTGGTGGAGGTGAGGGTCTGATGCCAAACATATGTGGCCTAATATTTCTAAAATAGTCACGAGGAAGTGCGTACGTTGAGCCACACCAACCCATCAGGAAATTCGTTAGCCTCGGTCCTCACCACTGACCTTCACCACTTCCATTCACAGCAAAAACAATATGTAAGGGAGGGCGGGAAGAAAAAAACAATCGGGTAAACAAGTTCCCTTCCTGAACTATTCTAAATCAAGATTTTTTTTCCCCTAAGGACGTCAGAGGAGATCTTTCTACCTACATGTGTTGGATGGCTTTTACTCAGAGTTACTAATTCGAGAGATGTCAACGAGAACACGCCATGAAGCCCTTCCATTCACTTGGAGCCGCGCCACAACTTGACCACTACTCCCTTCCAACACAGAGCTGGTCCTGCCACTCGCTTCCCACCTTATTCCCCTTCCCCTTCCCACCTTTCCTCCCGTGGGTTAACATTTCCCTTGAAAGCTGAATGGCTCCTGAAAGACCCGAGCATCTGCACATACAGAATACTACGTACGGCACGGCGGCCTCCTCGCAATCAAGAGTGGTTCCCGACAATCTCCCAGAGTGGGGCTCTACAGCACAGCTCTCCCAACTCAGGGAAAGTTACCGCGGCTGCTCAGGCCATGACTGAGAGAGCAATCGGCCTGTCGCCAGAGTTTAAAAAGTCATTCACACCGGCAGTGCCTGGAACAAAGTGAGGACTCCCGTTGAATACATGACCCCCTCCTTCACCTCATTGCATGACAGAGGGACTGATTTCAAACAGAAAATGAAGAGATTTAACGAGCTGTTCATAATACAGTGAACTTTCTGATAAATAGAAAGGCGGGGAAAAAGAAACAAAAGAATGGTGACAGACCAATGCAGATGGCAATTACACTCTGGACAGACAACATGGGAGCCAAGCTTCACCTGAGGGTTGGGGTCAGCCCTCTCTCACCACTTGCCACAGGCCTGGTGGCTCGCGGTGGTGCTGGAGAGGGTCACACTAGACCAAGACCCCAAGAGTTCGTGCAGCTCTCGCGCTCTCTCGGTCTCTTTGTCATTTCGCACGACGACGACGACGTCGTAAAACCAGCAACGCCAACTTTATCGCAAGAACTCTGCGGGTGTCGTAACCTGGAACTTAAACTGAGACGCTGGTTGGTCACTGAACCATTAATATATATACACATTTGAGGCTTCAGTTTTATAATAATCATATTCCGACTGATACAACGTCAAAATTATCTTCATTCTAAAACATCTCGCTTCACTATAAACTGCTCACACACACACACACACACACACACACACACACACGCAAACATTCTGGAAATACACACACATTCACAGGTGTGTGTGTTTATACACACCCATTTCCACGTTCACCGTGACAACCCAACTGAAACCAAACGACAGTAGGACTACTATGTCACAAGTGTTACGGAAATACCGCAAAAGCCATGTCACAATCATCACAGAGATCCATCTTATCCTAGGATCCTCAAAGGTGCTGGCAATACGAGAGCGACATCTAATTCTGAATATCCTCGTAAAGAAATACAAATATGGGAGACACATTACTGTTATCATCGCGTCTTCAACACCTGCCACGCCGACACCGTTGTTGGGTGTGGGAACGGCAGGTGGCTGGTCAGGGTGAAGACCCTGCAGGTGAGGCAGTACCAGGCCTGGGGACGGACACTGCCCACACCACAGGTGAGGAGTGCTTCATGATAAGAGGGAAATCAGGGAAAGATAAGCCTCTCTCTCTCTCTCTCTCTCTCTCTCTCTCTCTCTCTCTCTCTCTCTCTCTCTCTCTCTCTCTATCTATCTATCTATCTATCTATCTATTCATGTATCTATCTTTTTCCATCCTTCTCTTATTTACTATCTTACAACGTTGCCACATTTCGCTGTTCACAGCAGTAGCTGTGAGGTAGCTCAGCAAAACTTCTCCTCACCTGGCTCGGGCGGAGCCAGCCAGGCAGGAGAGATGTGGAAAGGTTGCATTTCCATTTGCCTCCAATTTAACGCTTCGTGTGTTTCCAATTAATTGTCGAATTCCATTGCAGAGGGATTTTACTTCCGTAAGTCGTTTTATTCCTTTTCGACACGACGAAAAAGTTAGAATCTCGATCCCTCGTTAATCAAATGTAGTGGGCTATCGAGAGGATTCCCAATGACTCAAACCGTACACGATGCTAAAAATACGATGAGAAAAATCGAAAGCAATGATCATAAAGGATTGAAATAGACTAATATCAGTCTCAGCTTCATTCCACTTACCGCATACGCCACTCGCCTTTCAGACATTGAATCAATCTACTCCACTGAATCAATTATCTTGTGTGAATACCTCAGTGCTCAACTCCCCGCAATGGGGGTGGCCGTAAAGATGTGAATTCCGTGGATATTCCAAGAACCGGCTGGGATTCTGAGGGGCCCATGTAAATGGGATGCGCGAACATGAAAAATTCACGAACCTCACCCGGTCTACAGTGGCATATGAGCAGTCCAGGTTGTAGGCACAAAGAATAAGTGGGTAAGATTCCTGGAACAGATATCTGGTGAGTTATAGAGATGGTAACTGGTGGCTGGGTGTGCGTGCGTGGAGACGACCCGTCAGTCACATGTGGGGCATCGCAGGCCGCCTCGACCCTCTAGTGAACAGGTGTTGGGTCACACCGGGACGGGAGACACCGAGCGGGAAATGGAATCATAGACTGGAAGGTATGAGAGAGAGAGAGAGAGAGAGAGAGAGAGAGAGAGAGAGAGAGAGAGAGAGAGAGAGAGAGAGAGAGAGAGAGAGAGAGAATACCGTTGGCACGAAAGACCCTGCAGAGATGCGGAGATGTGGGGATCTTTCTAACACCACAGTTCATGCATCGTTCTGATGTTCAGGAGAGATGGCTCGCGAGACGAACCATCATCCACTTCCAAAGGAAAGATATGACTGTGGTCTAGCGGTGACAGCGGCGCGACAATGTGGTCACCCCTCGAATTCTGGCGCAGTGAGGAGCCAGAGCGCAGTCACTGGTGGTCGCAGTGGGAGCTGCGACAGTGGTCGTGCCCGTGGCGCAGTGACAAATACTGGTGGTCACTGTCATCCTGATACCACGTGTCGTGTAATCTCCATGTAAATGAGGGTCGGCACTGTGCGATGCCCGTGGTGGCGCACGTAGCGATAAGGTGGTGCACGTGGTGATAGGGTGGCGCACGTGGTGACTGGGTGGTATATGTGGTGGTACAAGTTGTGTCCGTGGTAGTACACGTGGGCCTCATGGTGACGCGGTGGTACAGGTGGGGCACGTGGTGACAAGGTGGTGCCGTGGTGTCAGGATGGTGCACGTGGTGACTTAAGCGTGGCTGTCCTCCCTCCAGTGACAGTGGGCACCGCGACCATCGCCGTGCCTGGAGGCCAGCTAATGGTGCCATTGTGCTGATCTCCGGGGCCTTTGTCTTGGGTCTCCTGGGTGAGCCAGGGCCTTTGTCTGGGGTCTCCGGGAGTGCTGTAGGGCCTTTGACTCTCACTTAGAACTGCCCTGGCCCTCCAGGCTGCCTCCCCTTGTCGCTGGCAACGGTGTGTGTTAATTAAGTACGCCAACAAGAGACAACACTCCAGGGTAAAACTGTTTACCTTCATTCTTTTTTCTTCTCTCCCACGCTAAAGAGGACCTCCCTCTGCTGCTGCATTAGTGTCGTCCAGTGACGTACACACCCACGCAAACCCTCACGGGTACTCTACACCTACACACACACATAACGCATATGGACCCATCCACAACTCAGACGCAATCACGATACCCATCAAACATTATGGCAATGTGCTCTTGTCTTACCCACACCATCATACCGACGGCACGACCCTTGGGTATGAGAGTCTTGACTCTGAACCCCATCAAGACTAGGCCTACAAAGGCCGGGCCATTGTATCCAAGGGTATCGTGCCGTCGTGATCAAGGAGGTCAAGATAGAATATTGTCGTACGTCATGAACTGTGAGGAAAAATCGAGTTGTGCCTCCTATGGCGAGCTGGCTAGCGACAATGGTGGACGCCTCTCCCTAGGAGTGTGTGTGTCTCTGTGTGTGGGATGTGGGAGTGGGTATCACTGTGGGTGTGGGTATGGGGCTGGAGGTTGGAGTAGACTGCACTGACTCAGGCAGACGTGAGACACTGGCTGAATACGTACACTTTCGCCATTTCTTACATTTCTCATATTCATGTCTGTTTATTTTTCAGTGGTTTACTCCAGGACAGGGCTGGGCCACTCCTAGCACTAGCACTTTCGTGGCCTCGCATCTATATGGGCTTCCCGGGCAGCAGTGCTGAAGAATCATGGTCACTGAATACAGTCCATAATTCGATGAGGCAATTCATTTGCCATTAACGTGATGTCATGTCTGGTACGTTACTGTCTCGGTGACAAGCCTAGCCATGCCGTGGCGAAGTACGCTGTAGTCGCAACATATATGTACACACTCGAGTGATGCTATGTACATTATGTACACATTATATCAATGGAAGGTGTCTTGAGATCCTTCACAGACAAGTTTGAAAGCGGAAATATCAGAACAGGCAAGAAAATAGATAATGGCTTTACTCAAAAAGGATTTCCCTTCAGTAAGATAAATTCAAGGTTCTACACGCGTAAGCATATTAAAGTGCATCAGTACATACACCAGACGGAATGTGGCCAAGTGAGCAACAGTCAAGGGTAAGATGCGTGAGGACCACCACACTCCCCGACTCGTGTGGCAAGGAGACGGCTTCAAGATTAAGTATGGCCAGGCTGGGCGTTGGCAACCAGGGAGAGCCCAGGCTTGGTGTTGGCAGGCGGGGAGGGGGCTAGGCTGGGTGTTGGCAGGCGGGGAGGGGGCCAGGCTGGGTGTTGGCAGGCAGGGAGGGGCCAGGCTGGGAGGGTACAGGTGAACAGCGCCCCACCCCGGCAAGACCACCAGTAATGAAAATTCAAATAAGGTTGATCTGCAATTTTCGCGAGTCATGAGTATGCACAGGAGGTGAGGTGCGGACATGCGAGCAGTGAGGGGCAGGTAGAGGCTGGATCCCTCATCTCCTCCTAAATATCTTTTAAAGTCTGCATTTAGAGTCCACCTTCGTGAACCAGAGAGGGTCGACGGTACGGCAGTGCACCACAGCTCTCCGTCCGCTGACAATAACTGTGCCACAAATTGACAGGTGACATTAGTCTGGGTCTCTCTGCGTAATGCTTCAGTAAGCGATGAACTGAACACTTTCCCCGCAAGGCAATGAACGCAGGTGTGAGGACTCCTCACATCGTCACATTATCATCCAATGATTATTTTCAGGCCATGGACCGCCAGGACTCGAACCCAGAACCATAAAATTCATAGCGAGCAACGCTGACCACTACTGTAGACAACGGAAGTCCTCCAAACAGTAGCTTATCCTCTGACCTGACATGAATTAATGACCTGAAATATCAAGACAATTATTTCCTTTAGCATCTTTGATCCCTTTAATATAGATATCTTTCCGTAGAAAAAGATAACAAGATGAACCGTGAATATCTATGTCTCACACGTAATCATACAATATCCCACATTTCCTGCCTCACCCATCCGCTCCCAGCCTTATGACACCACTCATTTCCCTCAACTTTTTCGCGTCCACATCGAGGTAATGTGCCCTAGGCCTTACTCCATCAAGCTCTTCCTGCCATATCTACCCTCGGTCCTTGGTATCACGAATCTCTCTCTCTCTCTCTCTCTCTCTCTCTCTCTCTCTCTCTCTCTCTCTCTCTCTCTCTCTCTCTCTCTCTCTCTCACACACACACACACCCACATGCTACCGACTCCCTGATACAACATTCAGTTCCAATACATCTTAATTTCACAGCCGATTTCATCTCTACGATGACCCAGACTCTTCTCGTCGCATCCCGCATCTGTGATGTTCAGGCTCTCACAGCCACAACCAGCTCTATGATAACTCACCATCCCCGCCACAACCAGCTCTATGATGACTCACCATCCCCGCCACAACCAGCTCTATGATGACTCCCCATCCTCGCCACAACCAGCTCTATGATGAATCACCATCCCCGCCATAACCAGCACTATGATGACTCACCATCCCCGCCACAACCTGCTCTATGATGGCCCCAACAAAACTACACTGCCAAGGAGAAAAATATGCCATCACTTCTTCAGCTATCAGCACCACGCCAGCATAATATCCCGTCTGCTTCTAGCCTTCATTACGGGCACAACCTTCCTGAAGCAGCTAGCACCGTGACATGCCTTGACCCTCCTGCCGTAACTGACAAGTGTGGAACCTTAACCATCCTCCGCATCCTCCGTAATCCAGTGGTATAAAGCGACCACCACCCACCACCCTATCAGCAGCAGCCCAGCCCTCGAACACCCTCCTGAGCTCAGTGTTGGCACCTACAATCCCAGCCGAGGAACCAGCTACAAATATGCCATTACGGTGAGGTAGGACGTCCCGTAGCGAGGGCTTCACCTGATGATTGCCCCGTCCGAGCCGTCAATAGCTTTGGGGTCCGCCACCAGCCAACACTGGGCAGGGAGGCAGCTCCTCATCAATTGCCATCACTGGCCTTTAGCCCCTGTATTCTATTGCGTCATATCCCTTCGTCTCTGACCTCCCCTAGATCTTTGACCCATTTTCATGCAGGATAATGACAGCTTATCTTCCCTCTAACGGTGAAATAAATGGCGCCTTCTTCACCCCCAACAGACCTACAATGTGGACCATGAGCTGGTGCGGTCGCGCGGGCGTGGTTGTAGCTGCCCTTGTTCTCCTAGTCCTGATGGCCGCCCAGACACACGCAGGACCTGTCGCTAAGAGAGTAAGTTGGTTGCCTCTTTGACCTCTGCAAGTGTTGCTTAACATGGTACCGTCCATGATGGGTGGGTGGGTCAGCCTGTTACGTGCACCGTGCGTCAGCCTAGCACACGTCGGTATACGACCCTCGGGTATGATGCCCCGACCAATGACCAGGTCAAAGGTCTGGTCTTTCTACCCGCAGGTCGTATCATCGAGCTCGAAGGGGGTATGAGGCAATGAGGAGGGATAGCACAGGACCTGAGATAAGATACTGCCCCATCAGTTCACCATGAATATGAATGGAATGTCTTGCTTATCATGTACTTACTGAAGTGACGCCTTAGGACGCGAATAGTCACCCATTTTGTAACGTTATCTTCCCTAGAATTTCACACACACACACACACACACAAAAAAAAATGAAACTGGTCATATTTGCGAGTCACAGGACGAAAAACAGAACAAAATGTTACTAGTTTAATTGTGTGTGGATTATTGTGTATATGTGGAAGTGATCAAGTCTGTGTATTTACAGGACATCGGCGACATACTCGACGGCAAGGATAAACGACCCTTCTGCAACGCCTTCACAGGTGAGACCGTCGTATACCGTGTGTATGTGTGTGTGTGTGTGGAGAGAGAGAGAGAGAGAGAGAGAGAGAGAGAGAGAGAGAGAGAGAGAGAGAGAGAGAGAGAGAGAGAGAGAATGGTGGTTACGTCTTTACGCACATGAGAGAGAGGAACCTTGATCCATTCGTGAATGCCCTACATTTTCTGAAGCATCAAAGCTCAAGCCTACCTCCACACAGGGAATAAAGTCAACTAGTACCTGAATGCAGTGGTTCGAAGCTTCAGACTTCCCTTGCTCTCTCCCCGAGGGATGACGTTTATCCACGGCGGTCCTCGGTGTTCGAGATGATGCGGACGGAGTCTGCCTTCTTGGTCAGTCGCGAGCAGACCAAGATAGAGAAGGTCACACCCTGAGAACCTGGTGGTCAGGTCACACAGTTCCCTCAAAAAGACGTGTGAGGTCTGAATGTGAAGTTTGGAGAATTACTGCAAAGGCAAAAAATGTGTACATGAAACAGAGGACATAATGATATAAACCAATACATCCTGACATATGGCACAAAAAAATGTTGAGGTCATGTCATGGGGGTGGGGAAGGGGAATATAAACTGAGTTAAAAATAATCATATACTATCACTCACGACTGGTAACACACATGAATTCATGAAGGGAAAAAAATATCAGAACAGGGAATTCTGCGACAGGCTAAGATAGTAGGGATCCGAGTCTGTCTCCCAGAAGCTAATGTGGATAATATCTCTGAGAATCTGGACGACATACCAAGCAAAAGAGGCCAAAATGCAGCTCTTTGTAGTCCAAACAGCCACAAACAATCCTGTGGAACGCAGATTCCGAAGAATGAAGACGGAAATACAAAAGAACTTATTCAGAAGTTCGGAGATTAAAATGGATGTTCCTGGAGATATAGTTCCAATATGTGTACCGTCGGCGGAACTACGGATTTAACCCACGAATGAAAACAGAATTAAACTGTAAAAAGAGATGAAAATTGAAGTCGTAAACACACCATTAAAACAAAGCCAGGAATTCCATGATCCGTCGTTGAGAGCAGCGGCAAATCTAAGGAGACTGTGGTAAGGTTGGCTGGAGATCCCTTCCATCGTCTAACATCGTCACTAACGACCACAGAAAGACCATAACGACCCCTTTCGCTAAAACCTAACTCCCATGTACGAGTATACTGTCCATATAAATGGGTAATGACCCATCCTCAACCATACTTGAGTCGAACTAAACACTGACTACATGTTTCCCCCCACCCCCCCACAACCCCACCTTCATAACTTCCCTATATTTCTAAAACAACTAACTTCGTAAGTGTGTCGCGTGTGTGTGATCTCTTGCCTAGGCCAGTGTAAGTGGGCCTGGTGGATAGATTAGAATATAAATAACCAAGCCCGTGTCTCTCTCCTTTCAGGATGTGGCAAGAAGAGGTCGGACCCTGAGCTGGAGGCCGTAGCCTCTGGCTCAGAACTTGACGCCCTGGCCAAGCACGTCCTGGCAGAGGCCCAGCTGTGGGAACAACTCCAGAACAAAGCAAGTAGTCTCTCTCTCTCTCTCTCTCTCTCTCTCTCTCTCTCTCTCTCTCTCTCTCTCTCTCTCTCTCTCTCCTTTTCTCGTTTATGTAGTAAAGTTTTAAAGTCCATAAACATAACAGAAGAACCCAGCCCCCTTGCATGTGCATGACAAATTGTTACCAACATGATGGCAACCTCCCATTCCTTTCTGGCCAACCTAACCTGTGATGACTGCATCACAGGTAGCCGCCACCAGAGGCATCGGGTGATCCCTCGACCAGATTACAATGCCCTCTGCCACTCTCCCCAACACGCCACACTGACCTCTTCTCATCTTGTCTCAGATGGAGGTAATGAGGAGTCTCGCAGGCCGCATGGAGAGCCACCCACTCTACAGGAGGAAGAGGTCCACCGCCCACCAGGCCCGTCACCATCTCACTTCCTCACCCAAACAGAAGGTAGACAAACCCACCCCACTCACCCTCACCTTCATTCGTTCATATCATACTAGATTCATATTTTAGTCATACCCAAAAGCTCCCGTTTGCTAATAACGTCTTGACAGGGAATCGTATATGTTGTAGTTTTGCCAGACGAGTGAGTAGTCGTACATAAACTCGTGGTTGTGCATTTTAATGGGATCATGTGACTTTGGGGGTATCGTTAATGCACTTACTTCTGCTCTATCACTTTTTACTATTATTGCTGATGGAAAGAAGGGAAGGGTCACAGCAAAAACAAATTCCCTTGTTACGTCCTTACTGTTGCTCGAACCTTATTAGTAAAACCCACAACAAAACACAAGTGTGTCCCACGATAACTTCACTGGTATACACAGTATGACTGTCACATGCCATGTACGAAGAAATATCAAATTTCTTACTTAAAATGTGTGGGTACGTAGCTTAGCTACAACTGGAATCTAATTCTCATCACATATGTCAGGAATAATCTTGTGTAAGAAACAGGGCCTCCCAATGGTATGTACGTAAGATCTTTAAGGAGAGACAAGTCTTTTGGTGATGTGAATACTGCACCATGTTAGTTTCTTTCATACATGGTGAATTTCTGTTACATAACATCACTGAAAATTTAGGAACAAAACAATCACGGAATTTTCAGATTCATCCCACATTAATGACTATTAATTTCTTCATTGTACTGATAAATTAAATCTGGGTAGATTTTATTGTGAAATTTATGTAGGCATCATCGACAATACAGGAAATTGTTATCGTTACAGTAGCTACGTCTAATGTCCAGGACAAAGCTTTGTCCTCTGTTGGCCCCGTCCTCTGTACTGACAACAAAAGAAGCACTTAGATGCTCTAAAAAAAAACATGAACTTTACCACTGTTAAAAAAGAAAAAAAATATTACGAATATTTTTCAAGTTTTGCAGAATTCCAACTTGTTTATATCACTTCAACATTACATAGCCAGAGCAGGGCCGGCTCTAGCTTTTATGGGTCTCCTCCAACCCTGAAACTACCCCCCCCCCCCCCCACTACACACACACACACACACACACACACCGTATCTCACGATTTCCAGAGGGGTAGGTAGGTCATGCCCCTTAGGAAAAATTCTTATTGTTCGGGACAGCATTTCCTTCTTTCTGAAGACTGCCATACAAAAATCGGGGCTCTGGGGCCCCTTTAGCTGTCGGGACTCGACGCTCTGGGCGTACAGAAGAGGCCGGCCCTTGAACCAGAGAAGTGTCGTTTGATGGATGGATTATGAAAGAAAACGGTGATACTTTTACATTACAGATTGAAAAAAAACTAACAAATATTTTTCTTTTAAAACAGATGGACACCGAGAAGCAGTGAAGAGAAGAGCTCCCCAGTGAGGCCGCTTCCTCCCCGGCGTTTCAATTAAGCAGTGACCCAGCCATTTTGTTTGCATTCAAGACGGCGGCAGTGTGAACGCCTAATTAACTGGTCAACACATTCCCTTTCATTGGCTGTCACCTGCGATTCCTCACTGGCTGCATTCCTCTCAACTGCATGGACACATTCTAGTTTTGCCAGTCACGAAGAGTGTACAAAAAATTCTCTCAAATATGTGGTTTTGAAAAAAATTATGTATGACATGTCCGGTTCCATTTCGACGGACTACAACGTTTCCAATATATTTGTTATTACCGATCAAAGTAGGTCTCACGGTGTGGTTCAAACGTAGAATACATTTCTTTTTTCTCTTATATCAGTATGTTTGTCATTTTGCATGGTGCCGCACTGCATTATGCGAGTGCTCCATGAAAGCACCAAGTCGATCAGCAAACTTTGGATGCTCTGTGCCAGCTTATTGGATGAGTTGTGACGCTGGTTATCTAGCGATGTGATGGCGATCTCGTGTGTTTGGGCTCTGTTGTCCTGTGCTACGCAAAATATCTTGCTGTCAACGCTGTGTACAGTAAAAATAAATAGCATTGGATGATTTGGTGTTCAAACGAATTACAATCTTCTGTTCCTCCCAATGAGCCTTTTATTAACCACTGTCTATCTACTGAGTTCACCTGAAGATACTTTATGGGAAGCTGGTCTTTTTAGTCTGATACCTGTAGCACCTACGTAGGTTACTACAGGCCCCATCACTCTCTATGTTTGCTAAATGCACACAAACGTAAAATGCAGACATGTTCACAAGAGGAAACTAAAGGCTCACATGAACTAGTGTCGTTCTCCTGGAGTGGTTTTAATGGGAAAGATCTTCATGTGGCAATGACAAAATGTCTCGTTTGCAATATCGGAGAAACCCTAAATTCAATAGAAAAAAAAAAAAAAAAAAAAAATATATATATATATATATATATATATATATATATATATATATATATATATATATATATATGTGAAGAGATTCTGTCAAGAAATAAAACTCCTCGCTATGTGAAATCTATTTCAAGTATTGGTGGCCATCTTGGATAGTGGGTGGGTCAAGCGGCACCGTACTGAAAAGGGTCCACCTAAGAATCATCCCCAACAAGACTGGTTCAAGTTGTCCCACTGGTTATTAAGAGTTATCATGAAGATTTCTATGAGATTTTATTTTAACAACGTATTTGCATTATCGTCAAAATGTAAAATTTCAGAGATATGCTAAACAACTCGTAATCATGTTTCAAAACCTCCATTTGAGTAAATTTTGCCAACTTGAAGAACGTTATACTTAATGTAACTGCGGCCATCTTAGACGATGGTGGGGGTTGCAAAATGCATCTTAATTAAAGGATAACTGGAGGATTATCCCTGCTAAGTCTGGTTCAAAGTAATTCAGTACTAAAAAAAAAAAAGAAAAAAAATGGCTAACGGACACATGAATATCTTAAATAACAACAGCCATCTTGGAAGGTGGTCAAGGAAATAAGTTTACGAGAGGACCACCAAAGTACCAATCACTCCATGCTTGGTTCAGACTAGCCCCGCATTTTCAGAGAAGAATGGAAATGGAAAAAAGTCTATGACTATATAGTGGATAGCATTTTCACCATAAAACAGCGGTACATGTAGTATTTAGGAATCTTTGAGTTACTTGATGAGCAAGCCACTGCAGCAGGTGGAACAGTACAACGCATAAGGAACACAATTACCTTCTTTCTACATAATATTGCGTAGCCAATATCAAGACGTTCAATTTCTGTTGTCGCTTCATTAGCTTAGCATCGTTGCCTTCTTAGCTACCTTTCAGCAAAGCTTATTATAAATGTCATAAGTAAACAAGTCTAAATACTCTGATACTTGACTGTTAATCAATACTCTATGACCAGTTAACCAGTTTCCTAACCGATAAAGTACAAACCAACTATACAAACGCTTTCTGATATCCTGTGAATGATGTTAAAATTTGAAATTTCACCGTGCCAATCTTTTCCACTTCATATCCGATGAATGTCAAAGACAAATATTATTCAACGAGAAATGGAAAAACTCCAGGAGTGGTCAGACCTATAGTAGATAAATTTTGACTCGACCAAATGCAAAGACGGAGATGGGACACGGGAAATGTGGCTAGGTTATGCCCATCATAAGAGTCAATACAAGACAGGAATTTAGGAGCTGACATCAAGTACCCACAATACCGCTTTTAAGTGCCGACAATATCACTTAACATTAGGGTAAGTTAAGCGAAAAACCAATGTACTAGGTTACTGCCGCCAGTGCCCTATGTATGTACATGAATACGGAAACGTTGCAACTACTCTACAGCAATATGTAGACCCATGTTTGAAGTAACCATGTACAATTTGGTCACCGAGATCTAATATCTATCATATTCCAACACCAGGTGTCAACCTTCGCTCTTGAGTAATTAGACAGCTTCATCACTGGGTGAGGCTAGCACCTGCAGACTTTCCCCAATGGTAAAGAGAAAACGGGAGATATTACTTATCTCAAGTTTCTAAAATCATCGTAACAATGTCGATAATGACCAGTTCCCTGAAACAGAGAGGTAAACAGAAAAACAAGACGCAGGGTGGGTTCCTGTCGTGATAAATGTGAGGACATGTGAACAAGTCTCTCCTCGCTCTTCCTCTCCAATGTCCAACAGTCACTCCATTTCCATTTTGCACACCATATTCAATTCTCTGATAAACAATCGTCTTACTATCACACTTCTCTTGAACTATTTCATTTAATACCCAATCAAACCTTCACACACAACATATTATCCATCACATTTCATTTTCAACACTTCCATCTTGATCCATACTTTTTTTTTTTTCATTTACGACCCACGCCATCAAACATGACCATCTTTGCCCTCACATAAAAAGACTTCTCTTTCCACAATTTCCTTAACGCACACAGAACCAAGCTCCCTTACCCTACACTATAGCTCACCTCAGCTCCCATAATTCCATGATTATTATATAACCCAAGTATTCCTTCTTCAGAGGCTCTTACAATCACAGCTTCTTTCTTAACTGATAACATATGATGTATTAGTGAGCAGACTTAATCGTCCACTGTCAGTAAAACTCTAAAGATGGACATGCTGTTCATCTTTATTCTTTCTTTCAGAATGAATGCCGAACTTAGAACAGACCTCGTAATTCTGATAAATAAGAAAATGAACGGCAGATTACTTACCTGAACGAGAGACATGGACATGTAAAGGCCTGACGTAAACCACATAACGACAACGATACTCGACTCAGTTTAGAGGCACACTTGAAACCACACAAACCCAGGCGTCGGGTCGTGGTTCATGTTTCTTTTCATTTTAGCAATTTCCATTATTTCTAAAAAAAAAAAAAATCCAGTTCTTGTTTTATTGAGCTTATTTCACATTAATAATACTAATACTAATACTAATAATAATAATAATAATAATAATAATAATAATGATAATAGTAATAATACCTTTAAAAGTCTGTAACGAATTCAGGGCTTCCAAGGAGGGAAAAATACGAGTAATATAGGGATGTGGTAGAAGAATAGAACGCAAAAGTTCATTTCCTTATACGGTAATCAAGTTTGGTAAAGCCTCTAATATTACGCCTTGATATCAGCGAAAATCATATCGCAGTTACTTCTTGACATCATGCTAGGATACGTTCCATTAGCTTCCTTGAATCTGTACTACGTTACAAAGACACGTTTCTCGGTTCAGTGTCTTTGTGTTTGATTAGCTTCCCTGGATCGGTATAGTCTCCCATTTTACCTATGTCTGTGGTTAACAAAAAAATACTATCAAGAAAACTAACCCAAAGTACCGAAGTGATGACGACCGTTAAGTCATTCGTCCATGCAGAAACGAAACTTTCATGGCTTCTCAAAAGTGATGATCAATCCCTTATACCATGCCAGCAGGTCTGATGTTATGCATGCGAAAACCACATGCTAGTATCATCAACACAATGGCAACTACTCCGTCCTTTGGCGGGTGAACATGAGGTGAAACATTTTGATTAAACTTTTCACTTAACACTGCTTCTCAGCTAAAGATATTTCAGTCATTTATCACTTATACTTCGATATTTCCTGCTCATCTTGCTTGCTCTACATTTTCCGAAGAAAAAAGTTTACTGCATATGATTATTTTCCTTGAAACCTAGCAGCAAGGGAAAAGAAAGCAAATGCTCGATTTTATAGCGGGAACATCAACTACAAAATACCAGAAACGATTCTGATCCCTTACCATACTCTTGCAAGGTCATACCTTGAATGTACAGTCCAAAAAATGGAGAAGAACTGGAAGAAATAGGAGAACGGTTGCAAAACTTATCCATCTCTCAGAAATCTCCGAACAAAGATCAGGATTTCTTTTAAGAAGCATAAACTCCACAGTGATCTAATGCAAGTATTCGTTTTTGTTTTTTTTAACAAATTCGATGATGTATATCACAGAAATCTTTTTGAAATACAAGAGAAAACCGTCACTGAGATAAATGAAGTAAGCCTTGTAACAGATGTAACACTGATGTGGCTAAGTCTCTTTGCCTATCGATGCTTTCAACCCTGAAATAAATTATCAACAAATGTTATTGCAAAGACCACAAAATCCTTTACAAACCGGCAAAAAAAAATGTCATGTTCATATGCCTTTTGATTAAACACGAGGAAAAATATACATCAATTCATTTCTCCACTTCTAAACCTTAAGAGTATATCATAGTGCAGCAGAGGGTGGGACATTGGAGTGAGATTTTATGGCAGGAATTTCCCTTCCTGTCTTATTAAAGTATATGCAAACTTCCTTCATTAATGCATGGCTTTCCTTCCATTGTTTTTCATACGCCTAATGCTAACGGGTGGAGTATAGTGGAAAAAGAGCACTACTAACTATATTATCTTTACCTTATCTAGTTAGTGTAGAAATGGATAAACCTAGGCTCATAACAATTAACCTAAACCAAAATGTGTGTAGATCATAGATAGATATAACTACCTAAGTCTGTCCTCACAAATTCTTGATAAAAGAAAACGAGAAATTCGTAAACACTGGCACGACGTCTGATTGTCCGGAAACGTGACTATCTTGTGGTTACAGATAATTTGTCTATATCTGTATCCTCCCTGTTAGATGTGATAACGATTTTGACAGGTTAGATCCTATCATTTCATGTGTGTAAGGGACTAAGAAATGACTGGTTAGTACTAACTGTTAAGTGCCAGTGCGTTTATTATTTGACAGGTTTAGTGACCTATTACTAAACAGCCACACGAGCAGTTGTTCTGACAGTGAAGTTGCAGTTTAGGGGTAACACTGAAGTAATGTCAGGGTCTTAAAATGCATAACAGTGGACTCATTGAAGTATTTGGGAACGGGTGAAGGTGATTTAAGGATATCCATTTTTCCCCTGTGATTATTAGATAGGTGTTAATAAGGTCGGTGATTGACAGGGAATATGTGAGGTAAAGGTAAGTGAAGTACTAACATGCAGCGGTAGAACCAACGAAAACTTCACTGAACTTCATGAGAGTTGAGATTTACCTTACTGTACAGTATTATGGTCAAATATACCAAAGACATTGGTTGCCTTCTGTTAGAGGAAGTAAACACACCTGGCGAACACAGCAAACACTGTTAGTGAAAAAAAAAAAAAAACAGTATAAATGACTTGATTTTTTTAATGAAATCAAAAGATAAGGTAAGTTTAATTTGCTAGGGAAAGTTAGGTGATGTTTTGAAATGTATTGTTGATATCTAGAGGTAATTTAGTATATCTTACCTCACATTTCCCTAAACCACAAAACCTTCCCCACTATCATTATTTATTACAGTATGATAAATGATAATGCACCACATCGTATTAGCCTGGCCTAAATAACTTTTACTAAATATAAGTAGTTCATTGATGTGCATTTCTTCAATGAATTTGATAAAACTGGGACTTTATTAAAGTGATATGCAAGCATAATGATCTTGATCTGTTCTCACAAAGATTAGTTTAATGTAGATTTCCTAGATCACCTGATGATTTCCCCCCTAACGTTTTGTCTAATCATCTTCCTTCATATGGGTATTTTGTCATATTTGTGAGAAAGTCCACGACGAAAGAAATATTGTTTTAGAAAGTTGAAAAACCTTTTCTCTACGAGATGCTTTCCCACAAGACTTCTTCCTGTTTTTCTTACCAAGCCCTGTCCCCCCACAAAAAAAAACTATTCTCAATCTTCAGTCGTTGCTGTGGGTTGGCATGTGTGATCTGCAAGATGTAAACACAAAGTTGTTGATGGGTGCTAGTTGCTGATTGGTTAAGGGTGGCCCCATTAGATAAGCATTGATTGTAGACACCTGTATGTTGATTTTGGAGGGTGTTTAGTAGTTGGGGAAGGGCCTAGGCTGGTGGTGTAGATGCTTCTTCTTTATGTAAGTATAAGATAAGCATTCACGGGCTACCCAGGGATGAGCACATAGGTTTGAATCCTGGATGGGTCAGTCAGTCCACAGTCAACCCAGATGTTCATCCATCTCCAGGAGTTGGTCATTAAAATGGGTACCTTCAGGATAGGGTATTTATATATATATCCCTGGGAATAGGGGAGAAAGAATGCTTCCCGTGTATTCCGTGCGTGTTGTAGGTGACTAGAAGGGGAGGGAGTGGGGGGCTGGAAATCCTCCCTTCTCGTTTTCAATTTTCCAAAAGAAGGAACAGAGAAAGGGGCCAAGTGAGGATATTTCCTCTAAGGCTCAATCCTCTGTTCGTAACGTTACCTCGCTAATGCAGGAAATAGCAAATATGTATAAAAGATATATATATGTGTAATTATTTATTTATTCATTATACTTAATTGCCATCTCTTGCGTCAGTGAGGTAGCACAAGGAGATAGACGAGGAATGGCCCAACCCATCCATGTACACATGTATTTACATAGAAGCCCATACATGCATATATACATACATATACATTTCAACGTACACATACATACACATACGCAGACATATGCATATATACACATGTGCATATTCATACCTGCTGCCTTCATCCATCCCCATCGCCACCCCGCCACGCATGAGATAGCATCCCCCCACCAGCAAGGTAGCACCAGGAAAAGACAAAAAAGGCCACATTTGTTCACACTCAGTCTCTAGCTGTCATGTGTGATACGCCAAAACCACAGCTCCCTATCCACATCCAGGTTAGGTTAGGTTAGGTTAGGTTAGGTTAGGTTAGGTTAGGTTAGGTTAGGTTTTGCACACTTTTCCAAACTCAATCACCAACTTCTGCAGTTTCTCACTCAAATCAGCCCCTAGAGCTGTATCATCGACAAACAACAACTGACTCTTTTCCTTGGGCCCTCTCTCCAAAACTCTGGCATTTACCTCCCTTACCATCCCGTCCATAAACAAATCAAACAACCATTGGGACATCACACACCCCTGACGCAGACTAACATTCACTGGGAACCAATACACTCTTCTCTCATCCTACTCATACACATACCTTTCATCCTTGGTAAAACTTTTCACTGCTTCTAGCAACTTACCTCCCACACCATATACTCTTAAGACCTTCCACAAAGCATATCTATCAGCCGTATCATATACCCTCTCCAGATCCTTAAATGCTACATACAAATCCATTTGTATTTCTAAGTATTTCTCACACATATTCTTCAAAGCAAATACCTGATCCACACATCCTCTACGACTTCTGAAATCACACTGCTCTTCCCCAGTCTGATGCTCTGTACTTTACTTCACCCTCTCAGTCATTACACTCCCATATAATTTCCCAGGAATACTCAGCAGACTTATTCCTCTGTAGTTTGAACATGCCCCTTTATCCCCTTTGCCCTTGTACAGTGGGACTATACATCCATTCCACCAGTCTTCAGGCACTTCACCATGGTCCATACGTACATGGAATATCCTTACCAACCAGTCAACAACACAATCATCCCTTGTTTTTTAATAAATTCTACTGCAATACCATCCAAACCCACCACCTTGGCAGATTTAATCTTCTGCAAAGCTTTTACTACCTCTTCTCTCTTATCCAAACCATTCTCCCTGACCCTCTCACTTCACACACCACTCTGACCAAAACCCCCAATGATCTGCCACTCTGTCATCAAACACATTAAACAAACCTTCATAATACTTATTACATCTCACTTCATCACTACCTTTTATTACTTACCCACTTGCCCCCTTCAATTATGTTCCCATTTGTTCTCTTGTCTTATGCACATGATTTCTCTCCCTCCAAAATATCTTTATATTCTCCCTAAAATTTGATGATATTCTCTCAAGCCAACTCTGATTTGCCCTCTTTTTCTACCCTTGCACCTTTCTCTTGACCTTGTGCCACTTTCTTTATACATCTTCCTGTCATTTGCACTCCTCCCCTGCAAGTATCATCCAAATGCCTTTCTTTTCTCTTTCACTGACAACTTTACTTCTTCATCCCACCACTCATTACCCTTTTTAGTCTGCCCACCTCCCCCTTTCTCATGCCACATGCATCTTTTGTGCAAGCCATCACTGCTTCCCTCAATACATCTCATACATCACCCAGTCCCCTCACGTCATTTGCTCTCACCTTTTGCCATTCTACACTCAGTCTTTCCTGATACTTCCTCACACAAGTCTCATTTCCAAGTTCACTTACTCTCACCACTCTCTTCTCCCCAACATTCTCTCTTCTTTTTTGAAAACCTCTACAAATCTTCACTTTTGCCTCCACAAGATCGTGATCAAATATCCTTCCAGCTGCCGCTCTTAGCACATTAACATCCAAGAGTCTCTCTTTTACATGTCTATCAGTTAACACATAATCCAATAATGCCCTTTGACAATCTCTCCTACTCACATACGTATACTTGTATCTATCTCTCTCCATTTATTTATAGATATAGCATTGATAGGATGGCCTTGATTAGGGCCTCAGTTGCCTGTGCTGTCTCAGCAAACACAAATGAAAATTATATTTTTATATTTCCAGGTGGGACTTCATTTTGCATATGTCTAATCACATTACTCTACATGCACGTCAGGTGTTACCAGACTGTGCCTGCTCAAGATTATACTGCGAGTGAAAAGTCACCATTGACAGGGCTGCATCTTTGGTAGTACAGTCTTGTCAAAGATCTCCTCACTCCAAAGGAGTCTACATTTTTCTTCTACTAGAAGTAGCACAGCACAGCAGGAGCCCTTAGGTTCTGGGTAACACTTGGACTCTTTCATAGAAATTGGTCCTGGGGTAATTATAGATAAGATGAATAAATAAACATACACATCATGCTAAAAGTAGCTACAGAAGTGGGCATGTAGATCTGACATCGTACCAAGATGAAGCATGTGCAACCTCTTTGATGATGTAAGGGTGACTGATATGCATGATATTTTTGTATGGCGTTGATGTAAACAAATATCACCTGTGAACTTGGATAAAACATCAGATGATGTGTGGAACATTAGCTTTGTAACACGTGTTGCATGAAGCAGCTAAAGGGTTAAGGGACAAAAGCTGATGACAATGCCATTTTATTATCAACTTAAACTACGTTGAGAAAAAGTAGATAAGTAAGAATTAGTTGTACCAAGGATAGCCAAGAGGACATGATGAAATAAACTTGTTATGCATATACAAAACAGAAAGTTGAAGATGGCTAATCTGAAAAGAGAAAGTTTGATTAATTCATATGAAGACACTCAAGTCTCCAGATGAATACCTTAATAAATCATGTTTGCCTTTCTTTGCTTCCGTGCTCTTGTGGTAATGCATTCCAACTTCAGTGTTTTTTTTTTTTTTTTTTTTTCTGTCTCCCGCGTTTGCGAGGTAGAGCAAGGAAACAGACGAAAGAAATGGCCCAACCCACCCCCAAACACATGTATATACATACGTCCACACATGCAAATATACATACCTACACAGCTTTCCATGGTTTACCCCAGACGCTTCACATGCCCTGATTCAATCCACTGACAGCACGTCAACCCCAGTATACCACATCGATCCAATTCACTCTATTCCTTGCCCTCCTTTCACCCTCCTGCATGTTCAGGCCCTGATCACACAAAATCTTTTTCACTCCATCTTTCCACCTCCAATTTAACTTGTGTTAAATTTCGATATTAGAACTTGTTCGATACAGTTCTCCAAGTTCAGAGGAGCTGTGTTAATATTGTTTTATTAATTTTTTCATTATTAGAAATTAAATATTTTCACACACAGAGGTGTAGAAGTGTGCCTCCTAAATTACTAAACCATGTCTTTGCTCATTTAGATTGTAAACTTTAAATGTTTGAGAGCCTTTGCTCTTTACCAGTTGGTGATGTGCCACTTTGTTGTAGCTTACTAAGACCACTTTACCTCGGACAGAATCAAATCAGAATTTGTCATATGAAATCTTTTCCATCTGGACTTCCCCAGGGCTCACAGTTCAGAGTGAAAACATATGGAGCATGGCAGTGCCTCCACAGCTTTGTGAAGTCACGGTGAAAGTTGAGGCAACAGACATCAGTAAACCTCGTTGTCTGCTTGATATGACTGTAAGTAGTTCATTATGCCTTATAGAAGTATAACTGTGAATTTTGTAGATGATACATGAATGAATTACATGTAATCTAGTTTAACAAGCTTTACATTTGTGAGGGGTCATCTCTCTCTTTCTTAGACATTTGTCCTGGGGTAATCATGAGTTACTGATTATTGATTAAATGAGTAGGTTGGTAGTAGTTGATCGACAGCCAACAACCAGGAAAGAATACTACCAGTACTACCCACCTCGGTATTGGGTGGGTTAGTAATGCTTGCATAGTGAGCCAGCACCTCAGTTGTCATGTTGGACTCCTTTGACCCGGGTAGCTGTCATTACTTTCTGCTTCACCCAGATGTGGAGTATTGGCACTCTGTCCACAAACATACAATCTCTCTTTATCATGCATATCACTTGACAATGTTTAATTTGCACAGCTTATTCTTCATATCTAGATTTTCCAGTGATGGGCAGTATGCACTTGCCCTGCCTTTTTGCAAAATGTTAGGAGCAATAGACAGTAGCAGTGGGTAGAAACATGTAGGCAGGAGCATTAGGTAGAAGTAGTTAGAAGGAACATGAAGCAGGAGCCTCTGCAAACACTGTGTTAGACTTGCCCACTCCCCATGGCCTGTTAAGGGTGAGGCACAAAAGACTAGGAAGAGGCACTAGAGTTCACTGGTTATGGAGACTCTAATGCTGTGACAACCCCTTTGACAGTGTTCCAGTTGGGAACAGGCATCAGAGATATGGATAGATAGATATATAGAAATATATTATTTATGTTTATAATGGTGTTTTAGCTACGTCTTATCATTTTATATCAACTGATTGTTATATTTCTTTCTGTTATTTCCCCTGATGATGTGATTATTACTCAAAAGTGCACTTGGGTGGGCAGTTTAGAAAGGTTAGTGAGTGGTTAGATGAAGAAGTAAGGTTGTTAGTGAAAGAGAAAAGAGAGGCATTTGGATGACACTTGCAGGAAAGTAGTGCAAGTGACTGGGAGATGTATAATAGAAAGTGGCAGGAGGTCAAGAGAAAGGTGCAAGGGTTGAAAAAGAGGGCAAATGAGAGTTGGGGTGAGAGAGTATCATTAAACCTTAGAGAGAATAAAAAGATGTTTTGGAAGGAGGTAAATAATGTGCATAAGACAAAAGAACAAATGGGAACATTGGTGGGAAGTGATAACAGGTAGTGATGAATTGAGGAAATGGAGTGAGTATTTAGAAGGTTTGTTGAACATGTTTGATGATAGAGTGGCAGATATAGGGTGTTTTTTTCAAGGTGGTGTGCAAAGTGAGAGGGGTCAGGGAGAATGATTTGTTAAGAGAGAGGAGGTAGTGAGAGCTTTGCAGTAGATGAAATCCGGCAAGGCAGAGGGTTTGGATGGTATTGCAGTAGAATTTATTAAGAAAGGGGGTGACTGTGTTGTTGATTAGTTGGTAAGGATGTTCAGTGTATGTATGGCTCATGGTGAAGTGCTTGAGGATTGGCGTAATGCATGCATAGTGCCAGTGTACAAAGGCAAAGGGGAAAAAGGTGAGTGTTCAAACTACAGAGGCAAAACTTTGTTGAGTATTCCTGGGAAATTTTATGGGAGCGTATTTATTAAGAGGGTGAAGGCATGTACAGAGCATCAGATTGGGGAAGAGCAGTGTGATTTAAGAAATGGTAGAGGATGTGTGGATCAGATGTTTGCTTTGAAAAATGTATTAGAGAAATAATTATAAAAACAGATGGATTTGTATGTAGCATTTATGGATCTGGAGAAGGCATATGATAGGGTTGATAGAAATACTTTGTGGAAGGTTTTAAGAGTGATGATAGGGTTGTTAGAGATGCTTTGTGGAAAGTTTTAAGAGTGGGAAGTAAGTTGCTAGAAACATTGAAAAGTTTTTACCAGGGATATAAGGCATGTGTATGAGTAGGAAGAGATGAGAGAGATTGGTTCTCACTGAATGTTTGTTTGTGGCAGGGGTGTGTGATGTCCCCATGGTTGTTTAATTTGTTTATAGATGGGATGGTTAGGGAGGTAAGTGCAGGAGTTTTAGAGAGAGGGGCGAGTATACAGTCTGTTGGGGATGAGAGGGCCTGGAAAGTGAGTCAGTTGTTGTTTGCCGATGATACAACTCTAGTGGTTCATTCGTGTGATAAACTGCAGAAGTTGGTGACTGAGTTTCAAAAAGTGTGTGAACTGAGAAAGTTGAGAGTAAATGTGAATAAGAGCAAGATTATTAGGTTCAGTAGGGTTGAGGGACAAGTTGATTAGGATGTAAGTTTGAATTGAGAAAAATTGGAGGAAGTGAAGTGTTTTAGATATCTGGGAGTGGACTTAGCAGTGGATGGAAGCAGAAGTGAGTCATAGGGTGGGGAAGGGGGTGAAGGTTCTGGGGGTGTTGAAGAATGTGTGGAAGGCAAGAGCGTTATCTCTGAGAGCAAAAATGAGTATGTTTGAAGGAATAGTGGTTCCAACACTGTTGTATGGTTTTGAGGCATGGGCTATAGATGGGGTTGTACAGAGGAGGGTGGATGTGTGGGAAATGAAATGTTTTAGGACAATATGTGGTGTGAGTTGGTTTGATCAAGTAAGTGAAGAAAGGGTAAGAGAGATGTGTCGAAATGTTAAGAGTGTTGCTCAGAGAGCAGAAGAGGGTGTGTTGAAATGGTTTGGACTTATGGAGAGAATGAATGAGAAAAGATTGACAAAGAGGATATATGTGTCAGGTGGAGGGAAGAAGAAGGGGGAAACCAAACTGGAGGTGGAAGGATGGAGTGAAAAAGATTTTGAGCAATTGGGGCCTCAAGATAGAGGAGGGTAAGAGGTCTGTAAGGAATAGAATGAATTGGAATGATGTGGTATACCAGGGTCGACATGCTGTCACTGGACTGAACCTAGGCATGTGAAATGTCTGGGATAAACCATGGATGTGAATAGGGAGCTGTGATTTTGGTGCATTACACATGACAGCTAAAGACTAAGTATGAACAAATGTGGTCTTTTTCCTGGCACTACCTCGCTGAAGTGGGGGGGCAGTGATGCTTTTTCCTGTAGGGTGGGGTAGCGATGGGAATGGATGAAGGCAAGCAAAAATGAATATATACATATGTATGTATGTATTATCCCTGGGGATAGGGAATTAAGAATACTTCCCACGTATTCCCTGCGTGTCGTAGAAGGTGACTAAAAGGGGAGGGAGTGGGGGGCTGGAAATCCTCCCCTCTCGTTTTTTTTTTTTTAATTTTCCAAAAGAAGGAACAGAGAATTGGGCCAGGTGAGGGTATTCCCTCAAAGGCCCAGTCCTCTGTTCTTAATGCTACCTCGCTAACGCGGGAAATGGCGAATAGTTTAAAAGAAAAGAAGAAAGTATGTATGTATATGTCTGTCTGTGTGTATATATATTTATGTATATGTATGTATATGGGTGTTTATGTATATGTATGTGTATATGAGTGGATTGGCCATTCTTCATCTGTTTCCTGGAGCTACCTCGCTGACGCAGGAAACAGTGATTATGTGTAATAAGAAACGGAAATTTATATTTGTTCATTTATTATTCTTGATCACCGCCTCCTGCGTCAGTGAGATAGTGCCAGGAAACAGGTGAAGAATGGTCCACTCACTCATATATACATATATATATGCATAAATGCCCTTACACACACATATACATACATATACATACACACATATAAACATGTGCATATTCATACTTTCTTGCCATCATCCATTCCTGGCACTACCCCATGCCTCAGTAAGGTAGCACAAAGAAAACAGACAAAAAAGGCCACATTCATTCACACTCAGTCTCTAGCTGTCATGTGTAATACACCAAAATCAAAGCTCCCTATCCACATCCAGGCCTCACAGACCTTTCCATGGTACCCTAGATGTTTCCCATGCCCTGGTTCTGGCCATTGACGGCACGTCGACCCCGGAATACCACATCATTCCAATTCACTCCGTTCCTTGCATGCCTTTCACCCTCCTGTATGTTCAGTCCCCGATTGTTCAAAATCATTTTCACTCCATCCCTCCACCTCCAATTTGGTTTCCTGCTTCTCCTTGTACCCTCCACCTCAGATACATATATCCTCTTTGTCAGTCTTTCCTCGCTCATTCTCTCCACATGTCCAAACCACTTCAACACACCTTCTTCTGCTCCCTCAACCACACTCTTTTTATTTCCACAAATCTCTCTTACCCTTCCATTATTTTCTCGATATATATTTATATCCTCCATGGCAGTCAATCACAATGATTTCACTTCTAAAACACACAAACTCTAGAGTTCCCAGTGAGCAGTTCTTGCTCCAACCATTTTCACTCTCTTCCTACATGACCTCCCATTACCTCCGGCAAAACACATGAAGGTCCTTTCACATGCAGATGACGTCACAGTCACATAGCCACACCCTGCCACCACAGTAGCAACAACAGATATGTAGCACTTAAGTTGGAATAATAGCTCACCCAGTATAGATTATGTGTATCTTCACAGAAGTTTGTGATCACTCCCCACACAAAAATGAATCCAACTCTCACCTTCAATCACCCGGATGGACAATCACTCCTTCTAAACTAAACACAAACCATTCTAGTCATCACATATAACACACACATAACTTTCACTCCCCACACCAATAACAACACAAAAGTGACTAACAAACTAAATGACTTCAGAACATCAACTGACATCATACTTGGACAATAGAAAAGGATCCTTCAGCATCTTCCACAAATAATTCATCTGCTCCTTTAAAACTGTGCCTCACCTGCCTGGCTTTCCATCCTCTTCAAAGTGCTAACTTCTGTGGATAGTGAATGATGATGGCTAGTTACTTGACATTACCTCACCTCCACATTATGACATCATAGGCCTGATTTGGTTGTTGGTGCCCGTGAATGAGAATCCTCCAACCTTATGAATATTATGGTAGTTCAGTAGAGTGAATGTTCCCTCATGGCCACAACCTTGCCTTTATTTGGAATAAGAATACTATGGTAGTAAAGTAGGGTGAATATTCCCTTATGGCTTCAACCTTGCCTTTATTTGGAATTTAAATACTGTGGTAGTAAAGTAGAGAGAATCTTCCCCTATGGATATGACCTTGCCTTTATTTGGAACATATATATTTTGTTTTATGTTATGTGTTTTGCATTTAGGGCTGGGTGATACAGGTAGACTTTACCAACACTTGTAACTGATAATTTTAAAGCACATACATTATATACCAAAGCATTTTCCAACTCAGAGAGTACTCAGATTTTGATTTTTATGTAATAATACCTTATCTAGTGGTAAGGGTGAGTCCATGAGTTTATAGATAACTGCAGAACATCGTGAAAAAGTGTAACACAACATTCTATCATGTCCTGAAAACCTGATTAAGGTATTATATCTCATGAAGTTTTTCCATGAATATAAACTTTTCTTATTTTAAAGAGTTAAGTTTTATTACGTTTAGCCAGTTTCTTATATATCACATATTGTGGAAAAATGTTTGCTATCACAGTGGTAGAGATTTTTTTATTTGTTATACTTAATCACCGTCTCCTGTGTTAGCGAGGTAGTGCAAGGAAACAGATGGGGAATGGCCCAACCCACCCACATACACATCTGTTTTTGTGAGGAATTACAGGACTAATTTTTAGTTTTCTTTATTCCAGATACTGGAGGATCCTAAAAATGATCATAGAGAAAATATAAGCTTAGAACTTAGTCCAGAAGCTCTTGCAACTGCTATTGATTCCCTGGTTAAAGTACGTGCCCAGTTAGACTCTATTGCTAGAAAAACAAAAGCATGAAATGCTTAAACAGGTGTGAAGAAATTGCTGTTCTGTAGTGTTGTGCAGGAGTAAGCCACATTTAATAGTGCATATAATTTGTATTTGGTCTGTTTGATAGTAGGATAAAAGCAGTTCTTATTGCAGCAAAAATTTATACAAATATTTTACTGGATAACTCCTATAGATTTATAATGATCTTTGTGTAATGAATATTGTACTATTATTGCTTGTACTGAGTTAAATTATTTTATTGTTATGTCATTGCTTTATACAATGGCAGAATATCTGCAATTATAAGAGTAAAGAAAGAGGAAGCTTGCTTAGAAAAGAAACTGACACTGAAGGCAGAGTGTTGTTGGTTATGAAAGGTAAAGCCAAATCCTGCAAGCAAAGTGATGGAAGTTAAAGAAAATATTTCAATGGAGACAGCTGAGGAAAAAGATGAGTTTTCTTTCCGACCCCAACGAGAGCAGAGAAGCATAAGGCCGCAACAAATTACACTTCCCAAAGATCTCCAGCGCCATCCAAAAAGTCGGCCCTCTGAAAAGCAGCGGAGGTAAGTAAAAAATGTCTTCAAAATATTTGATTTTTTTGTTTGTTTCTTTATTTGACACATGGCAACAGGGGTATAAGCTATAATCAATGTTTCTTTAATAAGACTCGACTACAGTCAATTTTTAGAAAAATACCTTGGACTACAAACATTTGTGAAAAAAATATTTATTTTTTATCATTGTACTTTGTCGCTGTCTCCTGCATTAGCGAGGTAGCGCAAGGAAACAGATGAAAAGAATGGCCCAACCCACCCACATGCACATGTATATACATACACGTCCACCCACGCACATATACATACCTATACATCTCTACTTATACATATATATACACACAGACATATACATATATACCCATGTACATAATTCATACTGTCTGCCCTCATCCATTCCCGTCGCCACCCCGCCACAAATGAAATGAGAACCCCCTCTCCCCGCATGTGCGCGAGGTAGTGCTAAGAAAAGACAATAAAGGCCACATTTGTTCAGTCTCTAGCTGTCATGTATAATGTACCGAAACCACAGCTCCCTTTCCACATCCAGGCCCCACAAAACTTTCTGTGGTTTACCCCAGACGCTTCACATCCCTTGGTTCAATCCATTGACAGCACATCGACCCCGGTATACCACATCATTCCAATTCACTCTTATTCCTTGCACGCCTTTCACCCTCCTGCATGTTCAGGCCCCGATCACTCAAAATCTTTTTCACTCCATCTTTCCACCTCCAATTTGGTCTCCTGCTTCTCCTCGTTCCCTGACACATATATCCTCTTTGTCAATCTTTCCTCACTCATTCTCTCCATGTGACCAAACCATTTCAAAACTCTTTCTTCTGCTTTCTCAACCACACGTCTCTCTTACCCTTTCATTACTTAATCAAACCACCTCACACCACATATTGTCCTCGAACATCTCATTTCCAGCACATCCCCAGTTGACTCAGATTTCTAGCAATAGTAGTTTTAATGTATCATGTTCATCCAGTAATAGACTAGAATTGTTAGTCATACAGTCTGTAACGTGTAACCACATTAGGTAACAGACTAACAGTTACTTCCATGACCCTTACTTTTGGTAAAACCTCACCATTGCAGCAATAGCTATCTCCTCATTAGATCTGTAAAGAGAAAAGCTCATATAAGTGTGTGTGAATACATAAGGGAACTGATGCATTTTATTGGTTTTAATTTCCCTGATTGGGAAAACTTAAAGAAGAGAACTGTTGTTTCCATGTTCAGTGGTCTGTTTCAAGGTTTTGGTCTGTTTATAAATGCTGCTGGTATCATTTCATTCTCCAGAGTGTAAGCATGTATTAGGAAGTTTTAGTATAGGATGATATTCATGAGAATTTTGGTTAGTATCTTAATTGTGAATAATTTATTGCAGATTTATAGGTTGGTTTGATATATTTAGGAAATGGCAGGGTCTTCCTAACATCAGCATGAAGTGGAATGCTGACCATGCTGCAGAGTTTGCTTTCCCTCAAGAGTTCAAGCAGTTCATGGAAGCCCAGGGCTGCATACCTTTGCATTATAAGAAAAGATCTATTATGGACAATAAAACATAATAGTAAACAGTATGAATTTTTTTATTCAAGCAAAATAGGTGACAAAACAAGTGCCTTTGCAGCTCACTTGATGCAGGGCCTTATTCCTGCACATTTCAGCACATTTTGCGGAAATGTCTGCAGAACTTTTATACATTAATGGAGTGAAAGTTGTGGATGAAAATTCTTATGAAGTTATTTTTTTCTTTAATATGTGAATACCTTGGAAGTTGTAAAATTACATATTGTTTTAAAGACTTGAGAAATGTGATTTTTTAAATACATTTATCACCTTGTGCCCATATTCCATGTGGAAGATTTGTCCATGGACTCCCATGGTGCAGTGTTTAGTGTTCCTATTCGTGGCGCATTGACGGGCCGCCCAGTGGTTGAGCGCATAGGTTTGAATCATGGTTCCCTTCACCTCTGACACATATATCCTCTTTGTCAACCTTTCCTCACTCATTCTCTCCATATGTCCAAACCATTTTAACACACCCTCTTCTTCTCTCTCAACCACACTCTTTTTATTACTACACATCTCTCTAACCCTTTCATTACTTACTCGATCAAACTGCCTCACACCACATGTTGTCGTCAAACATTTAATTTCCAACATATCCAACCTCCTCCATGCAACACATTCTATAACACATGTCTCATGACCATACAATATTGTTGGAACTGCTATTCCTTCAAGCATAATTATTTTTCCTCTCCGAGGTAATGTTCTCTCTCTCCATACATTCTTCATCTCACCCAGAACCTTCTCCCCCTTCCCCACCCTGTGACTTGCTTCCACTTCCGTGGTTCCATTTGCTGCTAAGTCCACTCCCAGATATCTAAAACACTTCACTTCCAATTTTTCTCCTTTCAAACTCAGCCCGTGCCATCACAGCTGACATAAAAAAAAAAAAGAGGTTACAGAAAGGGAGTAGAAGCAAGAAAAGGTGGCAAAACATCCCACCCAACCAGGCATAGCCCTATGTTTGGTAAGCCTGTAACATATTTTGAGTATCCAAAAGAGCCATGATAAAGCAAAACTTGGCTGATTTTTTATCATTTATGGAAAACCTGCTGTGTAAAAGAGGAGATAATGTAGGAGTTAGGTGAAATATAGTAAGGTAAAGAGTCTTGTAGTTTGTCTGTTGAAGGAAAGAATGAAAAATCAGTGTGTCTGATTCATGGCTTGTTAGCACCTACAAAGTTTAGTACAAAGATTTAACAGTTGATCATGTTCAGTTCTCTTTCAGGTTTATTAGGTCATTCATAAACATTAAATTTGATCTATTTTCTGATATTTTACCTGGAGAAATTTGAATGTGTCTTACTTTGCAGCCGAGGCTTCTTAGGAAATGATGGAAACAACTTTCCATTGCTTGAGTTTACAGACCATATTCAAGCTCAGGTTGATGTAGAAGAACACTTCAACAAACACTTTACTTTCACATGTGAATCAGAAAAGGAGGGAAATGTAGAATGGAAACTTCCTGCAGCTGAAACTTTGTTCACAGAGCCAGTTTGGCAGGTAAGATTTTTTTCCCATCATTAGTTTGGGATAACATGTAAATGAGTAGGGATAGTTTTCCTATTGCTAAAAGGTACCTTGTCCTTGAAAGACACTGTCCACCTGCCATGTATTTTCAAAGGTGTTACATGGCTGAGGTTTATTGTGGGTTCAAGTATTTGCCACTCTCAGGGTGAAGTCATCTTACATCTGATTACTGAGACTTGATGTTTCTAACATTGTGAGTGCTAGCAACCTGCCTCATTGTGCCTCAGGCTATTTTAAGGGAACAGTGCTTTTTCTTTACTCTTCCAGGCTGCCACTTCATTTTAGGAAATTTACTTCTGGGTACTGTATTTGTCCCACCTTTACTTAAAGAAGGTTGAATCTTACCTTTCTAAGGTGGAGAAAGCCCAGATTCTTGCCTGGAAGCAAGACCATATGGGTACATATGAGGTTTCTTGGCACACTGGGTGCTCTGAATGCACAATCAGATGGCTGCTTCCTGCAGCACCTCTTTGGTGCCTCACGTCATTCAGATCATGACCTTATAGACCCAAAACATGGACCAAGATTACTTGAGGAACCTTGGCAATTGTATGCCCAGATGTCTGCACATGTTAATCAAGGTCAAAGGAGAGATGACAAAGCACTGAAATATAAGTGTGACATTTCCTTTCCAAATGTATGGTAAGGTGGATAAGGTTTTTTGCAGACACTGTATCTTGTTCCATTAGGGGTGGTATCTTTTTATGTAATTTGCATAGAATGTTTTAAAGCCTTTACCAGTGATCGATAAACACCCTCATATTTCTTTCAGTTGAATACAGTGCATGATTGTACATGGCTGAAGAATATATATTTATCATTTAAATAACATACATAGTAACATTTTCAGTTGAAGTGTACTCCTTTATGTGACTGACAACAATCTGTGACAAATAAAACTATTAAAGTAACTAAAGAAAACCTGTGAAACAGAAAGTCATACTACATAGCAAAATGGTAACATCTTCCCATTGATCAGTCACAATAGGCTGAGTTGATGTATGTTTACCAGTCTATGTACTTACTGATGTAGCAAACCTTCAGTCAGCCATACATCATTCTTCATTACAGGATGAAGAACTCCAGGCTATGAAAATATCATTAAACAAAACCAAACAGCTCTTGAGTAACAAGGACATAGAACTCTGGCATTCTCATACAAACAATACCAATCCAACCCAAAAGATCTCCCATGCCGTCCGACGCCGTGCCCAGCCAGAAATGGTCACACAGGTAGGGCAAATGTTTTTTCAAGTCTTTTTTTTCTTTTTTCAAATAATAGCATACACACTTATGCTTTTCAAAGCATAAAAATCTTGTCTTAAAAGTATATAATGCCCTAAATATGTCTGTTGTCTTTGTATCTTTCTCTGTGCCTTTCTATGTATCTATCTGTCAGTCTGTCCAGTATGTTTTTCTAACTGTTGATCAGTATTTGTATCTAGGTCTTTGTCTGTCTTGTCTCTATGTCTTGATCTATATCTGTATTTATCTACTTATATAGGCATGCAAGGAATAGAGTGAATTGGAATGATGTGGTATACCGGGATCGTTGTGCTGTCAATGAACTGAACCAAGGCATGTGAAGCATCTGTTGCACACCATGGAAAGGTCTCTGGGGCCTGGATGTGGATAAGGGAGTTGAGGTTTTGGTGCATTACACATGACAGCTAGAGACTGAGCATGAACTAATGTGGCCTGTTTTGTTTGTTTTCCTGTTGCTGCCTCGATGAAGCAGGGATTAGTGATGCTGTTTCCTGTGGCACAGGGTAGGGCCAGGAATGGATGAAGGAAAGCAAGTATGAATATTTATGTGTATATATGTATATGTTGATATGTATATATATGTATATTTGAATGTATGGGCTTTTATGTATATATATGTGTATATCTGGATAGGCCATTATTTGTCTGTTTCCTGGCGCTACCTCGCTGATGCAGGAAATGGCGTTCAAGTATGATTGATATAAAGGATATAGTGTATGTATATACATGTGTATGTGGGTAGGTTTGGCCATTCTTTTGTATATTTCTTTGCGCTACCTCGCTAATGCGGGAGACAGCGACAAAGTATAATAAAAAGATAAAAGATATAGATGATGATTATTTTATTTTTTATTATACGTGGTCACTGTCTTCCGCATTAGTGAGCTAGCGCAAGGAAACAGACAAAAGAATGGCCCAACCCACCCACACACACATGTATATACGTAAACGCCCACACACGCACATGTACATCCTATAGATTTCAACATATACATACATATACATACACAGACATATACATATATGCACATGTGCATATTCGTACTTGCTGCCTTCATCCATTCCTGTCACCACCCTGCCACACATGAAATGGCACCCCCCTCCCCCCTTCACATGTGCGAGGTAGTGCTAGGAAAAGAAAACAAAGGCCACATCTGCTTGCATTCAGTCTCTAGCTGTCATGTGTAATGCACTGAAACCACAGCTCCCTTTCCACGTCCAGGCCCCACAAAACTTTCCATGTTTTACCCCAGATGCTTCACATGCCCTGGTTCAACCCATTGCCAGCACGTCGACCCTGGTATAAAACATTCTTCCAGTTCACACTATTCCTTGCAGGCTTTTCACCCTCCTGTATGTTCAGCTCTGATTGCTCAAAATCTTTTTCACTCCATCCTTCCACCTCCAGTTTGGTCTCCCGCTTCTCCTTATTCCCTCCACCCCGACACAGTTATCCTCTTTGTCAATCTTTCCTCTCAATTCTCTCTATATGTCCAAACCATCCCAACAAACCCTCCTCTGCTCTCTTAACCATACTCTTTTTATTTCCACACATCTCTCTTCCTCTTACATTACTTATTCAATCAAACCACCTCGCACCACATCTTGTCCTCAAACATTTCATTTCCAACACATCCACCCTCCTCCATACATCCCTATCTATGGCCCATGCCTCGCAACAACATAACATTATTGGAACTACTATTCCTTCAAACATAAGAATTTTTGCTCTCCGAAATATCATTTTCTTCCACACATTTTTCATCGCTCCCAAAGCCTTTGCCTCCTCCCCCACCCTGTGATTCTGTTCCGCTTCCATAGTTCCATCTGCTGCTAAGTCCACTCCCAGATATCTAAAACACTTCACTTCCTCCAATTTTTCTCCATGCAAACTTGCATCCCAATTTACTTGTCCCTCGACCCTACTGCTCTTATTCACATTTACTCTCAACTTTCTCCTTTCACACACTTTTCCAGACTGTCACCAACCTCTGCAGTTTCTCACATGAATCAGCCACTAGAGCTGTATCATCGGCGAACAACAACTGACTCACTTCCCAGGCCCCCTCATCCACAACAGACTGCATACTCGCCCTTCTCTCCAGAACTCTTGCATTTACTTCCCAAACCAACCTATCCATAAACAAATTAAACAGGAGGGTGAAAGGCGTGCAAGGAATAGAGTGAATTGGAATGATGTGGTTTACGGGAGCCAGTGTGCTGTAAGTAGATTGAACCAGGGCATGTGAAGCATTTGGGGTAAACCATGGAAAGGTCTGTGGGGCCTGGATGTGGAAAGGGAGCTGTAGTTTCGGTGCATTACACATGACAGCTAGAGAATGAGTGTGAACAAATGTGGCTTTTTATGTCTTTTCCTGGCGCTACCTCGCTGGAGGCAAGGGGGATGCTATTTCATGTGTGGTAGGGTGACGACGGGAATGGGTGAAGGCAGCAAGTATGAATATGTTCATGTGCATATATGTATATATCTTTGTATGTATATGTAAGTGTACGTTGAAATTTAATGTATTTATATGTGCATGTATGGACATTTATGTATATACATGTGTATGTGGGTGGGTTGGGCCATTCTTTTTCTGTTTCCTTGTGCTACCCCGCTGACTCTGGAGATGGTGATTATATATAATGAATATGAAATAGATTATTGTTATCGTTGTTATCATTATTGTTATTATTATTATTATTATAATTTTTTTATCTTATACTTTGTCACTGCCTCCCGTGTAAGCAAGGTAGCTCAAGGAAACAGACGAAAGAATGACCCAACCCACCCACATACACATGATTATACATACATGTCCACACACGCACACATACATACATAAAATTTCTGTATGTACATATATATACATACATTATTATTATTATTATTATTATTATTTATTTTATTTAATCATTATACTTTGTTGCTGTCTCCTGCGTTAGGGAGGTAGCGCAAGAAAACAGATGAAAGAATAGCCCAACCCACCCACATACACATGTACGTTCACAAATGCACATATACATACCTATACATTTCAACGAATGCATATATATACATTATCCATGAACAAATTAAACAGGAGGGTGAAAGGCGTGCAAGGAATAGAGTGAATTGGAATGATGTGGTTTACAGGAGCCAATGTGCTGCAAATAGATTGAACCAGGGCATGTGAAACATTTGTGGTAAACCATGGAAAGTTCTGTGGGGCCTGGATGTGGAAGGGGAGCTGTGGTTTCGGGCATTATTGCATGACAGCTAAAGACTGAGTGTGAACGAATGGGGCCTTTGTTGACTTTTCCTAGCGCTTCCTCACACACATGAGGGGGGAGGGGGATGTTATTCCATGTGTGGTGAGGCGGCGATGGGAATGAATAAAGGCAGAGAGTGTGAATTGTGTGCATGTGTATATATGTATGTGTCTGTTTGTGTATATATATGTGTACATTGAGATGTATAGGTATGTATATTTGCGGGTGTGGACGTGTATATATATACATGTGTATGGGGGTGGGGTTGGGCCATTCTTTTTCTGTTTCCTTGTGCTACCCGCTGACTCTGGAGATGGTGATTATATATAATGAATATGAAATAGATTATTGTTATCGTTGTTATACACAATGCACAAATGCATATCCTACCTCTACATTTCACGAATGCATATATATACATATCCATGAACAAATTAAACAGGAGGGTGAAAGGCGTGCAAGGAATAGAGTGAATTGGAATGATGTGGTTTACAGGAGCCAATGTGCTGCAATAGATTGAACCAGGGCATGTGAAACATTTGTGGTAAACCATGGAAAGTTCTGTGGGGCCTGGATGTGGAAAGGGAGCTGTGGTTTCGGGCATTATTGCATGACAGCTAAAGACTGAGTGTGAACGAATGGGGCCTTTGTTGACTTTTCCTAGCGCTTCCTCACACACATGAGGGGGGAGGGGGATGTTATTCCATGTGTGGTGAGGCGGCGATGGGAATGAATAAAGGCAGAGAGTGTGAATTGTGTGCATGTGTATATATGTATGTGTCTGTTTGTGTATATATATGTGTACATTGAGATGTATAGGTATGTATATTTGCGGGTGTGGACGTGTATATATATACATGTGTATGGGGGTGGGGTTGGGCCATTCTTTTTCTGTTTCCTTGTGCTACCCGCTGACTCTGGAGATGGTGATTATATATAATGAATATGAAATAGATTATTGTTATCGTTGTTATCATTATTGTTATTATTATTATTATAATTTTTTTATCTTATACTTTGTCACTGTCTCCCACGTTAGCGAGGTAGCGCAAGGAAACAGATGAAAAGAATGGCCCAACCCACCCACATACACATGTACGTTCACAAATGCACATATACATACCTATACATTTCAACGAATGCATATATATACATTATCCATGAACAAATTAAACAGGAGGGTGAAAGGCGTGCAAGAATAGAGTGAATTGGAATGATGTGGTTTACAGGAGCCAATGTGCTGCAAATAGATTGAACCAGGGCATGTGAAACATTTGTGGTAAACCATGGAAAGTTCTGTGGGGCCTGGATGTGGAAGGGGAGCTGTGGTTTCGGGCATTATTGCATGACAGCTAAAGACTGAGTGTGAACGAATGGGGCCTTTGTTGACTTTTCCTAGCGCTTCCTCACACACATGAGGGGGGAGGGGGATGTTATTCCATGTGTGGTGAGGCGGCGATGGGAATGAATAAAGGCAGAGAGTGTGAATTGTGTGCATGTGTATATATGTATGTGTCTGTTTGTGTATATATATGTGTACATTGAGATGTATAGGTATGTATATTTGCGGGTGTGGACGTGTATATATATACATGTGTATGGGGGTGGGGTTGGGCCATTCTTTTTCTGTTTCCTTGTGCTACCCGCTGACTCTGGAGATGGTGATTATATATAATGAATATGAAATAGATTATTGTTATCGTTGTTATCATTATTGTTATTATTATTATTATTATTATTATTATTATAATTTTTTTATCTTATACTTTGTCACTGTCTCCCACGTTAGCGAGGTAGCGCAAGGAAACAGATGAAAAGAATGGCCCAACCCACCCACATACACATGTACGTTCACAAATGCACATATACATACCTATACATTTCAACGAATGCATATATATACATTATCCATGAACAAATTAAACAGGAGGGTGAAAGGCGTGCAAGAATAGAGTGAATTGGAATGATGTGGTTTACAGGAGCCAATGTGCTGCAAATAGATTGAACCAGGGCATGTGAAACATTTGTGGTAAACCATGGAAAGTTCTGTGGGGCCTGGATGTGGAAGGGGAGCTGTGGTTTCGGGCATTATTGCATGACAGCTAAAGACTGAGTGTGAACGAATGGGGCCTTTGTTGACTTTTCCTAGCGCTTCCTCACACACATGAGGGGGGAGGGGGATGTTATTCCATGTGTGGTGAGGCGGCGATGGGAATGAATAAAGGCAGAGAGTGTGAATTGTGTGCATGTGTATATATGTATGTGTCTGTTTGTGTATATATATGTGTACATTGAGATGTATAGGTATGTATATTTGCGGGTGTGGACGTGTATATATATACATGTGTATGGGGGTGGGGTTGGGCCATTCTTTTTCTGTTTCCTTGTGCTACCCGCTGACTCTGGAGATGGTGATTATATATAATGAATATGAAATAGATTATTGTTATCGTTGTTATCATTATTGTTATTATTATTATTATTATAATTTTTTTATCTTATACTTTGTCACTGTCTCCCACGTTAGCGAGGTAGCGCAAGGAAACAGATGAAAAGAATGGCCCAACCCACCCACATACACATGTACGTTCACAAATGCACATATACATACCTATACATTTCAACGAATGCATATATGTATATCTCTCTTTTTAAAGCAGGTATTCCCAATCACCTGTCCTTTTTCAGTGCACAAATCTACAAGCTCTTCACCATTTCCATTTACAACACTGAACACCCCATGTACACCAATTATTCCCTCAACTGCGACATTACTTGCCTTTGCACTCAAATCATCATCACTATAACCTGGTCTCGTGTATGAAAACTACTAACACACTCACTCAGCTGCTTCCAAAACACTTGCCTCTCATGATCTTTCTTCTCATACCCAGGTGCATATGCACTAATAATCACCCATCTCTCTCCATCCACTTTTAGTTTTACCCATATCAATCTAGAGTTTACTTTCTTACATTATATCACATACTCCCACCACTCTTGTTTCAGGAGTAGTGCTACTCCTTTCCTTGCTCTTGTCATCTCACCAACTCCTGACTTTACACTCAAGACATTCCCAAACCACTCTTCGTTTCGCTCGGAGCCAGAACATCCAGGTTTCTTCCCTCAAACATACTACCTATCTCTCCTTTTTTCTCATCTTGGTTACATCCACACACATTAGACACCCCAATCTGAGCCTTCAAGGAGGATGAGCACTCCCTGCATGACTCCTTCTGTTTCCCCTTTTAGAAAGTTAAGATACAAGGAGGGAAGGGATTCTAGCCCCCGCTCCCGTCCCCTTTAGTCGCCTTCTACGACAAGTAAGGAATGGGTAGGAAGTATTCTTTCTCCCCTATCCCCAAGGATACACAGACATATACATGTATACACATGTACATACTTCATACTTGCTGCCTTTATTCATTCCCGTCGCCACCCCGCCACACCTAAAATGACACCCCCCACCCCCCACACGAGCGTGCAAGGTAGCGCTATGAAAGGACAACAAAGGCCACGTTTGTTCACACTCAGTCTCTAGCTGTCATGTATAATGCACCAAAACCACAGCTCCCTCTCCTCATCCAGGCCCCACAAAACTTTCTGTGGTTTACCCCAGACACTTCACATGCCCTGGTTCAATCCGTTGACAGCACATCGACCCCGGTATACCACATCGTTCCAACTCACTCTATTCCTTGCACGACATTCACCCTCCAGCATGTTCAGGCCCCAATCACTCAGAATCTTTTTCACTCCATCCTTCCACCTCCAATTTGGTCTCCCACTTCTCCTTGTTCCCTCCACCTCTGACAGATGTATCCTCTTTGTCAATCTTTCCTCACTTGTTCTCTCTATGTGGCCAAACCATTTCAATATACCCTCCTCTGCTCTCTCAACCATACTCTTTCTATTACCACACATCTGTCTTACCCTTTCATTACTTACTTGATCAAACCACCTCACAACACATATTGTCCTCAGACATCTCATTTCCAACACATCCACCCTCCTCCACATAACCCTATCTATACTATAGCCCATGCCTCACAACCATATAACATTGTTGGAACCACTATTCCTTCAAACATACCCTTTTTGTTTTCTGAGATAATGATCTGGCCTTCCACACATTCTTCGACACTACCAGAACCTTCGCTCCCTCCCCCACCCTGTGACTCGCTTCCATGGTTCCATCCTCTGCCATATCCACTACCAGATATCTAAAACACTTCACTTCCTCCAGTTTTTCTCCATTCAAACTTACCTCCCAATTGACTTGTCCCTCAACCCTACTGTACCTAATAACCTTGCTCTTATTCACATTTACCCAGCTTTCTTCTTTCACACACTTTACCAAACTTAGTCACCAACTTCTGCAGTTTCTCACCCGAATCAGCCACTAGCACTGTGTCATTATTGAACAACAACTGACTCACTTCCCAAGCCCTCTTATACATTTTATTAGTATTATTATAAAACTATTTGATTTTTATCTGTCTACAGGCTTGGTTGAAGTTTTATGAGATTGTCAATGCTTACCCAATAGTCCCATTAGATATGGAAACTGGAGTGAAAGACTATTTTCTAGAGCCAAAGGGTCAAGGTTATCAGTTTCCTTGTGATGAAGACAGAACACAGTTCAACTCGGTTCATCTTTGTGAAGCTCCAGGAGCTTTTATCTTGGCTCTGAATCACTACTTGGTGCTGAATAAGCACACCCTAAAGGTTAGTACAACCTGAGCATTATTTAATTGAGGTGTTTACCCACATCTGTTTCTAAATAATTGCATCATGACCAGTTTGCATGAACTTTTTAGTGCTCATATGTGTCAAAGTAAATAATTTGAATTACTTGGCGTCATCCATTCCTGAATTTCGGCTCTTAGAGATAGAGATAGATGGCTGTATAAATGTTGCAGAGTTAATTAAGGGAGATAAGAGTGTTGAGAATAACCTTCAACTCAGAGAGGACAAGGTTTAATAAGTTTTGACATGTGAAAGATGATATGAATTTCTTTTATTTCCATACTTGTCATGTTTTCATTACGTCTTAGATTGCTATATTTTTCTGTATGGAGATGGCGTTATCTGACAGAAGGGAGCATGAAGTACAGTAGATACTAGAAAAGTTAGATCACATGAGAGATGGATTGATAGAGTGAATGAGTAATTAAGGTCGTCAGTTGTCTCAAATAAGGATACTAGGAAAATAACAGTGGATCATTTGCATTAGACGTGTTAATATGTGAGGGTGGTGTGAACAGTGACATAAGGCTCTTGGAAAATTAGTGTAATGTGCAAGGATGATGATATAAGTGCTATACTAATGCAGAAGCCTGTGTTCAATTAAGCTTGTTTGCTCATAAGTTTAGGATATGTTTGATTGAGCTGAGACTCTACCAGGTATGCATTTGTTGCACCACTTGTAATGAGAGAGGAGTTAAAACGATAGATAGCCAGAATCTTTCATATAGTGCTAATGTTGCAAGATAACTGGTATTAGCAGATGATTTATCAAGGCATATTGTCTTCTGTTTTGTTATACTGTAGGGTGTCAACAGTTTTAAATATAAGGAATATTGAAGCTTTATCCCATTATGAAAGTGGTCATCCTGCATGAAGATTCATTCCAAGTAGATATTGCTTTGTGAAATTAAAGATTGTGTTCAATAATTTTTCTTTATTTTATAGAATATGCCCTTGAGAAATTATATTGAAAGTTTAAAGCAAATCCAGCTATGTACTACCAATTTACAAGTAGAAAACCAAAATTCTCACATCACTATATACTGAGAAATGTCTTTTTTAAGTGTCATTCATGGTTAATATCACTTTGTAATCTCACTGATGGATGCTGATATTTGTACAGTGGAAAATATGGGACTTCTGATGAAAGACAGATAGTCTCAAAATATGTTCGCTTGCATATATGAAAGCTTTATATTACTAGTTACAAAAGTGTGATTGACATAACATGGACACCTGTGGTGTAGTGGTTAGCATTCCTGACTGTGATGCATTCACAGGCTGCCTAGGGTCAAGCGCATGGGTTCGAATCCTGGTTGCAGCAGTCAGTCCACAGCAACCCAGCTGTTCATCCACCTGTATATTATTTATTCATTAATTTATTTATAATACTTGATTGCTGTGTATGGCATCAGCAAAGTAGCTCTAGGAAACAGACAAAGAATGGCCCATCCACTCACACACACATGTTTATACATAAATGCCCATACATGCACATATACATACATATACATAATCAACATATACACACATACATACTCATACCAGACATATACATATAAACACATGCACATATTCATGCTTGCTTGCCTTCATCCATTTCTGGTGCAACAATGCCCTACAGGAAACACCCTATATCTGCCACTATATCATCAAACACATTCAACAAACCTTCAAAATACTCACTCCATCTCCTTCTCACATCACCACTACTTGTTATCACCTCCCCATTAGCCCCCTTCACTGAAGTTCCCATTTGCTCCCTTGTCTTATGCACTTTATTTACCTCCTTCCAAAACATCTTTTTATTCTCCCTAAAGTTTAATGATACTCTCTCACCCCAACTCTCATTTGCCCTCTTTTTCACCTCTTGCACCTTTCTCTTGACCTCCTGCCTCTTTCTTTTATACATCTCCCAATCATTTGCATTTTTCCCTGCAAAAATCGTCCAAATGCCTTTCTCTTCTCTTTCACTAATAATCTTACTTCTTCATCCCACCACTCAGTACCCTTTCTAATCAACCCACCTCCCACACTTCTCATGCCACAAGCATCGCGCAAGCCATCACTGCTTCCCGAAATACATCCCATTCCTCCCTCCCCTTACCTCCTTTGTTCTCACCTTTTTCCATTCTGTACTCAGTCTCTCCTGGTACTTCCTCACACAAGTCTCCTTCCCAAGCTCACTTACTCTCACCACTCTCTTCACCCCAACATTCTCTCTTCTTTTCTGAAAACCCCTACAAATCTTCACCTTTGCCTCCACAAGATAATGATCAGACATCCCTCCAGTTGCACCTCTCAGCACATTAACATCCAAAAGTCTCTCTTTTGCACGCCTATCAATTAACACGTAATCCAATAACGCTCTCTGGCCATCTCTCCTACTTACATACGTATACTTATGTATATCTCGCTTTTTAAACCAGGTATTCCCAATCACCAGTCCTGTTTCAGCACATAAATCTACAAGCTCTTCACCATTTCCATTTACAACACTGAACACCCCATGTATACCAATTATTCTCTCAACTGCCATATTACTCACCTTTGCATTCAAATCACCCATCACTATAACCCGGTCTTGTGCATCAAAACCACTAACACACTCATTCAGCTGCTCCCAAAACACTTGCCTCTCATGATCTTTCTTCTCATGCCCAGGTGCATATGCACCAATAATCACCCATCTCTCTCCATCCACTTTTAGTTTTACCCATATCAATCTAGAATTTACTTTCTTACACTCTATTACATACTCCCACAACTCCTGTTTCAGGAGTAGGGCTACTCCTTCCCTTGCTCTTGTCCTCACACTAACCCCTGACTTTACTCCCAAGACACTCTTCCCCTATACCCTTGAGCTTTGTTTCACTCAGAGCCAAAACATCCAGGTTCCTTTCCTCAAACATACTACCTATCTCTCCTTTTTTCTCATCTTGGTTACATCCACACACATTTAGACACCCCAATCTGAGCCTTCGAGGAGGATGAGCACTCCCCGCGTGACTCCTCCTTCTGTTTCCCCTTTTAGAAAGTCAAAATACAAGGAGGGGAGGGTTTCTGGCCCCCCGCTCCCGTCCCCTTTAGTCGCCTTCTACGACACGTGAGGAATGCGTGGGAAGTATTCTTTCTCCCCTGTCCCCAGGGATAGGGGAGAAAAATATATATTAAATATATATTATATATATTATATATTAAATATAGAAAGGCATAATGATAATAATGTATTTAAATATTTTGCTTAGATTTGCCTTTTTCATGAGTTATTTTGATATTAAATACTGTAATGAATATGTTATGAATATTTGCATAGTTTGCACATTTCTAATAAGATATAAAGGTGGAGGTTTGTATTTTAATTGTCTTTCAGTGGCAGTGGTTGGGAAACACACTAAACCCCTACTATGAAGGTACACCTCTAGATCAATGCATAACAGAGGACCGTTTCATCTACCTCACTCTCAAGAACTGGTCATTTGGTAGAGACAACACGGGAGACGTTACAATTTGGAACAACTTGTGTGATATTGTGGACTGTGCTCAGTATCTTGGTCCTATCCACTTGGTAACAGCTGATGGAAGTTTTGATTGCCAAGCCACTCCAGCTGAGCAGGAGAAAATGACTCATTGCCTGCATTTATGTGAGGCTGTGGCAGCTATACATGTTTTAGCTCCTGGAGGTTCATTAGTAATTAAGAAGTTTACTTTCTTTGAAAATGAAACACTGAATTTGATGTACTTGTTATGTTGTGTTTTTGAAAGTGTTCATGTTTACAAGCCAGGTACTAGCAAACAAGGCAACTCTGAAGTGTATGTCATTGCTTTGAATTACCATGGCAAAGGAAAACATGGTGAGCACTTAAAGAAATTATCTGAGGTTTACGGCCCTAACCTTCATCCATGTTCAATGTTTGCTCAAAAGGATATACCTGAAAACTTTATACACCAAATAAGGAACTGTGCTGCAAAGTTTAAGTTGTATCAGGTTAATACTATCATGCGCAATATATCTTTATTTCAGGAGATGCCTGAGAGGGAAAAGCAGTATAATGAATTACTTAAAGTTAAAGCAACTGCCTTATTTTTCGAACGGAATTTTTGTGAAGCAATACCAAAGTACAAAACAGTCACAGATAGTGATGTCAATAAATCAAGAAATCTCATGGAAAGTGACTGGAACAAAACTGAGAGTGCATTGCTCATGAGAAGCAGTGACATCACTTCAAAGCTAGAAATTCTCAGTCAGTATTTGAAAGATTTTGTAAAAGACTCTTCAGCCTTGAGACATAATCATTCCATGAATAATAAAGAAACTGTGAATGCTTTTACAAGTTTTGTATCACTACAGCTTGAAGTGATTAAGTTTGAAGCAGTTCGAGGAAAACCATTTCAGTATACATACTCTTCAAAATTTTGCTCTGAAAAAGCAACAAGGATATATTGTGAATTGCATCGTCTGTGGATGAAAGTAGGTAATAGTAGTATCACTTTTGATGATTCCTTGTTATCTTCTACCCTTCATCACCACTCTGGAGCTCTGCTTTTGAGGGGAGAAACAACTCCTGGTCCCCACTCTGGTTGTTTAGCCATAGAGGAGGCTTTGGTCATGTTGGAGGAAGAAGGTGTATCTGTTGATGGGTCTATAGTGCTGTTTGATGTACCACTTCTCTCTCGCCTTCAGTATGGTCTCCTCCTTGTGCTAGGGTCTGCTTTCAAAGAGATACGAATCTATACAGGCCAAGAAGTTGGCAAACAGATGCCAGTGCTTGTACTTCATGGTTTAAAATCCGTTGATCATGGGGTAGCTGTTGTACGTGCACTTAATCATGCTGGATGGACTCCCAATGGAGGTGCTGGAGGAGCCAAAGGCTTCTTACAGATAGTTGGTTTATCAGATCTCCTTCAGCATGAGCAGCTCCAAGCAGTTTTTCATTACAATATTCATTACTGCACTCATCATGCTGTAGCTTTTTATGAAAATATCACAAATGTACTTGGATGACAGGGATTCACAGACATTTGTTAATCTGTTTGTAACAAACACCGAGGATATGATCTGGCAGAAATGTTAGTTTGTCACACACATAATGTTTTGTGTTCCTTAGTTCTGGTATATGTATGCTTGAAATCAGGGTTCATAAAAAATGAAAACATAGCAATCTGTTTTACTTCTCTAACAAGTGCACCTTTCTGACAACTAGGACATGCATGCAACATGGATCCTGAAGTTTATTACTACTGGTGAACAATGGAATAGTTGTAAAGTGGCATCAGTATTTTTTTATGTGAGGAAGAGTGCTTGTCCATGGCAGACCTTGATCTAGCTAAGTCATGAAACCACAACCCTCATTTTTTGGCCACATGCAACCAGAAATTTGAAATATGTGCGTGGAAGAAGGGCATACAAAATATGCCCTGTGCAGCCAGCAAGCTTGAAAAGGTGACTAAGTTTGATTTAAATGTATTTTGGGTAAACACGGAACCGAGAAAAGTGAAGGAGAGGGAGATTCAAGAAAAGGGCGAATGATTTTAAAAGATTCATATTAAATTATGATATATATGTATTGTTCTTTTTCCTTTCTTCCATACTTGATCCACATTTCCCACATTAGAAAGGTAGCACCAGGAACAGATGAAGAAGGACCACATCTGCTAACATCCTTTCTCTAACTGTTTTGTGTAATACACTGAAACCATAGCTCCTTATCCACAACCAGGCCCCTCCATGATTTACCCCAGACACTTCGCATGCCCTAGTTCAACTATCAGTTGACAGCACGTCGACCCGAGTTCACCACATTGTATTAATTCACTCTATCCCTTGCATGCCTTTTCACTTTCTTGCATGTTCAGGCCCCAATCGCTCAAAATCTTTATCAGCTCCATCCTTCCATCTCCAATTGGGTCTCCCTATTCTTGTTTCTTCCACTTCTGAAAAAACTTTTTCTTTGCCAACCTTTCCTCACTCATTCTCTCCATATATCCAAACCATTTTAGCACACACTCTTCAGCTCTCTCAACCACACTCTTTTCATTACCACAGTTCTCTCATACCCTTTTATTATGTACTTGATCAAACCACCTCATACCACGTAGTCCTCAAACATTTCATTTCCAACACATCCACATAGTCTTATCTATAGCCCATGCCTTGCCTCCATTTGATAATGTTAGGAAAACTGAACCTTCAAACATACCCATTTTTGCCCTCCCAAATAATGATCTTTCTTTCTTTCCACTTGTCCTTCAATGCTTCAAAAACCTTTACCCCCTCACCCAACCTATGACACTTATGCTTCCATGGTTCTGTTTTGCTGCCATGTCCACTCCCAGGTATCTAAAACATCTCTACCTCCAGTTTTTCTCCATTCAGACTCATATCCCAGCTAACTTGCTTTTTATTGGCCTTTACCATACCTTATTTGGCACTATAAAAAGTTTTGTTTCTGAAAGCCTCATATTGTGCTATTTTGCTTTTTTCGGTATATCTGAATGTATGTACAATATAGTACTTCACTTGTGGTTGCTCATTTTTTAGTCTTTTGAATTAGTTTTTGATGAATGTTGCATGATTACCACAAGTGACAATTGTGGCTGATCACTGATTACTTGTTAGTACAGTGGTCAGCTACTTCATAAGGGTTGCAGACCCCCGAGTGATACCAAGGAGAATAAATCTTAGTATATTGACTTATCATGGCTTGTAATATTTACTGGAGCATCAATTTGCCTTCAGAAATGGAGGAACTTTTAATACAGTGCAGAAACCATAGTGAGCAATAAGTATCTGATCCTCATAAGCTTGCTTGCTGTATATCATGAGGATAAACATTACACATATGTAATACCAAAAATAATAAATTTTATTGTTATTTACAGATATTGAGAGCATTCCTCTTTACACTAAATGTTTGTGCTGATAAGACATCTTTAATTTTGCTATTTACATAATACTAGTAACCCTGAAAGAAAAGATTTTTCAGAACTAATTTCATCTCACATTAATATCAAAAAATTAATTCCACCACTCGCATTATGTTCAAGAACTAGCAAGAGCTGCATACATAAGGGAAGTGTATATATATAATTATCTATAACATATATAATTATCAATAACATATGAAGAAGGTGTTAAAGATTTTCTGGTTGGTGAATACAGCATGACATTGACAGCCTTAATTTCCCTAGCATTTGACAGGCCTAAGTCTAACCAATCAACCAACCATCAAGAACCCAAAGGGCCAATTGCACAGTGAAAATTTATTGTATGTTATCTTAGAATTATTTTCAATACCTGAAGGAGGTTAAGGATTTTCAGTTGGTGGATGCAGCTTAATGCTGATGGTCCTAGTAACCCTTGCAGTTTATTGGCCTAAAGCCCAAACAGTTAACCAAACATCAAGAATACAGAGAGAACAGTTAAAATAAGCGATGCAAATGGTAATTTTATCACATGCCTCTGGACTAAATAAGACATGAGCATAAATACAAACAAACACACATACCATACAAATTAAACTCAAATTATAATCTGGGTGAAGATATGCAAAGGTTGATCTTGGAGAAACAGCAAAATAGGAACTAATCATAAAGGAAAGATGTAAAATCACAAAGTTATGAGAAATACAATATGTTTCCCAGAGTAACAGACTGTCTCAGAATATATGGCAGTATTCATAATGAATGGGTCAGTAAATGGATATTTTATGATGGAAAAAGATTGGTTAACAATAGATGTCAATCAGCGAAGGATAAAAATGCAAGAAATAAACAAAATAACAAAAGCATTACACTTGAGAGCTAGAGCATTGATGTGAGCATATGTGGCCTTTTTTCATCTGTCATGGTGCTACCTCGCTAATGAGGGGAAACAGGAATCAAGTATGAAAGAAAAATAAAAAAAAAAGTATTGTGAAAGTGATGTACAAAAGAAAATGTAGTATTGTCTTAAAAATCTACCTGAAGTAAACTCATTCTTGGATAATGTTATGAGAAATGAAAAGGAGATAAATGAAAAGTTGGTTTTTATTATGGATGATGCACAACCAGCAGCCTTAATAGCAAAGGAATGTAATAAAGCCTACAACTCATATCACCATATATACTAAAAGAGCTTTCAAGTTTGCTAAATACACCACTTTTAATAGTGCCCTCTGAGTGAAGGATTTGAAAAGGCAAAAATTCTGACAATCTTAAAAAAAAAAGTGATGGATTCCTATGAATTAGACAGTTATCATTAAAACTGCAATGTGTAAACTACCTGACCTGTGATAAAAAGTTATATAAGGAAGGTGTGGATGCTGGTAGAGGGATCACGTGCTAAAAATGTAGTGTATTTTCCTGAAAGGGTAATGAATATTTTGGAGAATGAAGTTCAGATTGAGTGTCTACATATCATGTTAAAGAGCTCTTCAGACTATCCCACACAAAAACTTATTAGGAGAAAAGTAGGTTATCTTTTCAGCATATGATAGTCTTTAAGATTGATTGATTGATTGATCAATATATACATATACACATGTATATACATACACGTCCACACACGCAAATACACACACATATACAAATACACACATGTGCATAATTCGTACTGTCTGCCTTTATTCATTCCTATCGCCACCCCGCCACACATGAAATAACAACCCCTCTTCCCGCATGTGCACGAGGTAGCGCTAGGAAAAGACAACAAAGGCCACATTCGTTCACACTCAGTCTCTAGCTGTCATGTATAATGAATATGTACGTGTGTATATATGTGTAAGTATACTTGTGTGTGTGGGCATTTATGGGTATACATGCGCTACCTCGCTAACACGGGAGATGGCAATTAAGTATAATAAACAAATAAAATATTTATATATTTATTACACTTATTCGCTCCCTCCCGCATTTGTGAGGTAGCGCAAGGAAACAGAAGAAAGAATGGCCCAACCCACCCACATACACATGTATATACATACACACCCACACATGCACATATACATACCTATACATTTCAACGTATACATACACAGACATATACATATATACAAATGTAAACAATCATACTTGCTGCCCCCATCCATTCCTGTCGCCACCCCACCACACATGAAACAGCATATATATGTGTCAGAAGTGGAGGGAAGATGAAGCGGGAGACCAAATTGAAGGTGCAAGGATTGAATGAAAAGGATATTGAGCTATCGGGGCTGAACATACAGGAGGGTGAAAGGCGTGCAAGGAATAGAGAGAACTGGAATGATGTGGTATACCGGGGTCAACGTGCTGTCAATGGATTGAACCAGGGCATTTGAAGCGTCTGGGATAAACCATGGAAAGGTCTGTGGGGCCTGGATATGGAAAGGTCTGTGGGGCCTGGATATGGAAAGGTTGCTGTGGTTTCAATGCATTACACATGACAGCTAGAGACTGAGTGTGAATGAATGTGGCCTTTTTTCTTCTGTTCCTGGCACTGCCTCGCTTGGGGGGGGGTGGGGGGTGCTATTTCATGTGTGGTGGGGTGGCAATGGGAAAGTCTCCTTAAAATTTAATGAAACTCTTTCACCCCAACTCGCATTTGCCCTCTTTTTAAACCCACGCACCTTTCTCTTGACCTCTTACCGCTTTCTTTTATATATCTCCCAGTCATTTGCACTAATTCCTTGCAAGTACTGTCCAAATGCCGCTCTTTTCTCTTTCACTAACAGCCTTACTTCTTCATCCCCTGACTCACTACCCTTTCTAATCTGCCCACCTCCCATCTATCTCATGCCACATGCATCTTTTGCACAAGCCATCACTGCTTCCCTAAATACATCCCATGCCTAAACCATTCCCCTCATGTCATTTGCTCTCAACCTTTTGCCATTCTACACTCAATCTCTCCCGGTACTTCTTCACACAAGTCTCCTTTCCAAGCTCACTTACTCTCATCACTCTCTTCTCCCCAAAATTCTCTCCAGCTGCCCCTCTCAGCACATTAACATCTAAAAGTCTCTCTTTTACACACCTATCAATTAACACGTAATCCAATAATGCCCTGTGACCATCTCTCCTACTCACATGCGTATACTTATGTATATCACTTTTTAAACCAGGTATTCCCAATCACCAGTCTTTTTTCAGCACACACATGCACAAGCTGCTCTTCATTTCCATTTACAACACTGAACACCCCATATACAACAATTATACCCTCAATTGCCACATTACTCATCTTCGCATTTAAATCATCCATCACTTAAACCCGATCTCATGCATCAAAGCTGTTGACACAATAACTCAGCTGCTCCCAGAACATTTGCCTCTCATGATCAGGTGCATAGGCACCAATAATCACCCCTCTCTCTCCATCCACTTTCAGTTTTACCCACATCCTGGGTATTTGGAATGGATTAGGTGCAACACATGCACCTTTTACAAGAACATGTTTATCAGAACTGGGGCCACCAGCTCTAATCCCATGGGTTACAAAAGGTCAGGAATGCCCAATTCCCTCAGGATGATCTACCAATCTGCTGCCCTTAGCCATATATGTATTCTGAAAATTAATTAAGTAAAAGGGAAACAAGAACACACGTTTTAATGAGCTGTCTCCATGTGTCCCAGCCACCATTAACTAGACTTGATGTGTATCTGATGTGAAGCATGCTTTTGCTTGAGCCATGTTAATTACTATTAAAAAGCCTCTTTTGCAAATTGGGGCGAGGAAACGAGTGGAATCAAACAAAGGTCACTCCAAGACCTGCTCTTATTCTTCATTTATAATACTGATCTACCCAGAGGACTGACATTTTGGGGAAATCTTTGCAACCAATGTCGAATTTATTCAAATGCTTTAAAGTATGATGTTAATCTCTAGCCTGAGGGTAAAAGCAGCCAATAGTCTATGTCTTGCAAATATATCTGAGTGAGCTGCACGTGCAATCAGAACCAATCATATTTCTTCTAGAGCACCTGATAACCTTGCTTTCATTCTCATTCACTCTCAACTCTCTCCTTTCACACACACTTCTAATATCAGTCACCAACTTCTGCAGTTTCTCACTTGAATCAGCCACCAGTGCTTTATCATCAACAAACAACAAGTGACTCACTTCTCAGGCCCTCTCATCCCCCATAGACTGAATACTCTTCCCTCCCTCACTACCCCAGCCATAAACAAATCAAACAACCATGGTGACATCACACACCCCTGTTGCAGAACAACCTTCATTTGGAACCATTCTCTCTCCTCTCTTCCTGCTAGTACACACACCTTACACCCTCAGTAAAAACTAATCTGCTTCTAGCATCTTACCTCCCACAACATATATTCTTAAGACCTTCCACAAAACATCTTCTATCAAACCTATCATATGCCTTCTCCAGATCCATAAATGCCGCTACAAATCCATCTGTTTTTCTAAGTATTTTTCACACACATTTTTTATAGCAAAAACCTGATCCACACATCCTCTACCATTTCTGAAACACTGTTCCTTCCATACACCAGAATGAGTATACTCAACAAACTTATATCTTGTAGTCTGAACACTCACCTTTATCCCTCTTGTTATATAATGACACTATACATGCATTCTGCCAATCCTCAGACATTTCACCATGATCTATACATACAATGAACATCCTTACCAACCAACTGACAACACAGTCACCCCCTTTCTTGATAGATTTAACTACAACACCATCCACCTAGCCACGTTTCATCTTGAGCATGGCTTTTACCATCTTTTCTCTCTTCAACAAACCAACCTTCTTGACTTCGCATACCAGCTCAAACATTACATTCTGCATCTGCCACTCTGTCATCAAACGTATTTAACAGTCCTTCAAAATACTTGCTCCATATCCTCCTCACTGCATCACTACCTGTTCACGTTTCCCCCTTTTGTCTTCTTCACCAATGTTCCCATTTGTTCCCTTGTCTTTTGCAAATTTTTACCTCCTCAAAAACTTATAAAAAGCCAGGTACCCATTTACTAACTAGTTCCAAGCTGAGGTTGAACAGAGGGTTGGAAGTGAGCTAAATTCAAACCTGGGTCTGCTTGATTCATAGTCATTACAAGTAACCTTATCACCTATAACCTGAAAGAATCTGGTTTCATGGTAATAACACTGTCTTACTAGTTAGTGTCAGTTATTCAAATATTCCTCAACAGAATACAAAAGTTTGTGATGGCCACTGACCTTCACCTTAGACCAGAAAAATAAAGGTATATCTAATATATATTACAATTAAGTGTATCATCAAGTCTACAAACACTTGTGGAACCCTGAATAATTTCTACATCATTTTCTATCACTTTTTCTTTCATCCAATATGGCCTTGATTGGGGCATGTTGTCTACTCATGCCATGACAGTCACTATACATATAAATGTGTGTGTGTGTGACCTATAATCAAGTATAATTCTTTAAAGTGATTTCCAAGGTTCTGTTCTTATTATCTTTGCTATCTAAATTCTCCTTTTAGAGTCCACATTCCTTCTCCTGTTGTTTCCCTATGAAAATCACATACTTGTGTTAAAAGAGCCTTAAAGAAAGGGGTTTGTTCAGGAGGTAAACGGTCCCGAAATCTACCTATGATCTCCAGAGTTGAGGCTCTTCCATCAACTTCAGCCTGGAAAGCAACAAAATTACGGATATCGGCTAGCAAATCAATGTTTTCTTGTATCTCTGGTTCTATGCTTTCTGTACCATTTATAGCTGTTGAAGGGTAATTAGGATCATAGCCATCACTGCTTCTACTATCTTCATCTTCAGAGTCCATAGCAATACCTCTGTTTCTATGACGCATACGAGACAACAACTGAGAGGAAGAAAGTACACCACTTGATCCCTCAGCAAGACCCTTGCTTTTCTTAAAGGGGCTGAACAATTCTCTTCCTTCACTTGTATTTGAACTCTCATCCTCCCCAACCTCCTCTATACCTCCATTAAACATAGGCATTTTCTTATCTTTATGCTTTACTTCTTTCACTTCTGAAATTTCTTTGTCACCAGAGTCATTAAATATTCTATTTGTCTTTTTCCCAAATCTGGGCTTACTTTTGAGAGACTGAGAAGGTTCACCACGAAGTCGAGGTCTGAAGCACTGTGCACGAGAAGCACGCACAGCTTTTAGGGCTTCCTTAGCTACCCTTTCTGCCTCCCCTTCCATGAGCAGGTAGTCATTATCACTGTTGTTCACAATAGCATCATGACTTAAAGCTGTGTGAACTCCTGATTTCTGAAATAATTTTTCTAGAACATATTGATCCTGAGACTTTGCATTTTCCAACTGTGCTTTTTCCTCTTCTTCTGTTTTATGGTAATTTCTTTTCTTAACTAAATATTCTATGCGAACTCCAGAAAACTTTCTGCCTTTCTTTTTGGATCTTTTTCTGTTTTCCTTTTCTTTGTATTCATCTTTTTTCTTATGTTCCCTTTTATGTCTTTCATTGTCTTCTAAGACTGACATACCTACCCTATTTGAAAATGTGTGTGTTTCTAGCTGGTTACTCTTCATATTGCTTTCATTTACCTCATGAATTTTACTGTTGCTATCTGAAGTTATATTTAAATTATTTGTTAAATTTGGAACATTTTGCAATAATATATCATCAACAGGCTTTTCCTCAATTCCTTTTCCAGATTTAATGATGTCTTCTAAATTACTTGCTGACACTTGCAACATGTTTTCCATGTCTACTGGAGCCACCTTTATTCTGACCTCCTGCATTCCCTGTGCTCTCTGATCTTGTGAAAGTTGTTTCTTCACTGCAATACCTACCTCATCTTTTTCTTTATTACTACCTATATCACCTCCGTCATAATTTTGGCTATCATCCATATCAGTCATCATATCCTCTTCCTTTCCCCTCCCTATTTTTGTATCCTCTTTTGAGGAACATTTACCACCAATCTTCTGGCTCAAAGATCTTGCAAGTTCTCTCATTTGTTTTAATTTACTAATATTAACTGATATTAGGCTCTGGTCTCCTGACTTTTCTCTTGTTTTTTCTTGCATTATTTTAGTTTTCCTTCTTTCTTTGTCTCCTACAAATCTAGAGGTGTGAAGCTCTCTTGAAGTTTCTCTACAGCTTGTGACTTCCCTTTTCTCTTTGCTGTTAGGTGTCTTTTGGGATGCTTGTTTCTCTGTATCATCATCTTTACTGTTTTCCTTCACATCCACTTTAATCTCTGAGTCTGTACCAGCAAATATGGCTGATGATTCTGTTTTTTCCTTGTCTCCTTCATTAAGTGAGAAAAGTTCATATAAGTCATTTGTTTTGAAGAACCGTTGCTGCTTTGGGTCCTTGAGAACACGATTTGTCAGAAACTGCTTAAAGATTTGTCGGTGGTAGATCTTTTCTTCAATAGTGCCAGCTGTCAGTAATCTGAAAAGGAAACAATAACAAGTAAGAATACTTATTTAATAACACGTCACAATTAAATCTTTCATGGAAAAGAACTTCCGCATATTTCTACCTGTGTGATAATATGCTAAAACATTTGAGGAAGATTCTGTGTGCATCTCAGTGCTTTTAATGAAGGAAGAGGCATATATGATAAAAGACTGACTACTAGACTAGTTAACCCACATAAATGCAAATTCCATGGTAAGAATTGTATCCTAACCTAAATCAAGCATTTAGTTTTGGTATATTAAGTTCAAATGTAGTGAGAAAAGCTATCATTTTGGAGGAAAAAACTCAAGCACTCATAGGTAAGAAATAATGCTGCTTAGTACATATCTCTATATTAAATATCTTAGTGATCAAATTCACAGCTAATTCACTGAAAGCTCTTTCTCCAGAAGCATATCATGGGTGATCAACAGGGTAGAGGGTGTGTGGATCAGGTGTTTGCTTTGTAGAATGTATGTGAGAAATACTTACAAAACAGATGGATTTGTATGTAGCATTTACATGGATCTGGAGAAGGCATATGATAGAGTTGATAGAGATGCTCTGTGAAAGGTATTAAGAGTATATGGTGTGGGAGGTAAGTTGCTAGAAGCAGTGAAAAGTTTCTATCGAGGATGTAAGGCATGTGTATGAGTAGGAAGAGAGGAAACTGATTGGATCCCAGTGAATGTTGGTTTGCGGCAGGGATGTGTGATGTCTCCATGGTTGTTTAATTTGTTTATGGATGGGGATGTTAGAGAGGAGAATGCAAGAGTATTGGAGAGAGGGGCAAGTATGCAGTCTCTTGTGGATGAGAAGGCTTGGGAAGCAAGTCAGGTGTTGTTTGCTGATGATACAGCGCTGGTGGCTGATTCGGGTGAGAAACTTGCCCCTCTTTCCAAAACTATTGCATTCACCTCCCTAACAACCCCATCCATAAACAAATTAAACAACCATGGAGACATCACACACCCCTGCCACAAACCTACATTCACTGAGAACCAATCACTTTCCTCTCTTCCTACACGTACACATGCCTTACATCCTCGATAAAAACTTTTCACTGCTTCTAACAACTTGCCTCCCATACCATATATTCTTAATACCTTCCACAGAGCATCTCTATCAACTCTATCATATGCCTTTTCCAGATCCATAAATGCTACATATAAATCCATTTGCTTTTCTATTTCTCACATACATTCTTCAAAGCAAACACCTGATCCACACATCCTCTACCGCTTCTGAAACCACACTGCTCTTCCCCAATCTGATGCTCTGTCCATGCTTTCACCCTCTCAATCAATACCCTCCCATATAATTTCCAAGGAATACTCAACAAACTTATACCTCTGTAATTTGAGCACTCACCTTTGTCCCCTTTGCCTTTGTACAATGGCACTATGCAAGCATTCCACCAATCCTCAGGCACCTCCATGAATCATACATACATTAAATAACCTTACCGACCAGTCAACAATACAGTCACCCCCTTTTTTAATAAATTCCACTGCAATACCATCCAAACTCGCTGCCTTGCCGGCTTTCATCTTCTGCAAAGTTTTTACTACCTCTTCTCTGTTTACCAAATCATTTTCCCTAACCCTCTCACTTTGCACACCACCTCGACCAAAACACCCTATATCTGCCACTCTATCATCAAACACATTCAACAAACCTTCAAAATACTCACTCCATCTCCTTCTCACATCACCACTACTTGTTATCATCTCCCCATTAGCCCCCATTAGGTACAGTAGGGTTGAGGGTCAAGTCAATTGGGAGGTAAGTTGGAATGGAAAAACTGGAGGAAGTGAGGTGTTTTAGATATGTGGGAGTGGATTTGGCAGTGGATGGAACCATGGAAGCGGAAGTGAATCATAGGGTGGGGGAGGGGGCAAAAATTCTGGGAGCCTTGAAGAATGTGTGGAAGTCAAGAACATTATCCCGGAAAGCAAAAATGGGTATGTTTGAAGGAATAGTGGTCCCAACAATGTTGTATGGTTGTGAGGCGTGGGCTATGGAAGAGTTGTGCACAGGAGGGTGGATGTGCTGGAAATGAGATGTTTGAGTACAATATGTGGTGTGAGGTGGTTTGATCGAGTAAGTAATAATAGGGTAAGAGAGATGTGTTGTAATAAAAAGAGTGTGGTTGAGAGAGCAGAAGAGGGTGTTTTGAAATGGTTTGGTCACATGGACAGAATGAGTGAGGAAAGATTGACAAAGAGGATATATGTGTCAGAGGTGGAGGGAACGAGGAGAAGTGGGAGACCAAATTGGAGGTGGAAAGATAGAGTGAAAAAGATTTTGAGTGATTGGGGCCTGAACATGCAGGAGGGTGAAAGGCATGCAAGGAATAGAGTGAATTGGAACGATGTGGTACACTGGGGTCGACGTGCTGTCAATGGATTGAACCAGGGCATGTGAAGCGTCTGAGGTAAACCATGGAAAGTTGTGTGGGGCCTGAATGTAGAAAGGGAGCTGTGGTTTCGGTGCATTATTACATGACAGCTAGAGACTGAGTGTGAACGAATGGGGCCTTTGTTGTCTTTTCCTAGCGCTACCTCGCATACATGAGGGGGTTGTTATTTCATGTATGGCGAGGTGGCGATGGGAATGAATAAAGGCAGACTATGAATTATGTACATGTGTGTATATATGTATATGTCTGTGTGTGTGTGTATATATATGTATACGTTGAGATGTATAGGTATGTATACTTGCGTATACTATTTGCCATTTCCCACGATAGTGAAGTAGCGGTAAGAACAGAGGACTGGGCCTTTGAGGGAATATCCTCACCTGGCCCCCCTCTCTGTTCCTTCTTTTGGAAAATTAAAAAAAAAAAAAAAAAAACAAGAGGGGAGGATTTATTTTGCTTTGTCGCTGTCTCCCGCGTTAGCGAGGTAGCGCAAGGAAACAGACGAAAGAATGGCCCAACCCACCCACATACACATGTATATACATACACGTCCATACACGCAAATATACATACCTATACATTTCAATGTATACATATATATATATATATATATATATATATATATATATATATATATATATATATATATATATATACACACAGACATATACATATATACACATGTACATAATTCATACTGTCTGCCTTTATTCATTCCCATTGCCACCTCGCCACACATGCAATAACAACCCCCTCCCCCTCATGTGTGCGAGGTAGTGCTAGGTAAAGACAACAAAGGCCACATTCGTTCACACTCACTCTCTAGCTGTTATGTAATAATGCATCGAAACCACAGCTCCCTGAGAAAAGCCAGTGCTTCCTCAGTGGAAATACTGATTTTTCTTTACGTTGTCCTCAAGAATGTTGCTTATGCTCACCTGACTAACTGTAAGAGAAAGAAAAATTACACCTCACCTGTATATAGTAACATGACGAAGTTGTCCAATTCTCCAAGCACGTTCTCTTGCTTGTGAGTCTGTTGATGGATTCCAATCTGGGTCAAATATTACAACCCGATCTGCACCAGTAAGATTCACTCCTAGTCCACCAACACGGGTTGTCATGAGAAATACAAAATATGATGGGTCACAGTTGAACTTTTCAATCAATGGCTGACGAGAGGACACAGTTGTTGTGCTGTAAAGAGTGATACCTCTGGAGTTCTACAATCTGTTCTGTCTAGTACAGTACTTATAAGGATGTATGATATTTGACCATGATGAGCTTTCAGATGAAACACGAGAAATATACTGCCAACTAGGAATTAGAAACTCAATCTATGGGTATATCTACACAAAACATTAAAAATAATTCTTGTGAATTTTATTCAGTCAACCTGACTCTTGAGGTGTGGCCTGCCTGAGATGAAAAAAATAAAAACTAACACACATGAACTAGTATGCCAGCAAGAGCTAACCTCCTGCCTACCATTACCATCATGTAACTGATTGCTGCTAGGTATCATGCTAGCAAGCTGGGATCAATTACTAATTGTAACTGAATATGAATGTAATTAAGATAACTCTGAGCTGTGAAGAGGAGCCGTGATACATTCTTTCATGCAACTGCTGAAAACGAAGCTGAGGACCACCATGAGAGAAGTAAACCTGGATTACACCCCACAGTTCTTGAGAATAGTTCAGTCTATTAAATATCAGTGCTCTTAATAACTTGGTCAAAAACTGATCGATGACTAGCATTAGGCCTGTAAGTATGCTCTTTTGTACGAATGTCTATTTAACCAGTAGTGTCACTGACTTGAAAATTGATTATTGACTAGCACTAAGCCCATAACTGCACTTCTGTATGAATAAAGTTTATTAAACTGTTTTTCTTTACTACTTTTGTGTTACTGCTAAAAAAATCAATAGTTCTGAATAGCTAAGAGGCTATACTTCACCACTCATATCAATAAAAATTCATGTGACCCACACACATATGGATCTCTGATCACGTGGGCCACTACCGGAAAAACTTGTGTGCCTCTGCCTCAAAAAGAAAGAACTTGTATATTGTCACATGAAAATATGGTATTTCAGTGTATCCTCAGCTGATTCAGATACTGGTAAATGAACAGCATGTTTATCTCCCTGAATAACCTCTACAAGTAAAAACCAATGCTGAAGTATATAGTATGATTAAAAAATCAATTTACACAAAATGTGGTATTCATTGTTTGAATACCAACAAAATTATTAGAATTATTTCAATACAATGTCTCAGAAGCATAAGTATGAAAGAATCACACAACAGAACATGCAAATACATGAACTTGTAAAGTTCATGTTTCATCAAAAAGAAGCCAAGACTCTTGCAGAGTTATTTCCACCAACAATGCATGCCTGGACTGATACAGCTTCCAATCTATTTCCTTTTCTCTGTACAGATATTTTTTTCCATAAAAGTTGTTATCCTACTACTCAACCTACAGTGTTTTCTTGAAATATGTTTTGATATATACTTATCCTTGTGTTAAGTGCTAAATACATATTCAGTATATTCAGCATCAATGATGGTAGTGGAGATTCTGAGCCAATCAATCAAACAATCAGAAAATCAAGAATACTGAAAAAAAGGGAAGACTGCATAACTTCAATGATCAATAAGCTAATCTCAATTAACTACACACCATTTAAAAATGTCTCTTTTCATCATATTCCCCTGAGCTTTTAGCAAATAATATGGAGGCCACTGTATTTCAGAAAAAAAATTTGTTATGCTGTATTATTTCATAGAACTTACGAAGCTACAGCCAGAGCCCTACTGCAACCTTGACTATTAACCTTTTTGCCCAAATAGCAAAGGTAGCCTTCCAGCAGATGCAGGGTCTAAAGCAGCTATATCTAACAATATATATATGAGAATTATACCTTACACCCATTTTCATGCAGAATAGAAAAATTATGATACATGTAAATGGCAAGCTAGATGTGTCTCTGAAGCCCTATAATGTAGGAATATACAGAAAAAAAAGTAAGGTGCTGATGTATCACATTCCCCTGCACAGTGAGTTGCCATTTTAAGATAATCCTTTGTCGAATGAGGAATGGTCAAACTGTGTTGATCCATGGTCACTTAATGGAGGGAAATCCTGCCCTAAAATATGTCTGCTATTGAAACATTACCAAGGAACATGTATTTACAAAATGCCAAACGTACAAAAAAGTCAGCATTAACTATGAATTATAAAATGATATTAGAAGAGATAAAAAGTATTGGAGAAATTTTAAACAAATAATATTGTTGTAAACTGACAAGACTGACAGATTTTTTGAAGGATGCCAAAATATATAATTCCATATAAGTAGCTTTGAAAAGGAAGCCAAAATATGATTCTATGTAAATAAGTTTTAATTTTTTAGATATCTTTTTCATGTCAAATAACCGTACTTTCTAGTGCTTTACAGATTTCACAAACTCAATAAATGAAACAACCTTTGGTCTTTAACTTGGTCTTTTCACTATCAACTAATTTCCCTGTTGGCCCCTTAAAAGGGGTAACAGCTGCATGATTTCCTCATGCTAAATGGTTCCAAAACACCTGTTACATCTAACTATTATGAGATTTGACTGTTCATCACTGCAATTTGTTTTAAATCCAATCAACAACTTATTTATCCACCTTATCTATACCATGTGATTTAACTTATGCTTCTGATCTTTAATGTGGGAACTTATTAAATATATTCTAAAAAATGGCATCAACCACTTTACTTTCATCATACATGTTGCTTTTATCAAAAGAAATCAAGCAGAATTGTCAGACAAACAATTTTGTTGAAAATCATACTTAGAACTGTTGATAAAATCCTTTAACTTGATTACATTCTAATCTTTTAACTCATTTACAATCTTGTCTCAAATGATGGTTTCCATAAATTTACCAAGTATTTTCATTTATTTATTTTGCTTTGACGCTGTCTCCCGCGTTTGCGAGGTAGCGCAAGGAAACAGACGAAAGAAATGGCCCAACCCACTCCCATACACGTGTATATACATACACGTCCACAATTGCAAATATACATACCTATACATCTACATACCAAGTACCAACATAATAGTACCTGCGCAATAATTTCTAAGAAGGGACCTATTAGATCACTTAACTAAAATCATCTTCACTTTAAATGATAAATTGGGCTAAACTAAAGCATAGCTACTGGCCCCAAACAAAGTCTTTGACTTGTTCTCAGCCAGATGTAAACATCCTAGGCAGTTGGCAGTACAGGAATGGTAAAACAGACAAAGACTATGCTCACTGCTTATTTTCATTCTACAGTATAAAAGCAGAAATGAATAAAGCACCCTGTTCTTTATTTAAATGAGTAAACCACACAGGGATGTGAGCTAATTCCAGAAAACTGCAAACTGTTGTGCAAGAGAGAGAAAAGAACAAATGTATGTGATGCAATGTACAAACAGCAATATCCACAAGCAAGACGAGCAGAGAGTACTGCATGCTAGCCATGCCAACCATGGCAAAGTCATAGGTAGGTAATGGTCTGCTTTAAGCAATGTGGTGGTTTTGCCTACATGACCTGTTTACTTTTAATGAGAGATTTTGTTGTCTGTGAAAATGGTAGGATCACTAGAATTTGGTATTGTAGACTTTCAACATAATCAGTATCACAAATTTTAAGTAAGTGATATACATATTGGACCTACCCATCCATCTTTAGATAGCAATAATGCTCATCCAGGAGAAATCTTTCAAGGATGCACATCATTTGTCGAGATTGAGTGAAGAGAAGGACACGATGACCCTGGCGTAACCACAGCCGTAAAACTGAGTGCAAAACATGCATCTTGCCAGAGCGAGTCCACCAACCATATTTCATCTCTGGCTGTTGTGTTCAAGTAAGGAGGATCATTTAGAAAAAACACACAATAACTTACGCAGATATAAAATTGTATATATTCTATATCTAAACTAATAAGTCTCTTTATTTTTCATTCTAAAAAGTGCTTTTCATGCACAATGAATTATGGTGCAATACATACAATATAAAATTATGCTTACCTGAAGTCCAGAATTCCAATCATCGCCATCATACCTGCGTGGTCCTCCAGTGTATAAGTCTGGATGGTTGCATATTTTGCGAAGGTTAATCAACCCAACAAATACCTGAAATTCAGAGATGAGATACTGTGATTTGAAAAACATCTAATTAAGAATGAGTGTGGGAGTTAGAATATGGTAAGACCATGATGTGTGATATCATGGCTTAAAGCCGTAAGTAAAAAGAGTTTTATGTCTATTTATCTACCTATCTACGAAGCAGTCAGGGAAAACCACAAACAGATCTAAGGGGCTTAGCTGTGGACAGGGAGTTCTGGTTTTGGTGTATTATATATGACAGCTGCAGAATGGTCATGAGTAAATCAGGCCATTCTTTGTCTGTTTCAAGCATTATATCGCTGGGGATAGGGGATGAAGAATACTTCCCACGTATTCCCTGCGTGTCGTAAAAGGCGACTAAAAGGGAAGGGAGTGGGAGGCTGGAAATCCTCCCCTCTCGGTTTTTTTTTTTTTTTTTTTCTAAAAGAAGGAACAGAGGGGGGCCAGATGAGGATATTCCACAAAGGCCCAGTCCTCTGTTCTTAACGCTACCTCGCTAATGCGGGAAATGGCGGATAGTTTAAAAGAAAAGAAAAGATGGAAAACAGCAAACAAGTACAAAAAAATCAATAGTATATGACTATCATTTATTTTCTTATAATTGACTGGCAGTCCCATGTTAGCAAAATAGCACCAGGAACAAACGCATCCAATCTCTAGCTGCCAAGAGAAATGTACTGAAACAAGAGTTCCCTATCCACATTACTATTTATTTATTTATCTTATTTATTTTGCTTTGTTGCTGTCTCCCGCGTTTGCGAGGTAGCGCAAGGAAACAGACGAAAGAAATGGCCCAACCCACCCCCATACACATGTATATACACACACGTCCCCACACGCAAATATACATACCCATACATCTCAATGTACATATATATATACACACACAGACACATACATATATACACATGCACACAATTCACACTGTCTGCCTTTATTCATTCCTATCGCCACCTCGCTACACATGGAATAACATCCCCCTCCCCCCTCATGTGTGCGAGGTAGCACTAGGAAAAGACAACAAAGGCCCCATTTGTTCACACTCAGTTCCTAGCTGTCATGCAATAATGCCCGAAACCACAGCTCCCTTTCCACATACAGGCCCCACAGAACTTTCCATGGTTTACACCATATGCTTCACATGCCCTGATTCAATCCATTGACAGCACGTCGACCTCGGTATACCACATCGATCCAATTCACTCTATTCCTTGCCCGCCTTTCACCCTCCAGCATGTTCAGGCCCCGATCACTCAAAATCTTTTTCACTCCATCTTTTCACCTCCAATTTGGTCTCCCACTTCTCCTTGTTCCCTCCACCTCCGACACATATATCCTCTTGGTCAATCTTTCCTCACTCATTCTCTCCATGTGACCGAACCATTTCAAAACACCCTCTTCTGCTCTCTCACCCACGCTCTTCTTATTTCCACACATCTCTCTTACCCTTGCATTACTTACTCGATCAAACCACCTCACACCACATATTGTCCTCAAACATCTCATTTCCAGCACATCCACCCTCCTGCACACAACTCTATCCATAGCCCACGCCTTGCAACCATACAACATTGTTGGAACCAAATTCCTTCAAACATACCCATTTTTGCATTCCGAGATAATGTTCTCGACTTCCACACATTCTTCAAGGCTCCCAGAATTTTCGCCCCCTCCCCCACCCTATGATTCACTTCCACTTCCATGGTTCCATCCGCTGCCAGATCCACTCCCAGATATCTAAAACACTTTACTTCCTCCAGTTTTTCTCCATTCAAACTTACCTCCCAATTGACTTGACCCTCAACCCTACTGTACCTAATAACCTTGCTCTTATTCACATTTACTCTTAACTTTCTTCTTTCACACACTTTACCAAACTCAGTCACCAGCTTCTGCAGTTTCCCACATGAATCAGCCACAAGCGCTGTATCATCAGCGAACAACAACTGACTCACTTCCCAAGCTCTCTCATCCCCAACAGACTGCATACTTGCCCCTCTTTCCAAAACTCTTGCATTCACCTCCCTAACAACCCCATCCATAAACAAATTAAACAACCATGGAGACATCACACATCCCTGCCGCAAACCTACATTCACTGAGACCCAATCACTTTACTATTTTTATCAATTGTTAATATCATTACCATTATCATTATCATTAACATTATCATTTAACCACATCAATCTTATTTTCCTATTTTGGAACCATGTTGTCCTGTGTCAATTGTTATTTCATAAAGTAATTCAGTATATGTCTTAGAACACTTCCTATGATATCAATGATAAATCAAACTGATCTAACTGGTACTAATATACATGTATGTCCTATCAATACTGTACGAGGAGGGTGTTTTACAATCATGCGGTCCCATCTCTTGAACATTCTCTATCATACTACTTTTTAGATTTCTATATTTTGTCTGGAATAACCATGTCTTCACTCCATTCACCCACCATTCTTATGCAGTAAAAATACTTCCTTGTAGCTTTTCTAGCAAGTTTCATGCTTATTTCACTTCATGTCCTTTGCTTCTCATATTCATACATCTCTCAGAGAACAGTTCACTGTTAATGCCATTGATCTGTTTTAAAAATCTACAGGTTATGATCAGGTCACTTCTAACTCTTCTAACTTACAAAGGAGGCAAAGTTAAAGCCTTTAACCTTTCCTAGTAACTCAGCTCTTGGGTATGGTACCAACTTTGTTGCTCTCTTCTGAACCCTCTCCATCAGCTTTAAGTATGTGCTTCTCAAGGTGTGGTGACCAAATTTAATTTTGGCCTTATGTATGATGTGAACTTTGATTTTTTTAGATGCAATAACTAAACTTAGTTTTGGCATTATGCATGATGTGAACAGCTTGCTGAATAATTCTGTATTCATAAACTTGAATGCTATTCTCATATTTGCTTGCAAACAGTTGGTCTCCTAAACTATTCTTGTAAGGTGGGACTCTGGTGATAGGTTAGGGATAATATCCACTCCCAAGTCTTTCATACATATCTCTCAGCTCCTTTGTTTTTGGCATCTTCAGTTCAAGAAAAAGAATGAGTATCAGAATGGAAATAGAGGGAAAGGGAGTTGAAGTACTTAAAGTGGAGTCCTTAGTGTAAGAGTGAATAAGGTTGAATGTAGGAATAGGATTGTTTGTGCAGAGATGAAAGAGGGTAAGTGATATGAGAGAACTCTGAATGACCATTGTCGATAGGTTAGGAGGCAGACATCTTTCCATCAATTTGCAACCCAAATGAAACAACTGGAAAGAAGACTGTATAAGAGAAAAGAAAGAAGCACAGAAATCAGAGTTACACAAAACTATAAAGTGCTTGTCAAGGGCTACAAGACCCCAAAATCCCTAAGACAGGATGACCAAAGGTTGGTCACACAGGAAAGGTCACCAGTGAACCTTGCACTGCAAAAGCTATATCAGTGATGCAAAAGAAGGGAATGGGATTCTAAGTGTTTAAGCCAGAGGAATTTGGTAGTGTTTTGAAGATTCTGGAGAAAGCAGAAATGAAAGCAGAGATGAAATAGGCAGGCAAGTATAAGAGCTAGCTCAGAGGCTAACATCATAAAGACATGAAGAGGTATGCTAACTGGTCCCATGTGTCTTGTGCACCTGTGGTCAAGCTTTCCTTCTTTTTTGAAATTTGTTTTCTTTTGCCAAACACTTGAATACTAACTCTTAACAAAATAATTTGAAGTGATTTTACAAAGTGCTACTTATTAAATGATATTCTATACAATTCATTCCTTAAAGGCTTACCTTCAATCGACCATTCATAATAGACTTTACTTGGTCTCCTTCAATGTACTCCCGATAGACATGTCTCTGCTCCTCACTTAGTCCACAAAACAAGACCTGTTATGGATGACACAAATATGAAAATTCTTATTTTTTGCATTTACAGTACTTACACAATATTTTGATATATAAAAAGATGTTCTGGAAGGAGGTAAATAAAGTGCGTAAGACAAGGGAGCAAATGGGAACTTCAGTGAAGGGCGCAAATGGGGAGGTGATAACAAGTAGTGGTGATGTGAGGAGATGGAGTGAGTATTTTGAAGGTTTGTTGAATGTGTTTGATGATAAGAGTGGCAGATAGGGTGTTTTGGTCGAGGTGGTGTGCAAAGTGAGAGGGTTAGGGAAAATGATTTGGTAAACAGATAAGAGGTAGTAAAAGCTTTGCGGAAGATGAAAGCCGGCAAGGCAGCAGGTTTGGATGGTATTGCAGTGGAATTTATTAAAAAAGGGGGTGACTGTATTGTTGACTGGTTGGTAAGGTTATTTAATGTATGTATGACTCATGGTGAGGTGCCTGAGGATTGGCGGAATGTGTGCATAGTGCCATTGTACAAAGGCAATGGGGATAAGAGTGAGTGCTCAAATTACAGAGGTATAAGTTTGTTGAGTATTCCTGGTAAATTATGTGGGAGGGTATTGATTGAGAGGATGAAGGCATGTACAGAGCATCAGATTGGGGAAGAGCAGTGTGGTTTCAGAAGTGGTAGAGGATGTGTGGATCAGGTGTTTGCTTTGAAGAATGTATGTGAGAAATACTTAGAAAAGCAAATGGATTTGTATGTAGCATTTATGGATCTGGAGAAGGCATATGATAGAGTTGATAGAGATGCTCTATGGAAGGTATTAAGAATATATGGTGTGGGAGGCAAGTTGTTAGAAGCAGTGAAAAGTTTTTATTGAGGATGTAAGGCATGTGTACATGTAGGAAGAGAGGAGAGTGATTGGTTCTCAGTGAATGTAGGTTTGCAGCAGGGGTGTGTGATGTCTCCATGGTTGTTTAATTTGTTTATGGATGGGGTTGTTAGGGAGGTGAATGCAAGAGTTTTGGAAAGAGGGGCAAGTATGACGTCTCTTGTGGATGAGAGAGCTTGGGAAGTGAGTCAGTTGTTGTTCGCTGATGATACAGCGCTGATGGCTGATTCATGTGAGAAACTGCAGAAGCTGGTGACTGAGTTTGGTAAAGTGTGTGAAAGAAGAAAGTTAAGAGTAAATGTGAATAAGAGCAAGGTTATTAAGTACAGTAGGGTTGAGGGTCAAGTCAATTGGGAGGTAAGTTTGAATGGAGAAAAACTGGAGGAAGTAAAGTGTTTTAGATATCTGGAAGTGGATCTGGCAGCGGATGGAACCATGGAAGCGGAAGTGAATCATAGGGTGGGGGAGGGGGCGAAAATCCTGGGAGCCTCGAAGAATGTGTGGAAGTCGAGAACATTATCTCTGAAAGCAAAAACGGGTATGTTTGAAGGAATAGTGGTTCCAACAATGTTGTATGGTGGCGAGGCATGGGCTATGGATAGAGTTGTGCGCAGGAGGGTGGATGTGCTGGAAATGAGATGTTTGAGGACAATGTATGGTGTGAGGTGGTTTGATCGAGTAAGTAATGTAAGGGTAAGAGAGATGTGTGGAAATAAAAAGAGTGTGGTTGAGAGAGCAGAAGAGGGTGTTTTGAAATGGTTTGGGCACATGGAGAGAATGAGTGAGGAAAGATTGACCAAGAGGATATATGTGTCGGAGGTGGAGGGAACGAGGAGAAGTGGGAGACCAAATTGGAGGTGGAAAGATGGAGTGAAAAAGATTTTGTGTGATCGGGGCCTGAACATGCAGGAGGGTGAAAGGAGGGCGGGGAATAGAGTGAATTGGATCGATGTGGTATACCGGGGTTGACGTGCTGTCAGTAGATTGAATTAGGGCATGTGAAGCGTCTGGGGTAAACCATGGAAAGCTGTGTAGGTATGTATATTTGCGTGTGTGGACGTATGTATATACATGTGTATGGGGGTGGGTTGGGCCATTTCTTTCGTCTGTTTCCTTGTGCTACCTCACAAACGCGGGAGACAGCGACAAAGCAAAAAAAAAAAAAAAAAAAAAAAAAAAAAAAATATATATATATATATATATATATATATATATATATATATATATATATATATATATATATATATATATATATTATTCCTGGGGATAAGGGAGAAAGAATACTTCCCACATATTCCCTGCGTGTCATAGAAGGCGACTAAAAGGGAAGGGAGCGGGGGGCTGGAAATCCCCCCCTCTCATTATTTTTTTTTAATTTTCCAAAGGAAGGAACAGAGGAGGGGGCCAGGTGAGGATGTTTCCTCAGAGGCCCAGTCCTCTGTTCTTAACGCTACCTTGCTAACGCGGGAAATGGCAAATAGTTTATATATATATATATATATTTGTCATTTCCAGCAGTGGTGATGTATTGCTAGGAGTAGGCAAAGAAATAGCTTCATCCACTCTCTAGCCATTGTGTATAATGCAATGAAACCAGATCCTGCTATCCACAACCATGACCCACAGAACTTTTTTTGGTTTTCTCTTACCACTTCATATGCCCTAGTTCAGCCCAATGACAGCATGTCATCCCCTGTATACCACAACATTCCAATTCCCTCTATCTTTTGCATGCCTCACACCTCCTACATGTTCAGGCCCCAAATCTTCAAAGCATCTTTCACTCCATCTTTCCACCTCCTATTTGGTTCCACCCTTTCCATCAAAAGGAGCACCTGAAAAATTACAGTGACCTGCAATCAATTCTTTACCCATTCAAAGTTATATTGTAAAACCATTCAATAATCAATTATCTAAGATTACAAAAGGGATTATGAGACCTCTTTAAAATGTTAACAGTTAGATACTGCTCTGATTTCAGGCAGAAAAAATTTAGAAGTTTTTTGAATTTACCTGTTCATTCTTATCTGGCAAGCTGAGGTGACTTCGAACATCATTTTTCATTCTGCGAAGTAGATAGGGGTTGATGGTGTCACGCAGCACAGAAGCACATTTAAAGGCAGTCTGTACCTAAAATATACAATCCAACTTCTTAGTGAAGTGTTGCAACACAGTGATAATTTACCTCAACAATCATGATACATTCTCCTATACTTAAACCAGGATGGCAAACGTAAAATATCACTTGCACTTTGGTTCTTGTACACCTTTACATTTATCCCCAGAGAACTTGTAAATAAAATTTTTACATGATGTCTTCCATAAATGAGAAAAGCTATTACCTTTTAAATTTGTAGAGTTTGTCAAAAACAAATACAGGACACCAACGAATTTCCGGCAACTGATGGTTCGGCACCTCCTTTAGTTCAGAAGTTCAGACAAAATTACAAGAAGGAACTCGAAATTACCGGCCACCAGACTAGTTTACTGGGGGCCACAGATGGCGCTGTGTGTGGGGCATGCTTATTTACATTCCTTACACTGCATTTGTTGGTGGTGATACCCAATTCTGTGAGATTCTTAGCTTATTTTGCTTAAATTCAATCCAAGCTATGGCTTCAAAGACATACGAGAGTCAGTCATGGTGTCAAACATAAACACCAGTCCATATCGATCCAAGATAAAGTAGAACTGTTGAAAAAAATGGACTGCAGTGTTTCAGTGCGTAAGCTGTGTGACATCTTAAGTACTGGTTCATCAACCGTTTATAATATAAAGGAGCAAAGGGAGAAAATGTTGAAATTTTATGCAGACAGCAATTCCAACAAGCAAATGACGATTAGAAAAACTATGAAAGATGGTAAGAGTACTGAGCATGATCGAGTGACAATGGAATGGTTTTGACAGTGTCGGAGTGGACTTGTCAGGTAGCATGATAATGGACCACGCTCAGTTGTTCCATAAAGAACTTACATTACAACATGATCATGACTATAGAGAATGATGGCTACAAAGATTCAAGAAGCATCATGGAATTTCCGTGAATAAAGTATACGGAGAAAAGCGGTCTGCAAACCACGAAGGAGCTGCCGAGTATGTGGACGAATTTGCGAAACTCGTAGCAGACGAGCATCTCAGTCCTGAGCAGGTGTATAATGTATTTCATATTTTTATTTAATTCACATTTAATATTTGTTTAATTTAAATTTCTAGCAGTCCATGGTATACTTTAGAAACATGGGAGAAGTATAATTAGTAGGTTAAAGGTGTGTTGATGAATTATCATTACGTGACCAAGAGTGCCGGAAAATTGGGTGTACCTGTATTACAAAACTGTAAACCACACATAACAGCACTCAGAGCAGTAAATGGGTGTTCTTGTACACCTTTAATTTCATAATTAGAGACTTTGTAAATTTCAAATACTGTCTTCCATACTTTATGAGAAAAGTTATCACCTTTTAATTTTGAAGAATTTGTCAAAAACAAATATTACAAAACTGCAAATCACACAAAACAGCACTCAGTGCATTCAGTGGGTTTCAAGTGAACCCTAGCACTCAGAGCAATCAATTGGTGCCTAGCCACAACAAACACTCAACAACTATACAATGAAATAAATTTCGTCCCAATACAATCTCACCTCAATCTGCTCGGCACTTATTTCTCTAGCATAGTGGAAGTTCTAACATGTTGCTCTCACTGCTTGACATGTGTGATGATGAACGACATTTCTCTCTGCCTTACCTCATTCCCTCCCTTGTCATGCATTCTGTATAAAGCTATTTTTTTCAGTAACTACTCTTCTGGTGTAGTTATCTATTCTCTGTTCATCCAGTATCAACATCAACCATGCCGTTTTTCTTTTCTACTTATGTTAGCTGAGATAGCTTGGGCAACTGAAGCCCTAATAAATGCCATCATTAACACTATATTTATATATATTTTTCATACATGGTTGCTGTTTCCCATGTTAGCGAGGTAGTACATGGAACAAATGAAGAAAGGCCGCATCCACTCACAGCCATTCTCTAGCTATCATGTGTAATGCAACAAAACCACAGCTCCTTATTCACAACCAGGCCCCACAGACCCTTCTATAGTTTACCCAAGCAGTTTCACATGTCCTGGTTCAGTCCACTGACAGCATGTTGACCTCAGTATACCAGATTGTTCCAATTCACTCTATCCTGTGGATGCCTTTCACCCTCCTGCATGTTCAAGCCCCGAATGCTCAAAATCTTTTCCACTTCATCCTTCCATCTCCAATTTAGCCTTCCCATTCTCACTGTTCCCTCCTTTTCTGAAACATTTATCCTTTTTCTATCCTCATTCTCTCTATGTCCAAACATTTCAACATACCCTCTTCAGCTCTCTCAACCACACTTCTTCTATTAGCAAACCTCTCTTTTACCCTTTTATTACGTACTCAATCAAACCAACTCACACCACGTCTTGTCCTCAAACATTTCATTTCCAACACATCCACCCTACTCTGTGTAGCCTTATCTATAGCCCATCCACATAAAATTGATGGGACTACTATACCTTCAAAAATACCCATTTATGCCCTCCTTCTAACCTTCTCTCTTTCCTAATTCTTCAGTGCTCCCAAGGCCTTTGCCCCCTTACCATCCTGTTACTCACTTCTGCTTCAATGGTTCCACTTGCTGCTGTATTCATTCCCAATTAACTGAAACACTTCACTTCCTCCAAGTTTTCTCCATTCAAACTCAAACCCCAATGAACCTGTCCCTCAACCCTGTTAAACCTAATAACTTTATTTTCATTCACATTTACTCTCAACTTCCTCCCTTCACACACTCTTCCAAACTCAAGTCACCTAATTCTGCAGTTTCTCACTTCAATTTACCACCAGTGCTGTATCATCAGCAAAAAACAAATGACACACTTCCTAAGCCCTCACATTCCATATGGACTTATCATCCTTATCACAAAGCATCACATTTATCTACCTCAATACCCATCTATATACAAATTAAATGACCACGGTGACATCTCAGACCCCTGCCGCAGACCAAATATCACTTGGAACCATTCACTCTCCTATCTTCTCACTCACACACATGCCTTACACTCTTAGTAAGAACTTCTCACTACTTTTAGCAGATTTCCTACACACTGTATAATCTTACCACTCCCACAAGGCATCTCTATCAACCCCATTATATACTTTCTCCAGATCCATAAATGTCATACAAATCCATCTGTTTCTCAAAATAAACCATAAACCATATGTATCCCTTGGAATAGGGAAGAAAGAATACTTCCCACATATTCCCTGCATGTCGTAAAAGAGTACTAAAAGGGGAGGGAGCGGGAGGCTGGAAATCCTTCCCTCCAGTTTTTACTTTTCCAAAAGAAGGAACAGAGAAGGGAGCCAAGTGAGAATTTTCCCTCTTAGGTTCAGTCTGTTCTTAACGCTACCTCACTAATGCAGGAAATAGCGAATATGTACGAAAAAAATATATATACATACATGTTGATATGTTGATCACACTAGTCCAAGATGATAGTTATGAAAGAAATTGTAATTCAGTAGGTGTTCATAAAATTTCATCTAATATGTAATTTTCCTATACATGCAGCACGACATATTTTGCAGAGACAATCCACCTCATCAGATGTAAACAGTTCATAAAGTTTTTTAAACCCCAACACCACCACTAAAATTCTGTTTCTCCTTGGCCATTCTAGAAATGGCAATAGTTGCAGAATCACAGTCTAATTTACAAAGAATTTGGGGGTTCACTGTACATTTATTCAATATAACATTTGAAAAAATACATGTGGTATAGACATAGAAAACAGGGTAGACAAAAGTAATAATGATGTCTAGAGTACAAAAGATCATGTTGGGTCATGTGCATAATGTGGTTTCTGATGGAAGTGTGTGTGTGCGTGTGTTTGAGCATAACATGCACTGCTGCTTTATATACACACTCACAGCAGAGTAATTCAGGTTAAAAAGAGCAATGAAAGTAGAGAATCAAACAGATGAAAAGCATAAAATGTTCAAGCAATATTTGCAGCAGTTTAAAAAGTGATGCATACCTCTAGTTTGGATGCATTAGCATATCCTCCTTGAGTGATGGGCACTGCAAACTGCTGCAAAAATACTGGTAACGTACCCAGCTTACCAGGAAATACAAAGTCAAACAATGACCACAACTCCTTCAAGCTGTTCTGAATTGGAGAACCTGCAGATTGTGAATGTTAGGCTGGTGAAGTTTCGTAAAGCAATACTACCAGATTACTGAAATGCACTAAAATGAATATCTTTACTAATGACTGTAAGTAATATTGATGTTTATCATCAAACATAATTCTTACAATCAGTAACACAAACTAAGATTCTCTAAAAAAGTGCCATTAGTTTTACCTATTCGGCAATTAGAATAAGGAACTAAAAGATACGAGAATCTTAAAAAGAACAGATTCAATATTCCATTCTATCATTTACTATCAGCAACACTGCAATTTCTTACTCCAAAATAAAATTATTCAATTCAATGAAGATGAAAACAACAAGGATCACATATAACTCTGGCTGCACATCATTCTTTAGATATGGATACATATCATAAATACCTGAAAGAAGAGTATTGGGAAAACTTCTTCCTGGTGAATTTTTTTCTCACAGGAATGGCTCAATGTGTGATAGGACCTGTCAATCTCCTCACTAAAAAACTACAATAATATCTATTCAAACTTTTCATCACAATAATCATCTAAAGCTGACTGAACTATCACTAATATTAACTGTGGGGTGACTTTTCCCCAAGCCATCCAAAACCCTTTCCTTTACTGTGACAATCAACAGCTTTTACCAGTCTAAAAAAGCCCAGGAAACATGAAAGCGAATAAACATCAGCTGGCCCACCCATGCCACCTACAGAGTAACAAGTCATACTTGTTTTACAGTAGAAGTTATGTATACAATGAAATATCTTAAGCTACACTATACTGCATCATGGACTAGTAGATGAAGGACATGAGACAAACATACATCAGCTGACTAAACTGAATGCCACATACATTGCCTACACAGCAAAAAAAATTATACTTATCATAAACTAATTTAGGTAAATTATGTACACCAGAACATTGTAATATACAACGTAAATGTTTAAAGTATATAATAATGCAATGTAAATGTTTAACGTATACTATAATACAAAGAAATCATATTAATGTAACATGCTTTTATCAGGGTACTTTCAGGGGTAAATTATCAGCAACATTCCCAACTGAAATTATGTTGGTTTTCCCAATTTACCATGAATAAAATCCCAATTAGGAACAGTTATGTGAAACAAAAAATTCCAATCATCATAGATGTCATCATTAAGCCTGAAGATGGATTTAAACAATTCCTTGGTGTGAGAATGATAAAAAAAAATCATGACATGAAACAATAAACAAGAAATCTCACAAAACAACTAAATTGTTATAATAAAAACATACTAAAAATATGAAAATTCCCTATTTTCTCAAATCTCAAGTATGTCAATGTGATACGATAGTGCATGATGTCCTATCAGTATCAGTGAAGCACTTTATTTTGCCATGTGACAATAATCTATAAATCATTTAAGTAATTCACAGCACAACACATGTGAGAATATGTGTCCAGAAATAGTCTCCAGGAACATTAATTATATTCATTATACTTAATTTTGCTGTTTCCCACGTCAAGAGGGGGAGCGCCAGGAAACAGATGAAGAATGGCCCATCCACTCATATACACATATATATACATAAACGGCCATACAAGCACATATACATACATATACATATCAACATATACACATATATGTATACACAGACATACATATATACACAGACACACACATATATACACAGGTACATATTCATACTTACTTGCCTTCATCCATTCCTGGCACTACCCCACCCCACAGGAAACAGCATCGCTACCCCCTGCTTTTGCGAGGTAGCGCCAGGAAAACAGACAAAAAAGGCCACATTCATTCACATTCAGTCTCTAGTTGTCATGCGTAATGCATTGAAACCACAGCTCCCTATCCACATCCAAGCCCCACAGACCTTACCATGGTTTATCCCAGATGTTTCACATGCCCTGGTTCAGTCCATTGACAGCATGCTGACCCCGGTATACCACACTGTTCCAATTCACTCTATTCCTTGCATGCGTCTCACCCTCCTGTATGTTCAGGCCTCAATTGCTCAAAATGTTTTTCACTCCATCCTTCTACCTCCAATTTGGTCTCCCACTTCTTGTTCCCTCCACCTCTGACACTTATATCCTCTTTGTCAACCTTTCCTCACTCATTCTCTCCAGGAACATTCATCAATAGTAATAAGCTTACAGTACAGTTGGCTTCCTTTAAAGTAGTTCCACTTTGAGTAACACTTTTCAAAAAGGTGTTTAATATGTTAAAAGAGGTGCCCCTATAGTATAAGACTGCTGTAAATTAGATGACCATATCATTAATAAAATCAGCTTGTATTTCCAAACTTTAAAATAGGTAGTGGCTGGTAGGCATATTACCAGTACTATCCACCTGAGTACCAAGAGGGTTAATGACAACTGCATACTGAGTCAGCACTTCAGTGGTTAAACTGCATTCTTCTGAACCAATCAGCTGTCTTTTCTTTCTGCCTCACCCACATGTGGGCTGCTGGCATTCTGTCCACAAACATACAATCTCTTTTTGTCACACACAACACTTGACAACAAATACCTCATACAGCTTATTCTTAAATCTAGATTTTCATGCAGTGAAGAATATGTGCTAACCCAACTTTTGGCAAAATGGTGGGGGCAATAGACAGAAGTATGTAGGAACATGAGGTGGGAGCATTAGGTAGAAGTAGTAGGCTGAAACATTAGGCAGAAGTAGTCAGTAGGAATATTAGGCAGGAGGCCCTGTAAACACTGTGCCAGAGTTGCCCTCTGCCAGTGGCCTGTTAAGGGTGAGGCGGCTAAGAAGTGCCAATGGAGTTCACCAGTCATGGAGACTTCTGCTGTGGCCATCCCAATGAGTGGGCTCCAATAAGGAATGATCATTAGATATACAAACAGATAGATAGAAAGTCTCTTAAACTGTCTGAGTTCTCTGTAAGGCAAGACCATGTCTATCCCTTCTGCACTACCCTTCAATTAAATTAGTCAATCAATACCTTGTACTAATTTTCTGGCACTCAAAGCAGACTGGCATAAACATAATCTGAAAATTTATCAAGCAACAACAATCATATCTTCAAGTGGTAAGGAACTGAAAGACACTTTCAACAAGTGTGTTGATGAAATCCTTAGCAAAGTTTCAAAGTTTGGTGCTCACATATGTAAAGTAACTCTCCTGCAAATTGTGAAAAAATAGTGCCTCTGCCAGCATATACAGGAGACAAAATGAAACAACAGAAAAGGCTGAGAAAAAGCAGCATATACTAAAGGATATACATGTTTGTGAGGCAGAGTACTATTTGGTGCTGCAGTATCAAAATTAACAACAATGGTCAAACAAAAGTGCCTTTTCCCCATTAAGTTATAAGTGAGTTCTACTATTCTACTATTTACAAAACAAAGTACACCTATCTGTATAATATTCAAAATACTTGACACCAATGCATACTACCTCCAGCAAAAAATGAATGTTTATACAGCTTAATACAAACCTGAAAGGATCAACCTGTGTGGCGTATGAAACCTCTTAAGAGCAACAGTAATTTGTGCTTCTGGGTTGCGAATCTTGTGTCCTTCATCAAGAATAATATAGTGCCAATCATATTGAAGAAGGGTTTCCAACTGGTCACGCACACCTGTATATGAAGTTACCAGGATGCCACCATTCCTGATTAAGTTGAAAATGAAATTGTAATGAACTACTGACTGTATCATTACAACTGTAAATGTTGATTAGAAGCCTCACTGCATTCAACTAAATCAGAAGATATAATAAAACCTGTCCACAAAGTATGACACCATTTTCATAATCCTATGCAAATAAAATATCAAAAAAAAAAATCATTAAGCATCATAATCTGCTGAATTTTAAAAATCATATATGCAGATGACTAAGTTGTAGCATAAGAGAACTAAGGGCAATATTACAACATTTAATAGACCTTATCTTTAAAAACATTAGCACAGAAAGAGAACGTATAAAATATGATTCACCAACTATAAAATGTAACCCTACAGCACTTGTTTTGACAATATGGCTGTAAAACAAGAGAGAGAGAGATCAGAGGATTTGGAACTTTGAAATCAATGTAAACGACCTGGCAGATGGATCAAACTCTTACATTAACATGTTTGCAGATGAAGCCAAGGTCATGAGAGAGAAAGTAAAGAACAATGGGGATTGCATCAGCTTACAACAGAACCTAGACAAACTTTAAAGCTAGTCTGACACATAGTTGATGAAATTCAATCCAAGTAAAAACAAAGTAAAGAGAATGGAACACAGTGATAAAAGGCCTTGGAGTGATTATCATCTAGCACAGTATATGCTACAGGAATCTGTGTGAGAGAGACTTCGGAGGTGACACTGTATCTAACATAGTGTCTGAGGTCAGCCTCAAAAGAATGGTTAAGGAGAAAAACTGTCTGCTGGCAAACATTAGAAACACATTCAAGTACAAAGATTATGAAATGTACTGCAAATTATTCACAACTGCCATCAGACCAATCCTAGAATATGCTCCAAAAGTCTGGTCACAACATGCAAAGAAGCAAAAAGACCTTATGAAAGGGGATCTAAATATGGACAACAAAGAGACTACCTAGCTTTAGAGCGATAAGTTACAATGCAAGGATGAGGGCAATAAATTCATCTACCATGGAAGAGAAGAGGAGCAAGGGGTGAACTGATCATGACCTTGAAATCAATAAACCAGACAGATGACATCTACAGTGAAGAGTTCATGAGATACAATATTAAGATACTTTTTATTGCAACTATATTGCTTTAGATATCCTCAACTAAAGTCCACACATAAATTATCATATATATTTCTCTTCCTACTTCTAGGTTGTAGTTTGAATTTTTTTTACTTCTTATGATGAAACTACGAAAATGTTTAAGAGGTTGTATGACAACAAAGAGAGCTCAAGAGATGATGCCCCATGAGTGAAGAATTCCCTCTTTAACTGTACAAATAATTACAAAAAAGGTATAACATATTAGACCCTTAAAAGACAAGAAAGGTATCATTCACATCAGCATAAGTAAGTGAGTTCTAATTCTTTGAATAGAAGAGAATGTTAATGAAATGGATCCCTTTCCACTTACCTATTAATATTATGGATAAGAGCAGGTCTTTTTCCAGTGAAGGTGCCAGATTCATGAAGAACAGCAACCCTAAATGGTGGCCACCATTTATGGAACTCTTTCACCCACTGATGAAGTACTGTTGCTGGGCATACTATTAACACTGGCCCAAGACCTTTCCATGGCTGCCGAAGACTTTTGAGACAAGAATATGACAACCCCACCAAAAAGGATATCATCTGAATAGTTTTTCCAAGGCCCATCTCATCCCCTAGGATCCCTCCACAGCTCTGCCCATGAAGCTCCCACAGCCACTTTACACAAGTTCGCTGGTATCTGTATAACTTGTTCCAAATTACCAGCGGAATTCTGTAACCTCCATCAAACTCTTCATACCCTTCCTCCTCCTCCTCTTCTAAGTCTAAGTCTTCCCCTCGTAAAATCTTTTCTTGTTTCATCTTTAGTCTCTCTTTTTTCCATTGTTCTATTCTTCTCACATAATCTTCCAGGTTTCCATCATCTTTTGCTTTACAAGATTTTCGTCTCTTGCTCTTTGGAACATCATCATCTGACCACTCATAATCATCTCTCTTTTTCTTCTTTCTAGGCTTTATCTGTGCTTTATCCATCTTTTCAATGCTATAACTTTTTTGCCTTTCAAGCTTAGTTTTTTCTGCATCAAAATCATCCTGCACATCATCTTCATCGACTTCAGAAGGAACATATTCAGATCCACTTCTACTTTCTGCATCAACATCTGAATCAATTCCTTCAAAACTCACCCTTTCTGATAAAATCTTACGTGGAGTTCTCTTATACTGATCAGCTTCCAGGTTACTGGTTATAGTACCCAATACTTTTTCCTTCTTCTTCTTCTTAGGATGTAAAATATGCATCCTAAGTGGATCTCCTCTTTTTGATTTCTTTCTTACTTCTGGACCTTGGCTTCTGTTAACCTTTGCCTCAAATTCAGCCTTAATGTGCTTTTTTATTGCTAAAAGAGAGGTACCTTCGTCATTATCTTCATTTCTGGCCTCATCATACTCTGTACTTCCAATATATTCTTTAATCTTTTTATTCCTTTTCCTTGGTACACCATATGTTGGATCTCCTGAGCTCTTCTTACTTTTGCAAACCTCACTGTGTTGTTTCTGTCTGTCAATCTGATCTTGTAAGTACTTTTCAAAGTCACTCATACCTGCTTGTAATTTTCCTGGTGATCTGAAAAAAGTAGATATATATAACTAACTGGGAGCTGGGGGGCTGGAAATCTTCCCCTCTCATTTCTAATTTTCCAAAAGGAGCAGAGAAGGGAGCCAAGTGAGGATATTCCCTCTAAGGCTCAGTCCTCTGTTCTTAACACTACCTTGCAAATGCAGGAAATGGCTAATATGTATGGAAAAAAATATACATACAATTATCTTTAAAATCATTCCATGAGAAGATTAAACATCAACTTGGCTACTTTCCTATAAATGTATGTGGCAGCAGATGGAACCACAGAAGCTGTAATGAGTAAAGAAAGTGGAAGAGAGGGATATGACCCTAGGTACATTATGGAGCGCAGGAAAGGATAGGTGACTGTCAGTAAGAGTAAAGATGGGTATGTTTGAATGTAAGTATAATATTCCTTTTTTTCTTTTCCTTGATACATCATAGATGAATGTCCTGAGCTCTTTTCATGCTAAATACCTTTGCAAACTTCATTGTGTCGGTTTTGTTTATCCATAATGATCTTATAAGGTTTTCAAAGTAACTCATATCTCCTTGAAATTTTCTAATGATCAGGAAAAAAGTAAAGTTCATGGTTGTTCTAACAATTACTCTACACTAGCATCATTAAATGTAAATCTGGCAATTTATTCTATGTATGTATGTATGTGGCAGCAGAAGGAAAGGGCCAAAGTAAGTCATAAGGTGGAAGAGGGGTCTATAGTCCTATGTGCATTGAAAAGCATGAGGAAGGAATGGTCAATGTCTGCAAGGGCAAGCATAGGTATGTCTGGAAAGCCAGTTTCATAGTCTCAACAGTGTTGTGTGGATGTGAGTCGTGGGCCCTGAGCTTACAAAAATATAGGAGGACTAGCATTAAAAGAGCATGTGGACAAAGGCGTCAGTGTCTGTCATGGCCATGATGGGTATGTTTGAAGGTCGTGATTCTTGGGCCCTGAATACAAAAGAAAGGAAGAGGGTAAGCACAACAGAAATAAGGCACCTGAGAACAACAGGTGGTGTGAAGCTGGTTGATTGTGTATGAAATGAGAGAACAAGTGAGGTGTGGTGGTAAGCCAAGTCTAATTGAGAAATCTAACCAGGGTGTCTTGAAATGATCTGGGAACATTAAGAGAATGAGCACAGAAAGATTGACTTTACAGATCGACACATCAGATATTAGGGAAACAATTTTCACCTTGAACTCTGTCAATCATTCCTATTTGAAGTCTGAAATAATACACACTGAAAGATATTAGAAAAAGATAAAAATAATTACCCTTTGGATGGTTCAGTACTCTTGTCAGATGTTTTGACAACAGTTCCAAATGGAGTCATTTCTCCTGAACTAATCATTTCTGCTTTAGCTGGCCTCTTATTTATTGACCTCTTTTGAAAAGCTGCAATAGCTAAACCTGTCTCTACTTGTGTATGACTTGGTTGAAGAACTGCCACTGTTTTGCTATTAGTCATAGCTGTTCCAAATGGTGTCATCTGACCTTCACGGATCAGTCTATCTCTTTCAATATCAGATATCTTTTTTATTTCCTTATTCTCTTCGGCTTGTTCATAATCATTGTCCAATACCTCTCCATCCTCCAAATCAAAATCATCAAGCTGAAAGGAGTATTCATAGAATAATTAATGATGTGAATTATATCATAATATCATGTACAAGCTGTACAATAAAATTAAGTATCTGTAACTTTAGTAATAATATGCAATATATTACACAAAAGTTAAACAAATGATAAACATATAAAAGCAATATTCTGGTTAACCAACTAGCTCTTTCTGTTGTCCATCACACCAAAAGCAATATAGCACGTTATGCATAAAACTATACAATGAGTGTGTGCAAATGAGGCCAGAGTGAGAAAGACCTGACCTACCTATGAGTACCAACAACAACATTTAGCCATAATGACAGGGATTGTACAAATTAATCATCGAATGTCTTGCATGATGAATGAGAGTATTCTTCTTGGCCAACACTTATATTAAATAATTATCCATTCTTGGTTCATCTGATTTCAAACAAATGTCAAGTATTCCTGTAAATGTTCGGTAATTATTCTATCCATGTTTTTTATATCTACAGGCAGTACAGTGAATAACTGTACTAGCTCCTAAGTTGGACTGTCATACATTCCTGTGATATTAAAAAATAATGCTACTCATGTAATTGCTGTATGTCATAGAAGGCAATTAATAGAGAGCTGGAGGCTCAGACTCCTCCCATCCTTTATTCTCATTTTCCAAAAGTAGGAACCAAGGAAGGAGCCTCAGTGAATTATTTTCCCCTCAAGGGCTCTTTTCATCCATTCCTGATGCTTCCTCACTTAGGTGGGTAAGGTGAACAGAAGTAATAAAGATATCATAATGGATATAAAATGCCCATACATACTTAAACAGAGTGCTACAACTTAAACAGAGTGCTACACAGATACCTGAGTTTAGATAGAGATAAAATGTAAAACACAATCTGTCAAGCACATCTCAATTGCTCTAAAATTTCTGTGCTTAAATGAGTCTAACACAATACAGATTCTTCAAAATATCATCATAAAGATATAAACCAAGAAAACCGTTTATGGGACCCATGCAGCTACAATCAGAAGTAAAGAAATGATGGAGTTCTTCAGAGTAAGGAGTTCCTTGACAAGACTATTTCCTTACTTCAACTATTGGTACTGCCAAGCCAAAGGTGACTTTTTATTTGCTGTGTATCCACAGGCAGGCAGAGTTCAGTTGTATGAATTTTTTTACCAAGGAATGGGAAACCTTGCAGTGTCAAGAATGTAAAGTTAAACTTTCAAAAAAATTTTCCCTATAAGTAATTAACAAAAATAATTTACATACTCTTTCAATAATAGACAAACAAAATAGTCTTGTATCAAAAACAGATAAAATGCACAATAAAAAAGTTTTCTTTGTCACCTTCTATTACAGCCAGGCCCTTATTTACAAGCATTAATTTGTTATAACATAATTTTACAAGACTTTCCTTTTGGAACCAAGCTTTAATTTCCATATGAAAACCCCACAGCAACAAATTTTTTTCTGAGTTTCTCTGGACCAAGAAAATTGGAAAATAAGTTTGGCTTCTAGGCAGCATATAAAAATTCACTAAACATAATATAAACTAAACAAAGATAGTTACAGTAAACTGCAGTAAAATGATCAAATGCTCATTTTTTACCCTACCCTTTAATTCACTTTACTCTTTGGCAATGTTAGATGTTATTCTGCACAGTTATTGAATGTTCTGCAACTACAGTTAATGATTCAGCTCCCCCATCCTTAACTCTCCCAGTAAACCCATAAACCACCATTCTGCCGTATCATCACCTTAATCACCAACTACCAAACTTTCTCTGAAGCAGAATATATTTCAATTCTGAGTAAATAAATTTCATGTACTGTACTATTATCACTACATTATTTTAGTTTGGTAAAGTGTGTGAAAGAAGAAAGTTAAGAGTAAATGTGAATAAGAGCAAGGTGATTAGGTACAGTAGGGTTGAGGGTCAAGTCAATTGGGAGGTGAGTTTGAATGGAGAAAAACTGGAGGAAGTGAAGTGTTTTAGATATCTGGGAGTGGATCTGGCAGCGGATGGAACCATGGAAGCGGAAGTGGATCATAGGGTGGGGGAGGGGGCGAAAATTCTGGGAGCCTTGAAGAATGTGTGGAAGTCGAGAACATTATCTCGGAAAGCAAAAATGGGTATGTTTGAAGGAATAGTGGTTCCAACAATGATGTATGGTTGCGAGGCGTGGGCTATGGATAGAGTTGTGCGCAGGAGGATGGATGTGCTGGAAATGAGATGTTTGAGGACAATGTGTGGTGTGAGGTGGTTTGATCGAGTAAGTAACGTAAGGGTAAGAGAGATGTGTGGAAATAAAAAGAGCGTGGTTGAGAGAGCAGAAGAGGGTGTTTTGAAATGGTTTGGGCACATGGAGAGAATGAGTGAGGAAAGATTGACCAAGAGGATATATGTGTCGGAGGTGGAGGGAACGAGGAGAAGAGGGAGACCAAATTGGAGGTGGAAAGATGGAGTGAAAAAGATTTTGTGTGATCGGGGCCTGAACATGCAGGAGGGTGAAAGGAGGGCAAGGAATAGAGTGAATTGGAGCGATGTGGTATACCGGGGTTGACGTGCTGTCAGTGGATTGAATCAAGGCATGTGAAGCGTCTGGGGTAAACCATGGAAAGCTGTGTAGGTATGTATATTTGCGTGTGTGGACGTATGTATATACATGTGTATGGGGGTGGGTTGGGCCATTTCTTTCGTCTGTTTCCTTGCGCTACCTCGCAAACGCGGGAGACAGCGACAAAGCAAAAAAAAAAAAAAAAAAAAAAATTTTAGTTTAGTTTCCACATACTGTTTCCCATAAAACGATCTTGTAAAGATCTGATTCTCATTACTTTGTTCAGAAATTTTTTCTCATTATATAGTGGAAGTGAATGGAAAATTTGGCTTTGATTTACAAAAATTAACTCAAAAATGGATTTCCAAGAACAAAACCCTCTAATAATTAGGGGTATGGCTGCACTCCTGAAATAGACTTGATAAATACTGCCAATAAACTTAACCCCACTTACCTCTTCCTCATTTGCCTCTGCTGACTCAAGTTTTTTCTGTAAAAATGACTCTCGAGCTCGTAGATCCTTAAGATTCTGAGTTTTTTCACTAATTTCCTTCTCAACACTCATGACCATGCGGGGATCTACCACTCGCTGCCGCATTCCTAAATATAACAGGAGATATCGTTACAGTATTGTATACAAATAAATATTCTCCCAGAATGTGTCCCTGTTTGGGCTTACTTTTGCTTTGCAAACCTTCATAAGAGAGTGAAGTATTTTTCAAAATATTCAAAAAACTATATCATATACACTATCAATCCATTATCAATGAACTACAAAACAATACCTGACAGCCTTTTACTCAAGTCATTCAACTTGTTTTCTGCTTGCTTGAGATGGATTTTAACATCCTTAACCTCCTTTTTTAGAATCTGAAGTCTCTGTTTGCGTGTGTGCTTAGTAACTGCTTTATCAACCTGAAAATATGATAACAAATAACTGTTCCATGTAACTGTCAGGTATCCATGCAGCTGCAAGTTTAAGTGAAAATTATAGAATCCTGAAAAAGATCATGCAAACTATAAGGAGGAATTGGTATGGCTGTTTTCATAAATAAAAAATCTGAAACTGCTATGACTAGACTAAATCAAAGCATTAACATGATTGATGGGTATTATTGAAGACATTCTTCTTGTTTATTCATTAACAATTATTCTAACTGTGAAATAAAGAGCATAACTGGAACAAAGTACTAAAATAAGGCCTTTTTTCCATAAGAGTGTATCATCACCCCTAATAACACTTCAGCAACCTCAAGAAAATGCTTCCTCTGTAAAAGAAGCAGACATGACCTTTTTAGACTTAACCAGCAAAAATGTACTGCCACACCTAATGTGTCCCCTGGTGAGAGGCAACAGTCCTACCTTTCCCATTCCCTCCTACTGACTCTCCAACTCCACATTTCACCACCAAGACTCAACACATTGTCTCTTCCTATATTTTCAGCGTGTTACTACAGTGCAGTTTATACCATTATTTTTCATATTCATCATGCACATGATTTTCTTACCTTATTATCAAACATTTACAGGTTAATAGTAATTTTGCATTGTGTTAATGGTGAAAAATATTTGCCTGGAATGAATGGATTACTTTTTTTTTTTTTTGCCGCTGTCTCCCGCGTTTGCGAGGTAGCGCAAGGAAACAGACGAAAGAAATGGCCCAACCCACCCCCATACACATGTATATACATACACGTCCACACATGCAAATATACATACCTATACATCTCAATGTACACATATACATACACACACAGACATATACATATATACACATGTACATAATTCATACTGTCTGCCTTTATTTATTCCCATCGCCACCTCGCCACACACGGAATAACATCCCCCTACCCCCTCATGTGAGCGAGGTAGCGCTAGGAAAAGACAACAAAGGCCCCATTTGTTCACACTCAGCCTCTAGCTGTCATGCAATAATGCCCGAAACCACAGCTCCCTCTCCACATCCAGGCCCCACAGAACTTTCCATGGTTTACCCCAGATGCTTCACATGCCCTGATTCAATCCATTGACAGCACGTCGACCCCGGTATACCACATCGATCCAATTCACTCTATTCCTTGCCCGCCTTTCACCCTCCAGCATATTCAGGCCCCGATCACTCAAAATCTTTTTCACTCCATCTTTCCAACTCCAATTTGGTCTCCCACTTCTCCTCGTTCCCTCCACCTCCGACACATACATCCTCTTGGTCAATCTTAACTTATATCTTAACTTATATCATATAAGTCTATGAGAAAACTTCCTTCACTTTTGCATAACACATCTATTGTACTACATTAAAAAGAGGATAAATAGATATGGATGGGGAATCTCCAATATGCTAATTAAAATTGAGACCTAAATTATCCTGCTATATATTGGTAACAACACTTAAATACAGAGATTAAACAGAGAAGGTTTGGAGCAGAACACGATGGATGGAATCTGTACCTGAAATGAGAGAGATAAGATACAAGAATATGTTAAAGTTCTTCTACAGATGAATTACACATGACAACTAGATAATGGATGTGAGGGAGCAAGTATGAAAAAAAATGTTCTTCAAGTTTATATATTAATCTGACAATGTTGACAGAATATTTCTTTGAAAGATGCTAAGCAAGGGAAACTTTAAGAAATTCAAAAATAAGTAAGGAAGTACTTTAACGACATCAGACTTGTAAATTAATGGAATAAGCTATGTGATGCAACTCTGAATACAGACAGGATACATTAGTTCAAAAAAGGTATATGACAGTTAAGACAGCAGTGTTCCTACCAACCTTCTATTAAGAAAGCAGTATTCCTATTTAGATGTCGAAACTTCTCTTCACAACAGTTGCTCCGTTTATACACGGAATTGATTCATCCTTGTATGGAGTACTGCTCTCATATTTGGGATGGTTCTAGCTCTGTATCCTTACTTGACAGAAAGTCGAAAGTGGTTAGACTTATAAATTGTCCCAGGCTAACTTCAAAACTTGACATCCTTGCCCTATGCCACAATTTTGGTTCACTTTCCCTCTTCTATAGGTATTACTTTGGTTTTTGCTCCCGAGAGCTGGCTGCTTGTGGGCCCCCCACCAATAGATAGACTGTGCAATATTCAGCAAGCTGCTGCATCACATGATTACTTTGGGGCCATCAGCAACTCAAAGGTGAACTGTTTTGATGCTTAATTCTCTTCCTATAGTGATAGCTTTGGAACTCTCTACCGTCTCATGTCCTTCCCAATTAGTATGACTTGGCACATATCAAAGGACAGGTCTTTCACTTTCTCAAAAATTTGATATTACTTTCCCTTGTTTTTTCTTTCTCCGTTTCATAATTCTTTCTATATTTCAATTAAGGCCCAGCCTTGATGTTGACTTTTGTCCATGACTGGAGCCTTCGATATAAAAAAAAAAAAAAATACAAACCTTATGATATATGGAACTTTATACCTCTAGTGTAGCAAAGATAGAGTGCAGACAGAAAATTAATGGGTATGTGTTTTGCACTACCTTTAATCATCAATCACGGATTATCTTCCATATTAGCACTAGCATAACTTACCCAAGGAAAATTCTTGTCACCATTTTGATAAATGTAAGCATCACACAGTATTATACCCAGGGCTCCTAATATATATGTTGACAACTGACATGTCTGCAAAATTCATGCAATGCAAGGAGTAAAGGCATGTGACACACTGATATATATCTTTAATAATGCAAACAATGCCTTATTGTGTTAATCAGAGGATTTTGGCATAACTAATGAGTGATTCTTCATGAACTAAAACACAGAGAGAGTTCAAGAGTTGGGGCCCAATAAACGTAGAACTCCCTGTCCATACTGCACAAATGGGGCCCAATGTGGGTAGAATTCCCTGTCCATACTGCACAAATAAGTATAATCAAGCAATTATTGCTAGAACTACCAATAATCCTTGAGTCAACTGGCCTTACATGAAAGTCAAAATATGTAACAAAGTACATAAAGTATATTCTCAATTACTTTATCCTCTGCTATAAAATGGCCCAAGACTATATATATGACACTCCACACAACTGTTGCATACTCATTATTTTTAAAAAACAAAATATCTTTTCTTCTCAGAAAGTTATAAAAATTACAAATGTATTACTAGGAAAAAAATAATGGCTATTAACTCTACCTCGAATTCCATAATGATTACACCTTCATGAACATCATCTCCTTCCATTAAACTCCTTAGTTCATCCCTCCCCCATCATCTCAGTCCCTTTTCTTCCAATTTCTTCTTCACAGTTTCACCTTCATTACCTTTTCTGCATCCATGCTTTTCATATGTCAAAGTAGTTTTTGAACTCCTTCCTATATATTTTCAAGCATTCTCTTTTCTACACCACAGCAACCCATTACATCTTCATTTCTTACTCAGTCCACTAAACTTACTTTTCATCACATTTATATCCCAAAAGCTGTGAAAGCTCTCCCACTTTTTCAACAATTGCATATCCTAGTCATAATCTCATGAATCAAAAGTTAAATTATGATTTTCCTAAAGACTGCTACACCTGGGAATCATTCTCTAAAATTTCCATAAAATCTCAGCATCCATTCCTCCATCAATCCTCTTAACCTTTCATCATCAAGCAATAACTTAAATCATAAGTATTGGCAAAACTGATACAGTGAACTGTAAGGCAAAAATATCAAATTATGAGATAAAATATTAGCATCAACAGTAACTTACTGCAGCTTCAACATCACGTTCCAGTGACAACTGATCCACCACAGAAATACCAAGGGCTCTTAATTCATCATCTTGGTCTTGCAGGTCCTGAGCAAGTGAACTTTTGTCATCATTTGTAGTGACATTATTGTCTACTTTTCCACTCAAAAGTTTGCTCAGGATACTAGATGACGAATGAATTACTTTTTCACTCATCTCTGCTGAAGAACAGTGACCCTCATCTGGCTTAATATCATCAATGAACTCCATGTTACTGTCACCATGTCTATGCATAGTTTCTACGACAGAAACCCCCAGTGGAGGACATTTTTCCATCCCTTGGACTTCCATGATCAATCTGTAATAACACATAAATTGTTATCAACATATATGGAGATGTGGTGTAAAAGTGATGCCACACAAAGCCCAGCTATATTTCTACGATAAGTGGGATGATAAAACTTCATGCTTTGTTGCCAGAAAATAAATATGAAAAACAAAAAAAAAGGAAAAAATTGGAAATAAAATCATATATTCAAACTTTTCATGGGAAAAAATTAAAAATCTATCAATTAGTACTGCATGTCTACCCAAAGTCACTGGGCATTCCCTATGCAATAATGCAAAGTAGGAGCTGGCAACATCAGTTCTGCAGATCAATTCACATGAAAGGTGCATGCAGCCCTAAATACATCAGTGTGCTTACAGCCACAACTGCTTACAAGATGATAGGCATATGTTGTATGAAGGGAAGATGACAAAAAAATTACTGAAATATTAGAAAATGGAAGAAGTAAATAATAAAAGGTAAGGGTAACTTTGTTATGCTGAGTTAATGGGCATTGGAACAAAGACTAGAATGATGATTAACTCTTGAAATTAGCAATATATATATTTGCCATTTCCCGCATTAGTGAGGTAGCATCAAGGACAGATGACCGAGCATTAGAGGGGAAATCCTCACTTGGCACCCTTCTATGACAGGCAGGGAATAAGTGGGAAGTTTTCTTTCTCCTTGATCCCCAGGTTTACTGGTTGGTGAGGTGCCTGAGGATTGGGAGAATGCATGCATAGTGCCATTGTACAAAGGCAAAGGGGATAAAGGTTAGTGCTCAAATTACAGAGGTATAACTCTGTTGAGTATTCCTGGGAAATTATATGGGAGGGTATTGATTGAGAGGGTGAAAGCACGTACAGAGCATCAGATTGGGGAAGAGCAGTGTGCTTTCAGAAGTGGTAGAGGATGTATGGATCAGGTGTTTGCTTTGAAGAATGTAAATGAGAAATACTTAGAAAAGCAAATAGATTTGTATGTAGCATTTATGGATCTGGGGAAGGCATATGATAGAGTTGATAGAGATGCTCTGTGGAAGGTATTAAAAATATATGGTGTAGGAGGCAAGTTGTAAGAAGCAGTGAAAAGTTTTTATTGAGGATGTAAGGCATGTGTACAAGTAGGAAGAGAGGAAAGTGATTGGTTCTCAGTGAATGTCGGTTTGCGGCAGGGGTGCATGATGTCTCCATGGTTGTTTCATTTGTGTATGGATGGGGTTGTTAGGGAGGTGAATGCAAGAGTTTCAGAAAGAGGGGCAAGCACGCAGTCTGTTGTGGATGAGAGAGCCAGGGAAGTGAGACAGTTGTTGTTCACTGATAATACAGCGCTGGTGGCTGATTCGGGTGAGAAACTGCAAAAACTGGTGACTGAGTTTGGTAAAGTGTGTGAAAGAAGAAAGCTGAGAGTAAATGTGAATAAGAGCAAGGTTATTAGGTACAGTAGGGTTGAGGGACAAGTCAGTTGGGAGGTACGTTTGAATGGAGAAAAACTGGAGGATGTGACGTGTTTTAGATACCTGGGAGTGGATTTGGCAGCAGATGGAACCATGAAAGCGGAAGTGAGTCATAGGGTGGGGGAGGGGGCGAAAGTTCTGGGAGCGTTGAAAAATGTGTGGAAAGCGAGAACGTTACCTTGGAAAGCAAAAATGGGTATATTTGAAGGAATAGTGGTTCCGACTATGTTATATGGTTGCAAGGCATGGGCTATAGATAGAGTTGTGTGGAGGAGGGTGGATGTGTTAGAAATGAGATGTTTGAGGACAATATGTGGAGTGAGATGGTTTGATTAAATAAGTAATGAAAGGGTAAGAGAGATGTGTGGTAATAAAAAGAGTGTGGTTGAGAGAGCAGAAGAGGGTGTTTTGAAATGGTTTGTTCACATGGAGAGAATGAGTGAGGAAAGATTGACAAAGAGGATATATGTGTCAGAGGTGGGGGGAACGAAGAGAAGTGGGAGACCAAATTGGAGGTGGAAAGATGGAGTGAAAAAGATTTTGAGTGTTCGGGGCCTGAACATGTAGGAGGGTGAAAAGCGTGCAAGGAAAAGAGTGAATTGGAACGATGTGGTATACCGGGGTCGACGTGCTGTCAATGAATTGAACCAGGTCATGTGAAGAGCCTGAGGTAATCCATGGAAAGTTCTGTGAGGCCTGGATGTGGAAAGGGAGCTGTGGTTTCAGTGCATTACATATGACAGCTAGAGACTGAGTGTGAACGAATGTGGCCTTTGTTGTCTTTTCCTAGTGATACGTCGCGCACATGCGGGGGAGGGGGTTGTCATTTTATGTGTAGCGGGGTGGCAACGGGAATAAATAAGGGCAGACAGTGTGAATTATGTACATGTGTATATATGTATATGTCTGTGTGTGTATATATATGTAAACGTTGAGATGCATAGGTATGTATATGTGTGTGTGTGTGGACGTGTATGTATATACATGAGTATGTGGGTGGGTTGGGCCATTCTTTCGTCTGTTTCCTTGCACTACCTCAATGACACGGGAGATAGCGATTAAGTATAATAAGAAAATAAAGATATATACATATATATGGTAAGTATATGAAACGAATGAATGATATGAGGTTTGGCAGGTTTGCAGACAACCATGTGGTATGTTAGCTGTTTGTTTACTTTTGTGGGGTGCTCAATCATGGGTGTGCCTGGTATATTTCAACTCAGATATTGAAAACAATGTTAAACTCAGACAGTGGCGTGATTAGATAAGGTTTTCATGGATTCTGTCAACATCTACAATTGTTGCATATACTTTTTATGTAAATATGAGGAAAGTGATTGGTTCTCAGTGAATGTAGGTTTGCGGCAGGGGTGTGTGATGTCTCCATGGTTGTTTAATTTGTTTATGGATGGGGTTGTTAGGGAGGTGAATGCAAGAGTTTTGGAAAGAGGGGCAAGTATGAAGTCTGTTGGGGATGAGAGAGCTTGGGAAGTGAGTCAGTTGTTGTTCGCTGATGATACAGTGCTGGTGGCTGATTCATGTGAGAAACTGCAGAAGTTGGTGACTGAGTTTGGTAAAGTGTGTGAAAGAAGAAAGTTAAGAGTAAATGTGAATAAGAGCAAGGTAATAAGGTACAGTAGGGTTGAGGGTCAAGTCAATTGGGAGGTAAGTTTGAATGGAGAAAAACTGGAGGAAGTAAAGTGTTTTAGATATCTGGGAGTGGATCTGGCAGCAGATGGAACCATGGAAGCGGAAGTGGATCATAGGGTGGGGGAGGGGGCGAAAATCCTGGGAGCCTTGAAGAATGTGTGGAAGTCGAGAACATTATCTCGGAAAGCAAAAACGGGTATGTTTGAAGGAATAGTGGTTCCAACAATGTTGTATGGTTGCGAGGCATGGGCTATGGATGGAGTTGTGCGCAGGAGGATGGATGTGCTGGAAATGAGATGTTTGAGGACAATGTGTGGTGTGAGGTGGTTTGATTGAGTAAGTAACTTAAGGGTAAGAGAGATGTGTGGAAATAAAAAGAGCGTGGTTGAGAGAGCAGAAGAGGGTGTTTTGAAATGGTTTGGGCACATGGAGAGAATGAGTGAGGAAAGATTGACCAAGAGGATATATGTGTCGGAGGTGGAGGGAATGAGAAGTGGGAGACCAAATTGGAGGTGGAAAGATGGAGTGAAAAAGATTTTGTGTGATCGGGGCCTGAACATGCAGGAGGGTGAAAGGAGGGCAAGGAATAGAGTGAATTGGATCGATGTGGTATACCGGGGTTGACGTGCTGTCAGTGGATTGAATCAGGGCATGTGAAGCATCTGGGGTAAACCATGGAAAGCTGTGTAGGTATGTATAGTTGCGTGTGTGGATGTATGTATATACATGTGTATGGGGGTGGGTTGGGCCATTTCTTTCGTCTGTTTCCTTGCGCTACCTCGCAAACGCGGGAGACAGCGACAAAGCAAAAAAAAAAAAAATATATATATATATATATATATATATATATATATATATATATATATATATATATATATATATATATAACACTCTCCTACGATCTACATCATTTCCATTCATTGCTGCGACTCCTTTTACGTGCTCTTCTTCCCATTTCATAAATCCATGTTTCCCTTCCACTAAATACTTACCAGGATCTTATCATGTGCACACAACGATGACAAGGATGCAGTGCAACAGATTTAATCCTTTGTTTCTACATGACGTTCAATCGTAATGCAATAACACATGAACATTACACTTCGTGGGCTTCTTCTTCACTATTTCGTGACGATTCCTTCATGACAAAATCGTAAAAAGGCCAGAACTCCAATTGTACATCACATTTGCATGAGGTTATGCAAGGCAACACCGCTTACTTCTCATTGACTGGGTAAAAAAGTAAACATTACAAACACTCCCATTGTTTTTCATAGAAAGAAGTGAAACATAAGCAGAGGCTGAAAGTTTAATTAGCAGTATTTTAGTTTAGTATTAGAACGCTAGATGGCAGAGGTGTTAGCATTCTTAAAAATAATCGTCTTGTTTGTTCCTATATTAGGAAAAACTGTTTGTGGTCTGAGTTCCACTTAGCAAAAATGATGAGAGTAATTATTATGATAATAATGATATCTTTTCTTTAAATGGTTGTCTCTCGTTCTTTAGCTAAGAAGGGAGTCCTATATGTAGATGGAAGGATGGAGTAAAAGAGGATATGATACATACGATTGGGCATGACCTTAAAGAATTAAGTTAAGACGAGGAGCTGACAGAAGAGGACTCCGCAAGAGGCCTACAGTCAGAGGAGGATCTGAGTATCTGTGTGGATATGGGGCTCTGTGGCATGAACATTTAGGGAGGATGATAGGTATGTTGTGGACGTAGTGAAATGGATTGATAAAGGGTATTGTTGGGTCGACGTTCTGTCACTGGGCTGAACCAGGGCATATGAAGCGGTCAAAGTGAACTATGAAGTAATCTGTGGAGCTTGACTATTGATGGTAGGCTCTGGTTGTGGTACACTATACACATCAGCTAAGGAGCGGTTATGTGTAATCAAGGCCATTGTTCGTTTGCTCCTGATGCCATCTCGCTAGGGTTGGAAAGAATCCATGTCTAGGTTGGGCAGACAAACGTAAAATGAGCTCTGAAAGCCATTACTATCCATTTTTTACTTCAGGTAACTCCTTAGCCTCAACAATATTCAAAGATGATATTCTAAGAAACATCACATGATCAATTAATGGATTTGGAAGAATCGTAAATGCACAACTTACGCTTATAACATTATTGTCTATTTTCTTGTGAGCACATTGACAACGATAAAAAATGTCAAGGAATCAAAGGAATATATCAGCAGATAATCATTTTATTTCGAAACTTACATGAAAAATGTGTTAGCAATAGCCTCTTTTAACATTAAGTGTAGCCTCTTTTAACACGAAGTGTCAATGCACGATACGAAGATGATTTCTTTAAAGAGTTGCGTCTACTTCTTTCTATATCTCAATAAACAAGCTTTCCAATTCGTCAAAAGCTTTCCAGTTATTGGTTGATTTTTTCTATCGTGCTACTTTTGTTTACTAAAAACTTGACTACATACTGTGAATACTTCTGTCCATGACTGGACCCATTAGCATAAAAAGATCACGAGCTCCCAATCGGTCAAAAAACTATAAACGTTTATACTCTATACCTTTTTCGGTGGGATGATTCGTTCGTTGAGTGATATGGTCGCTATTTAAGTTAAGCGCTAGCTGTGGTTGATAGTTAGATACCGCTGTTTGAAAGGTTATAAGTCAAAAAAGATCTGTATCGTGATAAGGAGTAAGCAAATTCACTCACGCTTACAAAGTCTTCTTTTGTCTTGGTTCTGCAGGATTGTTCTTGGTCGGTAAGATGTGGCACTGTTATGCTGTTTGTATATCACCTTGTTATATATGTAGTCACATTGAATTTCTCTTAGATTCATTACAAGATTCATTACATGTGTGGATTTGTAAATAAGCGGTACTTATTTCAGCTAGGCCGCCGGTAGCATTGAGTCCTTGTTGGGGTAATTGGTGAAGTTCATGGGTACTTTATCGTTATACTTACTCATCGAAACTATCTGTGGGCTCAGTGATTTTATTCTGTGTTGCCCATTGTACTGTTTGGTGTTGCCGGACTCCGCCCTTCCTGAGTTTCGCACCGGGAGTAAAAAGTTATCTTTGGCAAGGCTCTATCATTGGAAGTACAGTCTCATCAAAGAAATTTTCACTAAAGTTAATCTACATTTTCCTTCCGGTGAAAGTAACGCAACCATGGGCTGCAGGAGCCTTCATTAAGGTCTTGGGCAACACCAGAACTCTCTGAGAAACTGGCTCTGGGAGCATTATAGGAAAAAAAATGAATTTACTGTCTTAAGGTTTCACTAAGAGTTTTTTTTTTTTTTTTTTGCTTTGTCGCTGTCTCCCGCGTTTGCGAGGTAGCGCAAGGAAACAGACGAAAGAAATGGCCCAACCCACCCCCATACACATGTATATACATACGTCCACACACGCAAATATACCTACCTACACAGCTTTCCATGGTTTACCCCAGACACTTCACATGCCCTGATTCAATCCACTGACAGCACGTCAACCCCGGTATACCAAATCGCTCCAGTTCACTCTATTCCTTGCCCTCCTTTCACCCTCCTGCATGTTCAGGCCCCGATCACACAAAATCTTTTTCACTCCATCTTTCCACCTCCAATTTGGTCTCCCTCTTCTCGTTCCCTCCACCTCCGACACATATATCCTCTTGGTCAATCTTTCCTCACTCATTCTCTCCATGTGCCCAAACCATTTCAAAACACCCTCTTCTGCTCTCTCAACCACGCTCTTTTTATTTCCACACATCTCTCTTACCCTTACGTTACTTACTCGATCAAACCACCTCACACCACACATTGTCCTCAACATCTCATTTCCAGCACATCCATCCTCCTGCGCACCACTCTATCCATAGCCCACGCCTCGCAACCATACAACATTTGTTGGAACCACTATTCCTTCAAACATACCCATTTTTGCTTTCCGAGATAATGTTCTCGACTTCCACACATTCTTCAAGGCTCCCAGAATTTTCGCCCCCTCCCCCACCCTATGATCCACTTCCGCTTCCATGGTTCCATCCACTGCCAGATCCACTCCCAGATATCTAAAACACTTCACTTCCTCCAGTTTTTCTCCATTCAAACTCACCTCCCAATTGACTTGACCCTCAACCCTACTGTACCTAATAACCTTGCTCTTATTCACATTTACTCTTAACTTTCTTCTTTCACACACTTTACCAAACTCAGTCACCAGCTTCTGCAGTTTCTCACATGAATCAGCCACCAGCGCTTTATCATCAGTGAACAACAACTGACTCACTTCCCAAGCTCTCTCATCCACAACAGACTTCATACTTGCCCCTCTTTCCAAAACTCTTGCATTCACCTCCCTAACAACCCCATCCATAAACAAATTAAACAACCATGGAGACATCACACACCCCTGCCGCAAACCTACATTCACTGAGAACCAATCACTTTCCTCTCTTCCTACACGTACACATGCCTTACATCCTCGATAAAAACTTTTCACTGCTTCTAACAACTTGCCTCCCACACCATATATTCTTAATACCTTCCACAGAGCATCTCTATCAACTCTATCATATGCCTTCTCCAGATCCATAAATGCTACATACAAATCCATTTGCTTTTCTAAGTATTTCTCACATACATTCTTCAAAGCAAACACCTGATCCACACATCCTCTACCACTTCTGAAACCACACTGCTCTTCCCCAATCTGATGCTCTGTACATGCCTTCACCCTCTCAATCAATACCCTCCCATATAATTTACCAGGAATACTCAACAAACTTATACCTCTGTAATTTGAGCACTCACTCTTATCCCCTTTGCCTTTGTACAATGGCACTATGCACGCATTCCGCCAATCCTCAGGCACCTCACCATGAGTCATACATACATTGAATAACCTTACCAACCAGTCAACAATACAGTCACCCCCTTTTTTAATAAATTCCACTGCAATACCATCCAAACCTGCTGCCTTGCCGGCTTTCATCTTCCGCAAAGCTTTTACTACCTCTTCTCTGTTTACCAAATCATTTTCCCTAACCCTCTCACTTTGCACACCACCTCGACCAAAACACCCTATATCTGCCACTCTATCATCAAACACATTCAACAAACCTTCAAAATACTCACTCCATCTCCTTCTCACATCACCACTACTTGTTATCACCTCCCCATTTGTGCCCTTCACTGAAGTTCCCATTTGCTCCCTTGTCTTATGCTTTTTATTTACCTCCTTCCAGAACATCTTTTTATTCTCCCTAAAATTTAATGATACTCTCTCACCCCAACTCTCATTTGCCCTTTTTTTCACCTCTTGCACCTTTCTCTTGACCTCCTGTCTCTTTCTTTTATACATCTCCCACTCAATTGCATTTTTTCCCTGCAAAAATCGTCCAAATGCCTCTCTCTTCTCTTTCACTAATACTCTTACTTCTTCATCCCACCACTCACTACCCTTTCTAATCAACCCATCTCCCACTCTTCTCATGCCACAAGCATCTTTTGCGCAATCCATCACTGATTCCTAAATACATCCCATTCCTCCCCCACTCCCCTTACTTCCATTGTTCTCACCTTTTTCCATTCTGTACTCAGTCTCTCCTGGTACTTCCTCACACAAGTCTCCTTCCCAAGCTCACTTACTCTCACCACCCTCTTCACCCCAACATTCACTCTTCTTTTCTGAAAACCCATACAAATCTTCACCTTAGCCTCCACAAGATAATGATCAGACATCCCTCCAGTTGCACCTCTCAGCACATTAACATCCAAAAGTCTCTCTTTCGCGCGCCTGTCAATTAACACGTAATCCACTAATGCTCTCTGGCCATCTCTCCTACTTACATAAGTATACTTATGTATATCTCGCTTTTTAAACCAGGTATTCCCAATCATCAGTCCTTTTTCAGCACATAAATCTACAAGCTCTTCACCATTTCCATTTACAACACTGAACACCCCATGTATACCAATTATTCCCTCAACTGCCACATTATTCACCTTTGCATTCAAATCACCCATCACTATAACCCGGTCTCGTGCATCAAAACCACTAACACACTCATTCAGCTGTTCCCAAAACACTTGCCTCATGATCTTTCTTCTCATGCCCAGGTGCATATGCACCAATAATCACCCATCTCTCTCCATCAACTTTCAGTTTTACCCTTATTAATCGAGAATTTACTTTCTTACATTCTATCACATACTCCCACAACTCCTGTTTCAGGAGTACTGCTACTCCTTCCCTTGCTCTTGTCCTCTCACTAACCCCTGACTTTACTCCCGAGACATTCCCAAACCACTCTTCCCCTTTACCCTTGAGCTTCGTTTCACTCAGAGCCAAAACACCCAGGTTCCTTTCCTCAAACATACTACCTTTCTCCTTTTTTCACATCTTGGTTACATCCACACACATTTAGGCACCCCAATCTGAGCCTTCGAGGAGGATGAGCACTCCCCGCGTGACTCCTTCTTCTGTTTCCCATTTTAGAAAGTTAAAAAAATACAAGGAGGGGAGGATTTCTGGCCCCCCGCTCCCGTCCCCTCTAGTCGCTTTCTACGTCCAATAACTAAGAGTTATTGGACGTAATTACATTACCTTCTACGATGATAAGATGAGAGAGAGGGGGATTGTAGTGATTGTAGTGAGGGCTATGTATGATAGGGAATTGATGTAAGAATCTATAAAGCATTTGTAAAAAATCAGCAGAAAAAATGAAGACCTTATCCAATCTCCTTTGAAGTAGATATTTATATTAGTGTTCAATATTCCAGGCAAAATGTAGGTTACACGCATGACTGAGCCTTGTGCCACTTGGCCAATGAATGCTACTAAACAAACAGCAAACCCTGGGCATTGCTTGGAGCATAGGGGGCCATATCCTCCAGTCGCAACTATTTTCCTATATTTAATCATAATTCTTTTTTAGTATTTGTTGCGTCATTACAAAACTGAAATTATGCACTGGTAGTGGTATATATTGTTGAGGCTTCCACAAATGTATATATGGATTGATGGTAACTTTGCATTCCTTTTTTTTTTTCATTTTGTTACAGCCATGCTCCATAGATTTTTTTTATTTGCCTATGTGACAGACCAAGTGGCCCTTTGTGCCACTGTCCAACCTGTTATGCATCTCAGCTACTAGGGAGGTTTGATGAGGTTTTCATATATTGGGCCGAAACACTACTGATGTCTCACAAGGCAATGCTATAAAACAGCAATCCAGGCCAGTTTTCACTTTAACTGAATATTCAGAGATGCATATTGTTATCTCACTGAGCGCAGGTTTTGTTCATTCTACCTTTACCTTAAACCCATATAACCCTCACTACTGTTGCCTTATGTAACAATGTAGATTAAATTATAATGCACCATCTTATGCATTATATCATTGTTTTCACTAAAAACCGAATTAGAACTGTGGAACAAAGTCATTGGTTATCTAAAGTTACATATGAATAGGGGGGTAAACTGGAAATGTGCCAGGTTCAGTTTAGAGCCATCACCAAAATAACATGGATTCAAAGGTAACATATAGATGTAATTTTGATACATAGCTGATACTTGGTAAAAGATATTTAAACCAGGACAGTGTGATGCAGAGTATTATTCTTATGATTGAGTTGGAAGGACTGATAATCAAGGAAACTGGAAAAGTCTGTTGAAACCACTAGAAATTTACAGACATGAAAACATCACCTTCAGGCAATTTTTTCTTCATTTTAGGAATCAACTTGGGCAGGGCAAATACATGCTCATTATAAGTCCACTAGTTCTAGTGGGTCAGATGTGATCTTGCTGACTATATTTCTAACATTGTTTATTTTCATGTGTATAACCTTTAATTTATGTTGAAGGTAAAAGCCCAGTTTAAATCTACATTGCTCTCTGTTTAGGATATAAAGTAATTTTGTTTAGTATTGCTACTGTATTGTTTAGAGAATGGAGTAAGAATGGTGGATCATGGTTTTAAGCAATATATATTTTTCTGATTCTGAACATGGGAATAGTGGCAAGAGCTATGATCATGGGAAATGCTGGGTTTATTAATGTGAAAGTGCCATATAGTGGAGCAATTAAGACCACCTAAGACAGTTGAGACCAGAACACAAAATGTTAGAAAATGTTTTCCAAGAAAATCATAAATATTTTTTAGGAATTTTTTTCCATAGTTAAGCAAAATATGTGTTTGATTATTAATGTACAAATTTCCCCACAATCATTGTATATGTTGAATGGCATCGAGCTAATGATATTAGTTTTTCTATGAATTTTTGATATCTGTTAGTAAAGGTTAATGTAGCAAATTACAGAAATAAATTACACATACCCAAGTTTTTTCATAGTTACTAACCAACATGGCAAGGGCAAACATGCCCCAGTTAAGGCCCTTTTATATGAAAGTAAAATACTGTAGTGTAAGTAAAAGAATAAAGAAATTAACTCGAGCTCCTCAGGTGTGGGCCTAACTTTTCAAGGTTTAAAGGGAAGGAGGTATCATAACAGTTAATCCTTGTGTGGCTGGTCTTCACACGAAAATTACAAGAAGCTGTGGGTAGACATGAGTCAAAGGTTCCAGGCTTGATGATGGGGTCACACTTGAGCAGCGGCCACAATAATACCTTTGAAATAGGGAGAAGGCAGCAATATGATGATGAAGAAAGAGGGGTGACTGGAAAGACTTGATGCAGGAAAATGATAAAGTGTAAGGCTTTTGATTTCACCTTGCCTATTTATCTACCTAAATCTCTTATGCCAGTTCCCCCCTGGAACTTCCTCAAGGAGCTGATCTTGGCAAAAGAGTCTCTGTAACCAGTGAACTCCAGTGCTGCATCTTAGCCTTTATGCCTCGCCCATAACAGACGTTGGTTCAGGGCAACTCTAGTGCACTGTTTCCAGAGGCTTCTACCTAATGTGTCTAATGTTTCTGCCAGATGTTCCAACTTTGTACTTCTACCTAACACTCCTGCCTATTGTTTCTGTCTACTACTTTTATCTGTTTCCTCCTGCCATTTTGCCAAAAGGCATGGGTGGTGCATAACGCCCAGCACAGGAATATCTAGAGTTATGAAGAAAGAGTTGTGTGAATTAAGAGTTGTCATGTTATGTGAGACAAGGAGAGATTGTATGATTGTGCACAGAATGCTAGCAGTCCATGTGTGGGTAAGGCAAAAAGAGGAGTGCAACTTGACAACCGCTGAAGTGCTGGCTCACTACTCAGCCATCAATAACCCTCCCTATACCCAATTAGGTCATTGGCTGCCTACCAACTACTACCCTGCTTGAAAAAAAAGGTTAAGGAAGAGCCACTCTAAATATGTGAGCAGTACTCATGTGCACATGAAATATCAGGTTGATGCAAATCACACCACCGCTAAAGAGCATTATCATTCATGCCCAGTGAAGAATCTGAAAAGATTTTATTGGTTGATTAGAAAATTACTGATAACATTTGGTTGTTCTTCAAGACTTCTTTAGGCTTTCTTCAGCCATTTACATTCCAGTTTGGATCAGGAAACTGGTTTGTCTACCAGATATAGTGGCTTTTGCCATGGCTTTCTTTAGAACCTTTTTTGTTGTGGTTAGTATAGGGATCTAAAGTACTTGACAAATATCCATGTTCTGTGGTTGATCTTTGTGTGACCTTGAGTATGTTACTGTCAGAAGGGCATTGTCCAAAATAGGGGTCAGTTGTTAAGTTCTTTCTTTAATTTTCTTAATTTTTTCTCGAGTCTCTCTAGTTCATGTGGGTATACACTCAGTTGCTCATGTGACTTTGTCCTTGCTTGAAAAATAATGGTTTTGAAGAATGAAAAATCATTTTTGTACCACAGATAGATCCTATCTGGTGTAAAAACAAAATCTGGATAATACCAGGCCAAATTCAGTCATTAGCAGTCAGTGAATGCATATGTGTGAAAGGTTACGTGGCCCTATCTCACCTTTTCACTGTGATGTCATAGACTGGTTGCTGTATGGATTTTGTCTTATGAATGAGTCTCTAGTAGACCCCATGGTTTATAATTGCTGAAGAGGGTCATTCCTTATGCATCCACTTAATTTTTGGTATTAGATTATGTTTTAACCCATTTTAAGCAAGTACTGTTGAAGATGATCATAGGACTCTGCTTACAGAAGAGAAATGGTTTTCCATTCTTCAAGACCTTTATTTTTCATACCAAATAAGTGAGTCCAAAATGTTGCGTGGTTAAGACATTAGGAGTGGAGTATTCATAGCCCACGTATCAAAGTTAAACAAAGAAATCTTAAAAAGTTCTTTTATGTGATTCTAGGAAACTGAAAAACGAGATGCCACTAAATGTTGAGATCAAAGCAGTTGTGCGAGACCTGGCAAGGCTGCATAAGTGTGCATCTAAGCTGTCAAATAATAGTGGGGAAGTACTACATCAGGAAGACATATTTTTCAACTCTCCACAAGGACGACTTAAGCTACGTGTCATCAAGGTTAATTAAGTTCTCAAAGTTGTGTATTGTTTTAGTTGCCTCCCCCTCCCACCAAAAAAAGTCATTTGTTTGTCTGTATTTTGCCCACCTTTACCTGTAGCTACAATAGGGTGGTACATATTATATCTTTACTTGAAAAACTTGAAGTTAATCATCTTCACATTTTTGGATGTCAAATACCCTTCTGCATTTCTTAGAAGGTTTTGCCAAAACTTTCTTCATGATGGTGCAGGTCTCCCATGTAAATTTGAGGTAAAGAAGTAAATGTAAGGTAGAAAGTAGAAGGAAGTACTAATGAAATGTTCAAGACTAAGAAAAATAATTGAAAATATAAAGTGATGTAGAAGTAGCAAAATAGTGTAAATTTGGCCAAAGAATGATTGTATCTGTTTATTGGCATCATACCTTAAAGATTTATTTTCCACTGTGAACATTAAAGACCATTTTCTCGGGTCAGAACACCATTTTATCCCCTCAATAGGGTGTCCCTGCCAGGATTTCATTTTTTATCATTATGTTTCTGAGGCTGGCTAATACTTAATAAACACCCATCAAGAAATTAGCTTAATCCTATGACATCAATAACACAGTGATGAAGATGGCATCAAGAAAGCTTTACCTCTTTTGGAGTATGGTGGGAAATGGTTTCTTAGTAGTATGTTTTAACTGAAAATTAAGTCATACTAGATCTCAGACTTAAGTGCCTAATGTGAGATTTTGATGATTTCAAAGATTTCCAGTATATACGTTTTGTATGCTGATCCAGTAGTGTTCATCATCATAGTTTAGATGATCATTTGGGTAGTTCCTCTTTCATTTCTTTAAACATCAAGGTCCAATCTCATGAAAGATAATAACTAATTGGAGGGAAGTTAAAACCCTAGCATTTTTTGAGGGTGGTTAATGTATTATATTGATTGGAATGAAGCCTCTTACTTTGTCATGTCTCAAAGTTAGAGATCAGTTCACAGGGAGCTTGATTTACCTTGTCATTGGATAGCTTTCTTACTCATCCAACTTCCTGGGAGATGAATAACTTCAAACAGGTACTTACAAGAAGTGCAACAGTTAGCCTATTTTATGAAAGATGGCTCAGAGCTCCTTAATCCTTGATGGACCTAGCTTGGGATTTCTGAGGGTCCCTGGACTGGGAAGTATAAAAAAATCTAAAGATTGTAGTCTCATCAGTCAGTAAGAAATAAAAAGCAAAGTTAAAGGAAAAATCTGGTAAATTCTCTTCCATGTGTATTACTTTGGTTTTAGCTCCTGAGAGTTGGCTGCTTTTGTTCCCCCACCATTAGCTAGATTACGTAATACTCAGCAGTATAGTGCATCACATAATTACTGTGTGGCTGCTGGCAATTCATTGATTGGCTGTTTCATAACTGTTTCTTTCCCTACACCTCAAAGCTTTGTAACTACCTTCTCATGCCTGCCCCAACTTTTTCCAAAATTCTGAAAATACTTTTCCTCATCTCATCTTTCTTTCTATCATTAACCATCTTTATATTTCATTTAATGTCTTGCCTTGATGTGGACATTTTTAAGTGACTGGAGCCTCCAGTATGAAAAAATATCCATATTTGTTGCTGCACAGTCTAAATATTTAGATTTGGTATAATGCATGAGCTCAGCTTATCATGTACTTGTTGATTTTTGCAAACTCATACATCTTCATCTCTTCTGTGTCACTAGTTATGCATTACTGATACACAAAGAACTTTTCCCAAAGATAACAGTTCTATATCTGCCAAGTCGTCATCATAAATAGAGCCTTGTACCTTTCATTGTTATGTTTTAAGGGTAACTTTGACATCATGTGCTAATTGTAATGGCTTTGTGACACAAGGTATTTGTACACACTGGTAAAGCATAACTTTTATTTAAATTATGGTAAGAAAAAGCAGCTTGTACAAGTATGGCTAGGGTCCCTATGGGTTAGACATGCTTCATGAAACTAAAAATATTCCAGGTGCTACATTTTGATAAAGTGTGCCTTTGAATTCAAGTGAGGGCAGGAAGAAGCAATCTGTACAAATACAATTTGAGTTTCCACACCTTAAAATTTGCAAGTATGGCTAGGGATCTTTAGCGTTAGGGAGAAATTGTACATCCTCTGGGCCCTTGAACATCCCAAGATTGGTCAGGAAATCTTCCAAATACTCATATTCATTTTCTTTTGATGGCCAGTCTGTATCAACAAATCATCCTGAAATTCTTAGTCACTCAGGTGAGAAGCAGATATCAGTTTTTATACTTAAAAATGGAGACTCTTTTGCTGTGGCCACCCCCTTGTTGGAAGTTCCTAGAGGGAATGGGCATCATTGATATAGATTTTTATGATATTGATATACTTGATTACTGTTTCCCACATCAGCAAGGTAGCACCAGGAAACAGAGGAAGAAAGACCCATGCACATATATATATATATATATATATATATATATATATATATATATATATATATATATATATATATATATACATACATGCTATATATACATACATGCACATATACATATATATACATATCATCATATACATATAAGCATACTCCTTTTTTCATACATATTCGCCAGTTCCCACATCAGCGAGGCAGCGTTAAGAACAGATGACTGAGCTTAAGAGGAAATATCCTCACTTGGCCCCCTTCTCTGTTCCCTGTATTGGAAAATTAAAAATGGGAGGGGAGGATTTCCAGCCCCCCCCTCCCCGCTCCCATACATACACATACAAACATATATACACATGTACATATTCATACTTGGTTGCCTTCATCCATTCCCAGCACCACTCCACCCCACAGGAAACGGCATTTCCACCCCCTGCAATATTGAGGTAGCACCAGGAAAACAGACAAAAAAGGCCACATTTATTCACACTCAGTCTTTAGCTGTTTTGTGTAATGCACCAAAACCACAGCTCCCTATCCACATCCAGGCCCCTCAGACCTTTCCATGGCTTACCCCAGACATTTCACATACCCTGACAGCACATCGACCCTGGTATACCACATCCTTCTAATTCACTTTATTCCTTGCATGCCTCTCACCCTCCTGCATGTTCAGGCCCCAATCACTCAAAATCTTTTTCACTCCATCCTTCCATCTCGAACTTGGTCTCCGGTCTCCTGCTTCTCGTTCCCTCCCCTTCTGACACACATGCTTTTTGTTAACCTTTCCTCACTCATTCATTCCATGTATCCAAACCATTTCAACACACCCTCTCCTGCTGTCTCAACCACACTCTTTTTATTACCACACATCTCTCTTACCCTTTCGTTACTTACTTGATCAAACCACCTCACACCACATATTGTTCTCATACATTTCATTTCCAACATATCCATCCTCCTTTGTACATCCCTATCTATACCCCATGCCTCACAACCATATAATATTGGAACTACTATTCCTTCAAACATACCCATTTTTGCTCTCCAAGATATTCACTCTTTCCACACATTCTTCATCGCTCCCAGAATCTTTGCCCCCACCCTTTGACTTACTTTCACTTCCGTGGTTCCATTCGCTGCCAAGTCCACTCCCAGATATGTAAAACACTTCACTTCCTCCAATTTTTCTCCATTCAAACTTACATCCCAACTAAACTGTCCTTCAACCCTGCTGAACCTGATAACCTTGCTCTTATTCACATTTACTTTCAACTTTTTCCATTCACACACTCTTCCAGACTCAGTCACCAACTTCTGCAGTTGCTCACTCGAATCAGCCACCAGTGCTGTATCATCGGCGAACAACAACTGACTCACTTCCCAGGCCCTCTCATCCCCAACAGAATGCATACTTGTCTTACATTTACCTCCCTAACCACCCCATCCATAAACAAATTAAACAACTGTAATGACATCACATACCCCTGCTGCAGACCTGCCTTCACTGGGAACCAGTCACTCTCTCTTCCTATACATACACATGCCTTACACCTTTGATAAAAACTTCTCACTGATTTAGCAGCTTACCTCCCACACTGTACATACTTAATTCCTTCCACAAAGTATCTCTACCAACCCTAGCATATGCCTTCTCGAGATCCATAAATGCTACATACAAATCCATCTGTTTTACTGAGTATTTCTCACATATATTCTTCAAAATATACACCTGATCCACACATCTTCCACCACTTGTGAAACCACACTGTTCCTCCTCAATCTGATGCTTTGTACATGCCTTCACCCTTTCACTCAATACCCTCCCATACAATTATTCAGGAATACTGAACATACTTATACCTCTGTAGTTTGAAGACTTATATTTATCCCCTATCTATAGATATGTAGATATGATTTTTCTTCATTCTTTTTGTAATGCAACTTGCTCAGCCACATGTAATTTCCACTTTTACTACTACTAGTACAGATGTTACTGGACTTCACCTGCATGCGATTGCAGTAAGCCTGAAAAGTCACTTTGGCTAGGCTGTACCACAAGGAGCATAGTTTCATCAAAGAACTTCTCATTTGAAAGGAGTTCACATTTCTATGCTACTGCAAGAGCCTCTGAAAGGAGGTTCTGGTAACACCAGGACTTTTCTTGAAGGTTGTTGGAGTATTTATGAATAAGAAATCGATAAAAACTAGTAGCACATGCATGTCTTACATGCATTTATGTGTGTTGCACCACTTTATTTAGAGGTGACCTCCTTGTCTGTTGATCATATATTTTGTTTTTATTTTTAGCACATCAACACCATGTCCACCTTTCATCATGCTCCCAAATTCCCCTTTATCTATTTTAATGATTTTTTGTTTTTTTCAGGATGAGAAAGAAGAACTGATATATTATGAGCGGCCAGATAAGGAGGGCCCAAAGTGTAGCGATTATGTAAAGGTACTGTTTCAGGGATTGATTCTCAATCAAGACATGATAATTAAGGCACAGGAATACTACTTGATGTGCTTTGGTTATTCTTAGTGATCATTTCATCATATGAACATCATGGATGTATGATCTATAACTTTGCATGTTTAATTCATGAATCGAAACTGCAAAAGTGGTTCCATACATGTTTTTTTTAATTATTATTATACTTAACCGCCTTCTCCCGGGTTAGCAAGGTAGTGCAGGGAAACAGATGAGAAATGGCCCAACCCACCCACATACATGCACATATACATACATATACATTTCAACATATACATACACAGATATATACATTTTATTTATTTATTTATTTATTTTGCTTTGTCGCTGTCTCCCGCGTTTGCGGGGTAGCGCAAGGAAACAGACGAAAGAAATGGCCCAATCCACCCCATACACACGTATATACATACACGTCCACACACGCAAATATACATACCTATACATCTCAATGTACACATATATATACACACACAGACACATACATATATACCCATATATACCCATGCACTTATATACCCATCGCCACCTCGCCGCACATGGAATACGATCCCCCTCCCCCCTCATGTGTGCAAGGTAGCGCTAGGAAAAGACAACAAAGGCCACATTCGTTCACACTCAGTCTCTAGCTGTCATGCAATAATGCCCGAAACCACAGCTCCCTTTCCACATCCAGGCCCCACACAACTTTCTATGGTTTACCCCAGGCACTTCACATGCCCTGATTCAATCCACTGACAGCACGTCAACCCCAGTATACCACATCGATCCAATTCACTCTATTTCTTGCCCGCCTTTCACCCTCCTGCATGTTCAGGCCCCGATCACTCAAAATCTTTTTCACTCCATCTTTCCACCTCCAATTTGGTCTCCCACTTCTCCTCGTTCCCTCCACCTCCGACACATATATCCTCTTGGTCAATCTTTCCTCACTCATTCTCTCCATGTGCCCAAACCATTTCAAAACACCCTCTTCTGCTCTCTCAACCACGCTCTTTTTATTTCCACACATCTCTCTTACCCTTACATTACTTACTCGATCAAACCACCTCACACCACACATTGTCCTCAAACATCTCATTTCCAGCACATCCACCCTCCTGCGCACAACTCTATCCATAGCCCACGCCTCACAACCATACAACATTGTTGGAACCACTATTCCTTCAAACATACCCATTTTTGCTTTCCGAGATAATGTTCTTGACTTCCACACATTCTTCAAGGCTCCCAGGATTTTCGCCCCCTCCCCCACCCTATGATTCACTTCCGCTTCCATGGTTCCATCCGCTGCCAGATCCACTCCCAGATATCTAAAACACTTTACTTCCTCCAGTTTTTCTCCATTCAAACTTACCTCCCAATTGACTTGACCCTCAACCCTACTGTACCTAATAACCTTGCTCTTATTCACATTTACTCTTAACTTTCTTCTTTCACACACTTTACCAAACTCAGTCACCAGCTTCTGCAGTTTCTCACATGAATCAGCCACCAGCGCTGTATCATCAGCGAACAACAACTGACTCACTTCCCAAGCTCTCTCATCCCCAACAGACTTCATACTTGCCCCTCTTTCCAAAACTCTTGCATTCACCTCCCTAACAACCCCATCCATAAACAAATTAAACAACCATGGAGACATCACACACCCCTGCCGCAAACCTACATTCACTGAGAACCAATTACTTTCCTCTCTTCCTACACGTACACATGCCTTACATCCTCGATATATATATATATATATATATATATATATATATATATATATATATATATATATATTTTTTTTTTTTTTTTTTTTTTTTTTTTTATACTTTGTCGCTGTCTCCCGCGTTTGCGTGGTAGCGCAAGGAAACAGACGAAAGAAATGGCCCAACCCCCCCCCCCCCCCCATACACATGTACATACACACGTCCACACACGCAAATATACATACCTACACAGCTTTCCATGGTTTACCCCAGACGCTTCACATGCCTCGCTTCAATCCACTGACAGCACGTCAACCCCTGTATACCACATGACTCCAATTCACTCTATTTCTTGCCCTCCTTTCACCCTCCTGCATGTTCAGGCCCCGATCACACAAAATCTTTTTCACTCCATCTTTCCACCTCCAATTTGGTCTCCCTCTTCTCCTCGTTCCCTCCACCTCCGACACATATATCCTCTTGGTCAATCTCTCCTCACTCATTCTCTCCATGTGCCCAAACCATTTCAAAACACCCTCTTCTGCTCTCTCAACCACGCTCTTTTTATTTCCACACATCTCTCTTACCCTTACGTTACTTACTCGATCAAACCACCTCACACCACACATTGTCCTCAAACATCTCATTTCCAGCACATCCATCCTCCTGCGCACATCTCTATCCATAGCCCACGCCTCGCAACCATACAACATTGTTGGAACCACTATTCCCTCAAACATACCCATTTTTGCTTTCCGAGATAGTGTTCTCGACTTCCACACATTTTTCAAGGCTCCCAAAATTTTCGCCCCCTCCCCCACCCTATGATCCACTTCCGCTTCCATGGTTCCATCCGCTGACAGATCCACTCCCAGATATCTAAAACACTTCACTTCCTCCAGTTTTTCTCCATTCAAACTCACCTCCCAATATATATCTTTCTTTTCTTTCAAACTATTCGCCATTTCCCGCGTTAGCTAGGTAGCGTTAGGAACAGAGGACTGGGCCTTTTTTGGAATATCCTCACCTGGCCCCCTCTGTTCCTTCTTTTGGAAAATTGAAAAAAAAAAAAAAAAAAAAAAAAAAAAACGAGAGGGGAGGATTTCCAGCCCCCCGCTCCCTCCCCTTTTAGTCGCCTTCTACGACATGCAGGGAATACGTGGGAAGTATTCTTAATCCCCTATCCCCAGGGATGATATATATATATATATATATATATATATATATGTTAATGTGCTGAGAGGTGCAACTGGAGGGATGTCCGATCATTATCTTGTGGAGGCTAAGGTGAAGATTAGTATGGGTTTTCAGAAAAGAGGAGTGAATGTTGGGGTGAAGAAGGTGGTGAGAGTGAGTGAGCTTGGGAAGGAGACCTGTGTGGGGAAGTACCAGGAGAGACTGTGTACAGAATGGAAAAAGGTGAGAACAATGGAAGTAAGGGGAGTGGGGGAGGAATGGGATGTATTTAGGGAATCAGTGATGGATTGTGCAAAAGATGCTTGTGGCATGAGAAGAGTGGGAGGGGGGCTGTTTAGAAAGGGTAGTGAGTGGTGGGATGAAGAAGTAAGAGTATTAGTGAAAGAGAAGAGAGAGGCATTTGGACGATTTTTGCAGGGAAAAAATGCAATTGAGTGGGAGAAGTATAAAAGAAAGAGACAGGAGGTCAAGAGAAAGGTGCAAGAGGTGAAAAAAAGGGCAAATGAGAGTTGGGGTGAGAGACTATCAGTAAATTTTAGGGAGAATAAAAAGATGTTCTGGAAGGAGGTAAATAGGGTGCGTAAGACAAGGGAGCAAATGGGAACTTCAGTGAAGGGCGTAAATGGGGAGGTGATAACAAGTAGCGGTGATGTGAGAAGGAGATGGAATGAGTATTTTGAAGGTTTGTTGAATGTGTCTGATGACAGAGTGGCAGATATAGGGTGTTTTGGTCGAGGTGGTGTGCAAAGTGAGAGGGTTAGGGAAAATGATTTGGTAAACAGAGAAGAGGTAGTAAAAGCTTTGCGGAAGATGAAAGCCGGCAAGGCAGCAGGTTTGGATGGTATTGCAGTGGAATTTATTAAAAAAGGGGGTGACTGTATTGTTGACTGGTTGGTAAGGTTATTTAATGTATGTATGACTCATGGTGAGGTGCCTGAGGATTGGCGGAATGCGTGCATAGTGCCATTGTACAAAGGCAAAGGGGATAAGAGTGAGTGCTCAAATTACAGAGGTATAAGTTTGTTGAGTATTCCTGGTAAATTATATGGGAGGGTATTGATTGAGAGGGTGAAGGCATATACAGAGCATCAGATTGGGGAAGAGCAGTGCAGTTTCAGAAGTGGTAGAGGATGTGTGGATCAGGTGTTTGCTTTGAAGAATGTATGTGAGAAATACTTAGAAAAGCAAATGGATTTGTATGTAGCATTTATGGATCTGGAGAAGGCATATGATAGAGTTGATAGAGATGCTCTGTGGAAGGTATTAAGAATATATGGTGTTGGAGGCAAGTTGTTAGAAGCAGTGAAAAGTTTTTATCGAGGATGTAAGGCATGTGTACGTGTAGGAAGAGAGGAAAGTGATTGGTTCTCAGTGAATGTAGGTTTGCGGCAGGGGTGTGTGATGTCTCCATGGTTGTTTAATTTGTTTATGGATGGGGTTGTAAGGGAGGTAAATGCAAGAGTCCTGGAAAGAGGGGCAAGTATGAAGTCTGTTGGGGATGAGAGAGCTTGGGAAGTGAGTCAGTTGTTGTTCGCTGATGATACAGCGCTGGTGGCTGATTCATGTGAGAAACTGCAGAAGCTGGTGACTGAGTTTGGTAAAGTGTGTGGAAGAAGAAAGTTGAGAGTAAATGTGAATAAGAGCAAGGTTATTAGGTACAGTAGGGGTGAGGGTCAAGTCAATTGGGAGGTGAGTTTGAATGGAGAAAAACTGGAGGAAGTGAAGTGTTTTAGATATCTGGGAGTGGATCTGTCAGCGGATGGAACCATGGAAGCGGAAGTGGATCATAGGGTGGGGGAGGGGGCGAAAATTTTGGGAGCCTTGAAAAATGTGTGGAAGTCGAGAACATTATCTCGGAAAGCAAAAATGGGTATGTTTGAGGGAATAGTGGTTCCAACAATGTTGTATGGTTGCGAGGCGTGGGCTATGGATAGAGATGTGCGCAGGAGGATGGATGTGCTGGAAATGAGATGTTTGAGGACAATGTGTGGTGTGAGGTGGTTTGATCGAGTAAGTAACGTAAGGGTAAGAGAGTTGTGTGGAAATAAAAAGAGCGTGGTTGAGAGAGCAGAAGAGGGTGTTTTGAAATGGTTTGGGCACATGGAGAGAATGAGTGAGGAGAGATTGACCAAGAGGATATATGTGTCGGAGGTGGAGGGAACGAGGAGAAGAGGGAGACCAAATTGGAGGTGGAAAGATGGAGTGAAAAAGATTTTGTGTGATCGGGGCCTGAACATGCAGGAGGGTGAAAGGAGGGCAAGGAATAGAGTGAATTGGAGTCATGTGGTATACAGGGGTTGACGTGCTGTCAGTGGATTGAATCAAGGCATGTGAAGCGTCTGGGGTAAACCATGGAAAGCTGTGTAGGTATGTATATTTGCGTGTGTGGACGTGTGTATGTACATGTGTATGGGGGGGGGGGTTGGGCCATTTCTTTCGTCTGTTTCCTTGCGCTACCTCGCAAACGCGGGAGACAGCGACAAAGTATAAAAAAAAAAAAAAAAAAAAAAAATATATATGTATATAAATAAATAAATAAATGAATAAATAAATAAATAAATATAATATAATATATATATATATATATATATATATATATATATATATATATATATATATATATATATATATATATATTATTTTATATTTATTTATTTATTTATTTATTTATTTTGCTTTGTCGCTGTCTCCCGCGTTTGCGAGGTAGCGCAAGGAAACAGACGAAAGAAATATATACATATATATACACATGTACATATCTATACATGCTGGCTTCATCCATTCCCATTGCCACCCCGCTGCACACGAAATAGTGTCTCCCTTCCCAGTGAGGCAGCACCAGGAAGAGACAAAAATGGCCATATTTTTTCATACTGTCTCTAGCTGTTATGTGTAATGCACCGAAACCACAGCTCCCTTTCCGCATCCAGGCCCCGCAGACCTTTCCATGGTTTACCCCAGTCACTTCACATGCTCTGGTTCAATCCATTGACAGCACATCGACCCCGGTATACCACATCATTCCAATCCACTCTATTCCTTGCATGCCTTTCACCCTCCTGTATGTTCAGACCCTGATCGCTGAAAATCTTTTTCACTCCATCCTTCCACCTCCAATTTGGTCTCCCGCTTCTTCTTCCTTCCACCTCTGACACGTATCCTCTTTGTCAATCTTTCCTCACTCATTCTCTCCATGTGTCCAGACTCGCTTCTGCTCTCTCAACCACACTCTTTATATTACCACACCTCTCTCTTACCCTTTCATTACTTACTTTATCAAACCACCTCGCTTCACATAATGTCTTCAAACATTCATTTCCAACACATCCACCCTCCTCTGCACAACCCTATCTATAGCCTATGCCACGCAACCATATATCATTGTTGGAACCACTATACCTCCCCATTTGCACCCTTCACCGTTGTTCCCATTTGTTTTCTTGACTTATGCACTTTATTTACCTCCATCCAAAACATCTTTTTATTCTAGGTAAAATGTAATGATACTCTCACCCCAACTCTCATTTGCCCTCTTTTTCACGTCTTTGTCTTGACCTCTTGCTGCTTTCTTTTATTCATCTCCCAGTTATTTGCACTACTTCCCTGTAAAAATTTTGTCCAAATGCCTCTCTCTTCTCTTTCACTAACAGTCTTACTTCTTCATCCCACCATTTACTACCCTTTCTAATCTGCCCACCTCCCACCTATCTCATGCCATATGCATCTTTTGCAGAAGCCATCACTGCTTCCCTAAATACATCCCATTCCTCCCCCACTCCCTTTACGTCATTTGCTCTCACCTTTTGCTATTCTGCACTCAATCTTTTCTGGTACTTCCTCAAACAAGTCTCCTTTCTAAGCTTGCTTACTCTCACCACTCTCCTCTCCCTAACAATCTCTCTTCTTTTCTGAAAACCCTACAAGTCATCACCCTTGCCTCCACAAGATAGTGTTCTGACATCCCTAAAGCTGCCCCTCTCAGCACATTAAAATCCAAAAGTCTCTCTTTTACATGCCTATCAATTAACATGTATTCCAATAACACCCTCTGGCCATCTCTCCTACTTGCATATGTATACTTATGTATATCTCTCTTTTTAAACCAGGTACTGTTTCAGGGTTTGACCCTCAATCCAGACATGATACTTAAGGTATAGGAATACTTCTTGATGTGCTATGGTTAGTCTTAATGATCATTTCGTCATAGGAACATCTTGGATGTATGATCTGTAATTTTGCATTTTTAATTCATGAATATAAACTGCAAAAGTGGTTCCATAGATGTTGAGTTTTTTATTTTGTGATAATATCCTTAAGAATGTTGTATGAGAGATTATATGTAAGACAATAGGGTGATGTAAAGACACAAGTTGAGACCAGAGATTTTATCGTAGGTATTTTCACACAAGGTCTACCTAGGTGGAATAACAACAGCAGGGGACTCAAACTAATGTACTTGCCAATTTCTTTATCTGGCTGGTCTTCTACTCTTTTTAATCTCATTCTCCCACTGTCTAGGATAGTCCACTAGCCCCATTCTTCTCTTTGCTGACCACTCACGTAGTGCAGCATAACATGAAACCTCTTTCCAACTTACAAAGTTCGACATACTATATGTAGAATCCTGCTCACATGGGTCCCACTTGAGCCTTCTTTGCACTTATATCTAGTCCATATGTGAGAAGGAGATGGAGTGAGTATTTTGAAGGTTTGCTGAATGTGTTTGATGATAGAGTGGCAGATATAGGGTGTTTTGGCCGAGGTGGTGTGCAAAGTGAGAGGGTTAGGGAAAATGATTTGGTAAACAGAGAAGAGGTAGTGAAAGCTCTGCGGAAGATGAAAGCCGGCAAGGCAGTAGGTTTGGATGGTATTGCAGTAGAATTTATTAAAAAAGGGGGTGACTGTATTGTTGACTGGTTGGTAAGGTTATTTAATGTATGTATGACTCATGGTGAGGTGCCTGAGGATTGGCGGAATGCGTGCATAGTGCCATTGTACAAAGGCAAAGGGGATAAGAGTGAGTGCTCAAATTACAGAGGTATAAGTTTGTTGAGTATTCCTGGTAAATTATATGGGAGGGTATTGATTGAGAGGGTGAAGGCATGTACAGAGCATCAGATTGGGGAAGAGCAGTGTGGTTTCAGAAGTGGTAGAGGATGTGTGGATCAGGTGTTTGCTTTGAAGAATGTATGTGAGAAATACTTAGAAAAGCAAATGGATTTGTATGTAGCATTTATGGATCTGGAGAAGGCATATGATAGAGTTGATAGAGATGCTCTGTGGAAGGTATTAAGAATATATGGTGTGGGAGGAAAGTTGTTAGAAGCAGTGAAAATTTTTTATCGAGGATGTAAGGCATGTGTACGTGTAGGAAGAGAGGAAAGTGATTGGTTCTCAGTGAATGTAGGTTTGCGGCAGGGGTGTGTGATGTCTCCATGGTTGTTTAATTTGTTTATGGATGGGGTTGTTAGGGAGGTAAATGCAAGAGTTTTGGAAAGAGGGGCAAGTATGAAGTCTGTTGGGGATGAGAGAGCTTGGGAAGTGAGTCAGTTGTTGTTCTCTGATGATACAGCGCTGGTGGCTGATTCATGTGAGAAACTGCAGAAGCTGGTGACTGAGTTTGGTAAAGTGTGTGGAAGAAGAAAGTTAAGAGTAAATGTGAATAAGAGCAAGGTTATTAGGTACAGTAGGGTTGAGGGTCAAGTCAATTGGGAGGTGAGTTTGAATGGAGAAAAACTGGAGGAAGTGAAGTGTTTTAGATATCTGGGAGTGGATCTGGCAGCGGATGGAACCATGGAAGCGGAAGTGGATCATAGGGTGGGGGAGGGGGCGAAAATTCTGGGGGCCTTGAAGAATGTTTGGAAGTCGAGAACATTATCTCGGAAAGCAAAAATGGGTATGTTTGAAGGAATAGTGGTTCCAACAATGTTGTATGGTTGCGAGGCGTGGGCTATGGATAGAGTTGTGCGCAGGAGGATGGATGTGCTGGAAATGAGATGTTTGAGGACAATGTGTGGTGTGAGGTGGTTTGATCGAGTGAGTAACGTAAGGGTAAGAGAGATGTGTGGAAATAAAAAGAGCGTGGTTGAGAGAGCAGAAGAGGGTGTTTTGAAGTGGTTTGGGCACATGGAGAGGATGAGTGAGGAAAGATTGACCAAGAGGATATATGTGTCGGAGGTGGAGGGAACAAGGAGAAGAGGGAGACCAAATTGGAGGTGGAAAGATGGAGTGAAAAAGATTTTGTGTGATCGGGGCCTGAACATGCAGGAGGGTGAAAGGAGGGCAAGGAATAGAGTGAATTGGAGCGATGTGGTATACCGGGGTTGACGTGCTGTCAGTGGATTGAATCAAGGCATGTGAAGCGTCTGGGGTAAACCATGGAAAGCTGTGTAGGTATGTATATTTGCGTGTGTGGACGTATGTATATACATGTGTATGGGGGGGGGGGGGCCATTTCTTTCGTCTGTTTCCTTGCGCTACCTCGCAAACGCGGGAGACAGCGACAAAGTATAATAATAAAAAAAAAAATAACAACACCATGGTTCTGTTTCATTTGGACAGATCCCATTTCTCGTTGGGTTGGACTTTAGCCTCTTTTGAGTTTATTCACCACTACTCCAGTGATGTCAGGGCTGCCATATCTGACACCATCCCATTTGGATAGATCATCTTTCTCATTAGGTTGGACTTCAGTCATTTGTGAGGTCATTCAAAACCACTCCAGTGATATCAGGGCTGCCATCTGTGACACAATCTTTAAATTTAATTCCTTACCATTTGCCACTATTCCATATGTATTAGTTCAGTTTACTGAATATTCAGCTTATGACTGTTGCTACGTAGTAGTTATGTGCTGAAGGAATGTGCTAAGCCTCTTGCTAGGCCTTTTGAAGTTCTGTTTAGTAGAACTCTAGAGGAAGAGGTAATTTTAAAGATGTGGAAGAAGGCAAATGTCCTGTAACACATACAGTACATGGTTAAGAGACGGGGCAACACAAGCACAAACTGTCTTACTGTGACTCACAATTGGTGATTACACACACACTCCAACCTGAGCCAGGTACTCATTTATCTACTAACCCCAAAGGGAAGAGATTAATAGCCCACTTTGATTGGGCTGATTGTTGCACCAAGGATTTGAATACAGTCTGGCCCATGTGTGAAGACAACTAAACTGCAGAAACCTGTGTATTTACTTAGTTGTACTGTATGGTGAATTTGTTTTACACTCATGGGGCCTGATCTCTTGAACATTTTTCTACATTGTACATCTTTTAAGTATATGTGTGCAGTCTGCATTTACCATATTTTCATTCATCCATCTCTCTTGTACTTACAGTAGTAAAGTACTTCACATCTTTTTCAACAAGTATGTGTGTCTGTCTGTAATTACCTGTGTATACTTATTTGAACACTATGAGGAAAAAGTTTTACATTAATGGGGTTCTCTTGAACTTCATTACCTTTTAAACTAATGTATATGGTCAGTATTCACAGTCTCAACCCTTAGTTTATTCCTTTCATGTACTACTATGACACCACATCTTTACATCTTTCCTAACAAGTTGTTTGTTATATCCTCTAGTTGCTCTTTCTTTGAAGATATAAAGATGAAGGTTCCAGACACCAAAAAACTAAAGAAGAAACATTTTAGAAAAGATGAAAAGAAGTACCTTATTAGGTTCAGAATAATAGATGATAGGTTAAGTAATGATACTGTAAATGTTGATAATACCTAAGTTTAAAAAGTTGTATAATAGTGAAGTCCAAGAGAAAGGATTCAATAAATACAGAACTCTCTCCCCATGGTATTCAGTTAGGTGGAAATAGGTAATTACACAAAGATAAAGGCAAAATGATGAAACTTGCAAAGAAGTGGAGAGAGAAGCAAATAAAAATATTATGAATCAGTAAGATGATCGCAGTTGGATCATAGTGCCTGCCCTTGGTCTTAACCTATGTATTGCATGTGTGTGTTTTTGTATGCAAGTCTCTTACTATGATTTGTAAACTGCTAGAAGACAAACGAGGCTTAACCTTGTTACTTTCTCAGCTGTGTTAGGGAGACTAGCCAGAAATGTACCCACATGTTAAATTTCTGATCCCCTGCTCTTACATATGTCACTTGAGCTATTTCCAGTATTTGCATCAGTTTGCATGTGTCAGTAACTCATGACTTCACCTGACCCCCCTTCCAATATTATTTTGTCCTGTTTCTTTTTCTTTCATACTATTCGCCATTTCCCGCATTAGCGAGGTAGCGCTAAGAACAGAGGACTGGGCCTTTGAGGAATATCCTCACCTGGCCCCCTTCTCTGATCCTTCTTTTGGAGAAATGAAAAAAAAACGAGAGGGGAGGATTTCCAGCCCCCCGCTCCCTGCCCTTTTAGTCGCCTTCTACGACACGCATTAAAAACAATTAATTTGCATGTTTAGTTTTTTCCTTCCAAAGACTTTTAGTTGTGGATCCATATTTTTTATTTTTATACTTTGTCGCTGTCTCCCATGTTAGCGAGGTAGCGCAAGGAAACAGATGAAAGAATGGTCCAACCCACTCAAATACACATGTATACACATATACGTCCACACACGCACATATACATACCTATACATTTCAACGTATACATATATATACGTACAGACACATACATATACACACATGTACATAATTTATACTTGCTGCTGTTATTCATTCCTGTTGCCACCCCACCACACATGAAATGACAACCCCCCTCCCCCTGCATGCATGCGAGGTAACGCTAGGAAAAGACAACAAAGGCCACATTCGTTCACACTCAGTCTCTAGCTGTCATGTATAATGCACCGAAACCATAGCTCCCTTTCCACATCCAGGCCCCACAAAACTTTCCATGGTTAACCCCAGACGCATCACATGCCCTAGTTCAATCCATTGACAGCACCTTGACCCTGGTATACCATATCGTTCCAATTCACTCTACTCCTTGCACGCCTTTCACCCTCCTGCATGCTCAGGCCCTGATCGCTCAAAATCTTTCTCACTTCGTCTTTCCACCTCCAATTTGGTCTCCCACTTCTCGTTCCCTCCGCCTCTGACACATATATCCTCTTTGTCAATCTTTCCTCACTCATTCCCTCCATGTGACCAAACCATTTCAAAACACCCTCTTCTGCTCTCTCAACCACACTTTTTATTACCACATATCTCTCTTACCCTTTCATCACTTACTCGATCAAACCACCTCGCACCACATCTTGTCCTCAAACATCTCATTTCCAACACATCCACCCTCCTCTACTCAACTCTATCTATAGCCCACATCTCGCAACCATATAACATTGTTGGAACCACTATTCCTTCAAACATACCCAATTTTGCTTTCCAAGATAATGTTCTCGCCTTCCACACATTTTTCAACGCTCCCAAAACTTCGCCCCCTCCCCACCATGTGACACCCTGTGACTCACTTTTGCTTCCATGGTTCCATCAGCTGCCAAATCCACTCCCAGAAATCTAAAACACTTCACTTCCTTCAGTATTTCTTCATTCAAACTTACCTCCCAATTGACTTGTCTCTCAACCCTATTGTACCTAATAACCTTGCTTTTATTCACATTTACTCTCAGCTTTCTTCTTTCACACACTTTACCAAACTCAGTCACCAGCTTCTGCAGTTTCTCACGTGAATCAGCCACCAGCGCTGTATTATCAGCGAACAACAACTAACTCAATTCCCAAGCCCTCTCATCCACAACAGACTGCACACTTGCCCCTCTCTCCAAAACTCTTGTATTCACCTCCCTAACAGCCCCATCCATAAACAAATTAAACAACCATGTAGACATCACACACCCCTGCCACAAACCAACATTCACTGAGAACCAGTCACTTTCCTCTCTTCCTACTCACACACATGCCTTACATTCTTGATGATAACTTTTCACTGCTTCTAGCAACTTTCCTTCCACACCATATATTTTTAATACCTTCCACAAAGCATCTCTATCAACTTTCCAGATCCATAAATGCTACATACAAATCCTTTTGCTTTCTAGGTATTTCTCACATACACTCTTCAAAGCAAACACCTGATCCACACATCTACCACGTCTGAAACCACACTGCTCCTCCCCAATCTGATGCTCTGTACATGCTTTCACCCTCTCAATCAATACCCTCCCATATAATTTACCAGGAATACTCAACAAACTTATGCCTCTGTAATTTGAGCACTCACCTTTATCCCCTTTGCCTTTGTACAATGGCACTATGCATGCATTCTGCCAATCCTCAGGTACCTCACCATGAGTCATACCTATATTAAATATCCTTACCAACCAGTCAACAACACAGTCACCCCCTTTTTTAATAAATTCCACTGCAATACCATCCAAACCCGCTTCCTTGCCGGCTTTCATTCCGCAAAGCTTTTACTACCTCTTCTCTGTTTACCAAATCATTATCCCTAACCCTTTCACTTCGCACACCACCTTGACCAAAACACTCTATATCTGCCACTCTATCATCTAACACATTCATCAAACCTTCAAAATACTCACTCCATCTCCTTCTCACATCACCACTACTTGTTATTACCTCACCATTTGCCCCCTTCATTGATGTCCCATTTTTTCTCTTGTCTTATGCACTTTATTTACCTCCTTCCAAAACATCTTTTTATTCTCCCTAAAATTTAATGATACTCTCTCACCCCAACTTTCATTTGCCCTCTTTTTCACCTCTCACACCTTTCTCTTGACCTCCTGCCTCTTTCTTTTATATATCTCCCAGTCATTTGCACTATTTCCCTGCAAAACTCGTCCATATGCCTCTCTCTTCTCTTTCACTAATAATCACTAATAATGTGGATCCATATGTGTTTATTTTCTTGGATAGACCTATTTACTTTATTATTTATCAGGGCAAGAATGGGGCAGCTACTCATTGCACTTCTGGAATTCTTACGTTAGATGTTCATCTCCTTACTGTTCATGTAAACAGTAAAAATGCATTGTACTCTACACATATATCTCTTGTTTAGTAGCTGAATATTTAAAATCCTAGAGTCTAATAAACAATGAAACTCTGTCGGTATTCACCTTTGATCACGATACTTATCTTTGTGGCTAGTCATTGAGGTGCCTAGTTTGAATTTATAAAATTCATCATTATTTGGACCAAATATTTTCTTAGAAATTTATCTCATTTATTTAGAGGCCATGCCCTCATTAAATTTCCCCTAGGTTAATTTCATATATGAATAGCTCCAGATGTTTTGACAGTATTACCTTATAATCACTTCTGGAAATAGAAATGGAAAAATCCCATTGGCCTACTAGCGCTCTTAAAGAGACTGAGACATCATTTTTAAAATTACATACCTGTGGGTAGGGGTTGTACTCATGTAGGTGCCAACCTCATAACTTCTTTTGATCATACAGTTTTATGAACTTATAAAGCTCTTGACTTTTACTGCTTTTTCATCAGGCTTGCTTCATTCATCCTCTTTTACATTACTGCAAAAGCATTTCTATCTCCTCTCGCTTAGTGTTCAGTTGTGTACTTTACTGAGTTGGTTCCTTCCTTGCAGTTTTTTTTGTAATGAACAACTTTTTCCATTGTTTAGACTAGCTAGAGTCTAACCATCGAATATGGGAAAGAATATTTGAATATTTTTGTTGTCTATTTTCCGTCTGGAAATTAAGAAAGGTATGTGGATGAAGATTGTTTTGTTTCATAAGTTCATTAGGAAAGGAGAAGGAAACCTTATTAAGATGTTTCCTTGAAGATTAACTCATCTGTTCCTGATGGATAAAAATATATTTCATAAGTACACATAAGTGCACCGAGATAGGAGGAAGGAGCCTTATTAATATTTTTCCTCAATGATTCAGTCATCTGTTTCTGATGCTTCCTTGCTGAGGCAGAAAAAGTTGAACAGGTATGAAAGATGTTTAAATTGTACCTCATATTACAGGTTCATGGGAAAATTGGAGAGCTGAGTGGTGACATGAGTAGATTATTGAGTAGGTGCTTAGGGGTGAAGGGAACAGTGAAGAAGACACGTACACTCTACATGGTGGACCAAACAAGGATCCATGTTGACTCTGTTGTTGGTTTAGGAGACTTTATGGAACTTGAGGTGGGTGTTCTATATAATTGATCATATTGAATGCATAAGGAAAAACTAAAATTTCAAAAGAAACATTTGTGTGATATTGAGATATATAAATTGTGGCCTGCATAATGAAACTAAACTTTTGAGTGCAAAAGGAGAAAGTTGAGAGTAAATGTGACAAAAAAAAAGCTGGGTTATAGAGTTCAGCATAGAAAAGAAACGGGTTGGTTGGGGTGTGAGTTTGAGTGGAGAGAACTTTGAGGATATAAACTGTTTTGGATACATTGAAGTGGATACAGCAACAAGTGAATCCATGGGAGTTAAAGTGAGTCATAGGGTATATGAGGATACAGAGGTCTTGGGCATGTTGACATGTGTGGAAAGAGAGGTCATTATCAGTGAGGTTAAAGATGTGTATGTTTGATTATACTGTAGTCCTGAAGATATGGTATGGATGCAAGGCATAGGTTTTAAATGACAAATAACAGAATAGGGGGAATAAGTTAGAAATGAAATGTTTGAGGACAGTGTGCAGAGTGAGGAGGGGTGATTGAGTAAGAAAGGATAGGTTAAGAGAGAGTTGTGGTAGTAAAGACGGCATAGTTGAGAGCTGGAGATGGTGTGCGTAAATTCTGTAGTATGGACATATGGAGAAGATGAGTGAGGAGAGGTTGATGAAGAGGGTATATGTGACAAAATTGCAGGGTACAAGGAGGAGAGGGATACTGAATTGGAGATGGATTGATAGAGTGAAAAAAGCTTTAAGTGACTGAGGTCTGAACTTGCTAGGGTGTGTAAGGAATACATAGGATAGTGTGATGTGATGTGCAGGAAGCAACATGCTGTTGGGAGTGATGTGGTGTGCTGGGGTAACATGCTGTCAGGAGTGATAGGATGTGCAAGGGATGACATGCTGTCATTAGACTGAATAAGGGCATGTGGAGCGGTCATGGGAAACCAAGGAAAGGTCTTTGATGCCTTGTTGTGGTTAGGGGGCTCTCCTTTTGATGCATTGTATGTGACAGGTAGAGTGGATTCAAGCAAATAAGGCCATTCTTCATTTGTTCCTGGTGATACAAGTATTGGGATTTTTGTTACACAAGCTTAAAAGTATATTAATGATTCTTTGCATGGTGGTTTTCTGATAGGAAGTTGTTGCATTATAGTTTAAACCAAAATCTACCGGTTTTTAAGAAATGATTGATTGATTTTGTGGAATTTGTAAAGTGCCAAAATCTAATGGTTTAACTGCACATCTTAGTGTAAACAGTAATAAAGAATCTTAAAATATTTAAAAGATTTAAATTTTTTATTGTACAAAGGCAAAGGGGATAAGAGTGAGTGCTCAAATTACAGAGGTATAAGTTTGTTGAGTATTCCTGGTAAATTATATGGGAGGGTATTGATTGAGAGGGTGAAGGCAGGTACAGAGCATCAGATTGGGGAAGAGCAGTGTGGTTTCAGAAGTGGTAGAGGATGTGTGGATCAGGTGTTTGCTTTGAAGAATGTATGTGAGAAATACTTAGAAAAGCAAATGGATTTGTATGTAGCATTTATGGATCTGGAGAAGGCATATGATAGAGTTGATAGAGATGCTCTGTGGAAAGTATTAAGAATATATGGTGTGGGAGACAAGTTGTTAGAAGCAGTGAAAAGTTTTTATCAAGGATGTAAGGCATGTGTACGTGTAGGAAGAGAGGAAAGTGATTGGTTCTCAGTGAATGTAGGTTTGCGGCAGGGGTGTGTGATGTCTCCATGGTTGTTTAATTTGTTTGTGGATGGGGTTGTTAGGGAGGTAAATGCAAGAGTTTTGGAAAGAGGGGCAAGTATTAAGTCTGTTGGGGATGAGAGAGCTTGGGAAGTGAGTCAGTTGTTGTTCTCTGATGATACAGCGCTGGTGGCTGATTCATGTGAGAAACTGCAGAAGCTGGTGACTGAGTTTGGTAAAGTGTGTGAAAGAAGAAAGTTAAGAGTAAATGTGAATAAGAGCAAGGTAATTAGGTACAGTAGGGTTGAGGGTCAAGTCAATTGGGAGGTAAGTTTGAATAGAGAAAAACTGGAGGAAGTAAAGTGTTTTAGATATCTGGGAGTGGATCTGGCAACGGATGGAACCATGGAAGCGGAAGTGGATCATACGATGGGGGAGGGGTCGAAAATCCTGGGAGCCTTGAAGAATGTGTGGAAGTCGAGAACATTATCTCGGAAAGCAAAAATGGGTATGTTTGAAGTAATAGTGGTTCCAACAATGTTGTATGGTTGCGAGGCGTGGGCTATGGATAGAGTTGTGCGCAGGAGGATGGATGTGCTGGAAATGAGATGTTTGAGGACAATGTGTGGTGTGAGGTGGTTTGATCGAGTAAGTAACGTAAGGGTAAGAGAGATGTGTGGAAATAAAAAGAGCGTGGTTGAGAGAGCAGAAGAGGGTGTTTTGAAATGGTTTGGGCACATGGAGAGAATGAGTGAGGAAAGATTGACCAAGAGGATATATGTGTCGGAGGTGGAGGGAACGAGGAGAAGTGGGAGACCAAATTGGAGGTGGAAAGATGGAGTGAAAAAGATTTTGTGTGATCGGGGCCTGAACATGCAGGAGGGTGAAAGGAGGGCAAGGAATAGAGTGAATTGGATCGATGTGGTATACCGGGGTTGACGTGCTGTCAGTGGATTGAATCAGGGCATGTGAAGCGTCTGGGGTAAACCATGGAAAGCTGTGTAGGTATGTATATTTGTGTGTGTGGACGTATGTATATACATGTGTATGGGGGTGGGTTGGGCCATTTCTTTCGTCTGTTTCCTTGCGCTACCTCGCAAATGCGGGAGACAGCGACAAAGCAAAAAAAAAAAAAAAAAAAAAAATCAGCTTCTCTTGAAAGATATTTAAAAACAAAATTATATACTATTTATGTTTTGACCTAGAAAAATTCATCACTCTATTAACAGACATTGTGTAAAATTTCTCTCATACTTTTTTTCATTCCATTGCTACATGATGCACATTTGACTTTGAGACTCCCATTTTTTTGGCATTCTGTTCGGACATGTTCTACATAATATGGCAGTTGCAGGTATCACATACTGGGGTAGGTCTTTTCACCATTAAGTGATCATGGGTCAGAGTAGTATAATCAGTCCTCAGTTGACAAAATGTTTTGAAAATGCAATTAATGTTGACAGTGAGCCACCTTTCTTACTTCTTTTTTTTTTTTTTTTTTTTGTGTGTGTGTGTGTGTGTGTGTGTGTGTGTGTGGGGGGGGGGGGGGGGCTTTTCAGGCCTCATTTAGTTGCCATCTAAAACTAACAATTTTCTTCTTCTACTTATGAAACCATTGTGAGATGTAACTTTCGCATATGGATCGGTAGATATAGCTGGGTTAGCCTTAGTATCTGTTGTTTCATTACCACCAATAACATGGTATGGTCACCAATAGTGACTACACTTAAATTGCAAATTCTAGTTTTTGCCTTTTATGTAAGTTATGATAACCATACAGAATATATACTTATCTATATTCTTGAATGTAATTAATATTTGCCAGGAGACAATTTGTTTTCTAAACTGTTTTCCAAATGAAGAACTCTGACAGCAGGTTAGGGATGATGTTGACACCCAAGCCCTTCTGACAACAGGTTAGGGATGATGTTGACACCCAAGCCCTTCTCACACACATAATCCTGAAGTCTTTTTCCTGCTAGCTCATGATTATATTGTAGCCCTCTTTCTCATTGTCCCATCCTTATTACATTTGCTTAGGTTGAATTCCATCAACCTTGTATCAAACCAGTATGTTTAGGCTCCCTTATGTAAAGGTGATGCAATCCTTACTTTTCATTTCCCTCATCTGCAGCATATTCAGGTAGGAGCCCATTTCTTCAGTCAGTAGATTTATATGGATCAAGAAGAGTAATGATCCCAGCACAGAACCCTGTGACCCTCCACTGGTCATTTTGACTAACTTAGAGAAGACTCCACTGACAAGCATCTAATGTTTCCTTTCACTGAGGTAATCCTATATCCTTTGTAAGAGTTTCTCCACTATTCCACTGACAAGCATCTGATGTTTCCTTTCACTGAGGTAATCCTGTATCCATTGTAAGAGTTTCCCCACCATTCCTACTTGCTGATCTAGCACTTTAATCAGCCTCCTGTGCGGCAATGTTAAATATGTTCCACCATATACAAACAATCCATTAAACCTTCCCTTTTGTCCAGGACAGAGTTCACACTCATAGAAATGTATGAAGTTTGCTACAAATATAATCTCCATTCCCTAAAACCATTCTTTCACTTAAGTAATTTCTCCTCTGTAGAAAGTAATCTGTTTGCTTTGTAATCATTTCTCAAGCCATATATACCTCACTCATAAGTAAGACAGGTCTGTAGTTCAGTGCTTGTTCCTGGTCCCCTTTCCTATTGATAGGTATGACATTGGCCCTTTTCTGTTCCAATAGTAGTCTCTCCAGTAACATCTTTTAGTTTAAGTATTTTAAGAGGTTTAAGACTGCAAGAGGTGACAATATAATTATTTGGGAGCTATCTTGGGTACGTTTGGTGATATGGAATAATGAAGATAGAGATATAAGTGTGGAAATGAAGAAAGATAAAGGGACAGCATAGTCCTCATGACCCCTGACTTGTGCAGCCAAAACATGGACATGGGATGAGTCTCATAGGTCAAGAATCCAGGCAGTGGAAATGAGTTGTTTGAGAAGAGCATGTAGTGTGACTAAATGGGTTGAAGAGTGTAATGAGAGGGTGTATGAGAAATTTGGTATAGCAGAGAATGAACTGTGGAGTGGTATAGAGTGGATGAAATGCAATATTTTGAGGTGGTTTATGTGTTGAAAAAATGTAACATGGAGTTTACACGGTGATTGTATGATAGTGTGATTAAAGGAGTTTGTATGAGGAAAACCACTTGCAACATGTGGAAAGAGAGTGGAGGAATATTGGAGGGAGAGAGATGCAGGAAAAATGTGTGGAATGGTGTATCTGAAGGAGGTATTTAAGGACAGGGATAATTGGGGGCTATTTTGCCTTGGCCACCCCCTTGATGGGAGTTCCCAGGGGAAATAGGCAACAGTGATAGACAAATCTTGCATATCTGCACACATATTCGGTATATATGGTGAAAGTTCATCAGGACCATGATCCTTGTATAGGTCATGACCTCTATATCTATCGGTCTTAATGTTCTCTAAAACAACCAAATACATTTCATCATTGGTGTTGGTGCTGTAAAGTCTCCCTCAGTGGAAACCCATTTTTGAACTCATTATTCAGTTCCTCACATATCCTTACATCATCCTCATCAAATCTTTCCTTCCGAATCCCTTAACTTGATTAGCTGGTCTTTACATAACAGCTGCCTCTTGAGTTTTTGGAAAAGTTTCGAATTTCTGCTTTGTTTACAATATTCCTTGGTTTCTTTGTTCCTTCTTTATTCTGGTGTACTTGTTCCTTGCAAATGCTGGTTGGCTGGAGGGCTATCTGTCAACAGATCTTAAAGCTACTTTTGGTGTCTTTATTAATCCATCCCTTCCTGTTACCATTCCCTCTTTATTTAAGAGGTACCAATGTTCTTACTCCACTGTAAATTTCAGAATGTTCCACAGACTTAATCTATGTTACCAAAGAAATCGTGGAGGTTTGTGTAGCTTCCAGAGTTATGTCTCCTTTTCCGTGTCTTACCTCATAGTCAAACTTGAGCATAAATTTTTCCAGCTGGTATATTGTATACAATATTCTCGATGTTCATGCTTGTGTGTGAAGACATTCAGTAATTATATATCAGTCCCTGTCATCAGAGTGAGCTTACTGACATGTTGGTATAAGAAATTTTCCTGTATATGCTAAAAACTTGCCTCAACTCCCTGAGAATCCAAAGTCCCTAGTCCATCTCTTCGTAACTGGAATCCCATTATCAGTATTTTATCATTTCTTGAAAATTATTTACAACTTCATGTACCATTTTGATTATTCTTTGTTGTTATTCAATATAATATTTTATTATTTTTATTATACTCTGTCGCCATCTCCCACGTCAGCAAGGTAGCACAAGAAAACAGACGAAAGAATGGCCCAACCCACCCACATACACATGTATATACATAAACGCCCACACATGCACATATACATACCTATACATTTCAGTGTATACATACATGTACATACACAGACATAGACATATATACTCATGTACTTTTTAACACTTGTGGATAATTGCAATACATATTTTGCATTTCTTCCTGAAAGGTACTCTTCTTATCACATCTTGTGTGAATAAAACCTCTTCCACTGTTTCTCGAAACTTTAGTAGTCCACTTTCTAATAAGAGGGTTCTTTTCCCTCCTATACCATCTCTTTCCCTCCTTGGAACCATGTACCCTTCTGGGCAGAACACAAGAGATACTCTCTCTCTATCACATTTAATGAATATCACCTTGTATCTAACTTTCTTAGCTTTCCTAAGTACATCCTGGTTAGATGAATCCAAGGCAGCCATAACTGGTCACCCCTCAAATGTTGATTATAACCAGTTTTTTCTTTTATACTACACCATCTCTACATAGCATTGCACGAGCATTTGTCAGAACTTTATTCAAGTTTTTCATATTTTTTTTGCTATTCAGTTACATATTCTAGTAAGATACATTACAAAGTGTTAAAAAGGCCAAATCCTATGTATAATTTTTCAACTCTTTCTCATAGGTATTGCTACGTGATGATCAGACTGTCGAGGATGGGGAAAAGATTGCCAGCGATCTTCAGCAAAAGCTAGGTGTTGAGAAAGAAGATTTGCTTTCTGAAGCATATATGGATATGATTCTGAAGAAACAATGAGGAAAAACCCAAATAAATCTTGTTTTGCTTTTCAAGTACAGTATTCTTGAGAAAGAGCAATTTTCTTCTCTGGATTTGTGATCATGGTTTTCCCCATGTTAACTTTTACTCAGAATCTCATATGTAATGCATTACAAATAATAGTGAAAACTCGGTCATACTGTATCCTGGTGAAATTCACATTTTACTGAGATTTTTTTTTAGTACAATAAAATACCACATAAACCTTAAATTATATATTTACAATGAAGAAATTAACTATAACAAAGGTACGTTGCTAATTAAAAACTGATAGATGAAAATCACTCTCCTGTATAAGAAACTGTTGGTAGGGAATGAGTTCATGTGAAGTAATTATGCAACATTATTGCCAAAAAACCTGTTTGTAAAGGTAAACTTTTGAATGAACAATCACTAAATGCTTTGTATCATGTATCATGGCCCAACTTGACACAATATTCTATTGTAGCCATCATCAGTTGATGTGTTATGTAGGAACAGAAGGGCATATCAAATGTTGTTCTAACATTTCCTGCCAGTTTAAATATCCAGCTCTTTCATCACACTACTGGTAGTCTATTGAGGTTCTTCTGTAGCTAGGCCGGTATGAGAAAATTTTATGCTCAGTACCCCTACGACCACCATATATATATATATATATATACATGGCTGTCAATTTGCAAGTCATTTGTATACAAAAAAGCCAGTAGAAAATGTAGATTTTTGGAAGACTTAAGTGAAGAGGAACTCTAGGTAAAAGTCAACAATAATTAATGAGGAATCTGACGAAATAATTGACCAAAGGATAATGGCAGGACTTTCTGAGGGAGGCTAGTACCCATTTACCACCATTCTCAAATTGGACCTTTCTTCTTAAGGAATACATAACTGCATCCACTGTTCTCTTATATATTTATATAAAAAAAAAAAAATATATTTTTGCTTTGTCGCTGTCTCCCGCGTTTGCGAGGTAGCGCAAGGAAGCAGACGAAAGAAATGGCCCAACCCACCCCCATACACATGTATATACATACATCCACACACGCAAATATACATACCTACACAGCTTTCCATGGTTAACCCCAGATGCTTCACATGCCCTGATTCAATCCACTGACAGCATGTCAACCCCAGTATACCACATCGATCCAATTCACTCTACTCCTTGCCCTCCTTTCACCCTCCTGCATGTTCAGGCCCCGATCACACAAAATCTTTTTCACTCCATCTTTCCACCTCCAATTTGGTCTCCCACTTCTCCTCGTTCCCTCCACCTCCGACACATATATCCTCTTGGTCAATCTTTCCTCACTCATTCTCTCCATGTGCCCAAACCATTTCAAAACACCCTCTTCTGCTCTCTCAACCACGCTCTTTTTATTTCCACACCTCTCTCTTACCCTTACGTTACTTACTCGATCAAACCACCTCACACCATATATTGTCCTTAAACATTTCATTTCCAACACATCCACATGTATATACATAAATGCCTACACACGCACATATACATACTTGCTGTCTTCATCCATTCCCGTCGCCACCCTGCCACACGAAATAGCATGTACATACATAAACGCCCACATTTCACCATATAAATACATATACATACACAGACATATACATATTCATATTTGATGCCTTCATCCGTTCCCGTTGCCACCCCACCACACATGAAATAGCATCCCCCAGCGAGGTAGCGCCAGGAACAGACAAAAAAGGCCACATTCGTTCACACTCAGTCTCTAGCTCTAGCTGTCATGTGTATTGCACCAAAACCACAGCTCCCTTTCCACATCCAGGCCCCAAAGACCTTTCCATGGTTTACTGCATACACTTCACATGCCCTGGTTCAATCCACTGACAGCACGTCAACTCCGGTATACCACATCATTCTAATTCACTCTATTTCGTGCATGCCTTTCACCTTCCTGTGTGTTCAAGCCCCAATCCCTCAAAAGCTTTTTCACTCCATCTTTTCACCTTTAATTTGGTCTCCTGCTTCTGCTTCTTCCTTCTACCTGTGATACATATACTCTCTTTGTCAGTCTTTCCTCACTCATTCTCTCCATGTCCAAACCATTTCAACACACCCTCTTCTGCTGTCTCAACCACACTTTATTACCACTCATCTCTCTTACCCTTTCATTACTTACTTGATCAAACCACCTCACACCATATATTGTCCTTAAACATTTCATTTCCAACACATCCACCCTCCTCTGTATGAGCCTTTTTATAGTCCTTGCCCCCATTGCTCAAAATCTTTTTCACTCCATCCTTCCACCTCAGTTTGGTCTCCAGCTTCCCCTTGTTCCCTCCACCTCTGACACATTTATCCTGTCAATCTTTCCTCACTCATTCTCTCCATTTGTCTAAACCATTTCAACACACCGGCTCTCAACCAATTTCCAGCTACCCCTGGGGATATGGGAGAAAGAATAATGACCACATATCCTGTGTTACAAAAAGGGAACTTGGGGCAGCATGACGACCCCGGTGTACAACATCGTTCCAATTCCCTCTATCCCTTGCACACCTCTCACCCTCCTGTATGTTCAGGCCCTGATCGCTCAAATCTTTTTCACTTCATCCTTCCACCTCCAATTTGGTCTCCAGCTTCTCCTTGTTCCCTCCACCTCTGACACGTATATCCTCTTTGTCAATCTTTCCTTACTCATTCTCTCCATATGTCCCAACCATTTCAACACACACCTGCTCTCTCAACCACACTTTTTCCCATTTCCACACTTCTCTCTTACCTTTACATTGCTTACTTGATCAAACCACCTCACACCACATATTGTCTTCAAACATTTCATTTCCAACACATCCACCCTCCTCTGTACAACCCTATCTATAGCCCATGGCTCGCAACCATAGAACATTGTGAGAACTACTATTCCTTCAAACATACCCATTTTTGCTCTCTGAGATAACATTCTCTACTTCCACACATTTTTCATTGCTCCCAGAACTTTCCTCCCTCTCCCACCATGTGACACTTTCGCTTCCATGGTTCCATCCGCTGCAAAGTCCACTCCCAGATAGTAAAACACTTAACTTCCTACACTTTTGAAACTTACATCCCAATTAATTTAGTCCCTCAACCCTACTGAACCTAATAACCTTACTCTTATTCACATTTACTCTCAACTTTCTCCTTTCACACACTTTTCCAAACTCAGTCACCAACCTCTGCAGTTTCTCTTGAATCATACTTGTTCACTATTTGCCAGGAACAAAGAAAGACTGCATCCACTCACATTCAATTCTCTAGCTGTCATATGTAATGCACTAAAACCACAGCTCCCTATCCACAAACATACCTTACAGAACTTTCCATGCTTCAACTGATGCTTCAAATGCCCAAGTTTATTCCATTGACAGCACATAAACCCCAGTATACCACATCACTATTATTCATTCTATCCTATGGATGTCTTTCGCTGTCCTGAATGTTCAAGCCTTGATTGCTCGAAATCTTTTTCACTCCATTCTTAATTCCCAGGGAGATGTATTACCAGGACTACCAGCCTGGGTATCGGGAGGGTTAGTGACATCTGCTTAGTGTGCCAGCACTTTGAAGGTTGTCAAGTTGCACTCTGACCCAGGTAACTGTCTTTTCTTCCTACCTCACTAACATGTGGACTACTGGCTTTCTGTCCACAAACACAAATATCTCCTTGTCACATGCAATGCTTAACAACACTTGAATCCCCCAGCCCTTTTGTAGAAACTCTAGATTTTCCTGCAGTGAGCAGTAGGTAGTAGTAGGTAAAAACATTTAGACGGGATACAAGCCTCCCTATACAATTTTCTGCACACCATGATGTGTGTCAACGTCTGAGTGTAAAATCCTTGTACACCATCTACTTACCTGCCTTCCTAAAATAAAATTAGGAAGCTCTGTTGGAGAACAAGAACACTATCTGCTGACCAACTATGCTGGATACTTTGTAAAAATAAATAATGTATATTTTCTCAGGCTTTAAAAGTTTTTGTGCTGGACAATGTGCTTCCTTTTTTTGTGATGTTAAAGCTATACTTGTGCTTAGTTGTATTAGGTACATAATACCTAGTCCTATTCATTACTTTAATGTTAAGTAATTACATTTTACATAAAGCATGTCAACCTCAAAGTAGGTGTAGGGGGAATGTGTGTCTAGAGCATTTACCTGAGAAGGGCACTAAGAGCCACTTAATTCCCAGAACATATGTAACAGTTTCTTTTCCAACATCTTAGGAATGCATAATACATTTTTTTCTATGCTCAAATGCCCATACCATTTTGCTAAATATTCAAAGTAAACCAGTTTTGTAGCTAAGGATACAATAGGGAAGAGCACGGTTGGCACTGAATGGCTGCTTCTGATTTTCAACTATAGTTAAAATACTTGATTTCCTGTGTTAGCAAGGTAGTGCCAGGAACAGAAGAAAGGCCACATCTACTCAGATCAATTTTCTAGCTGTCATGTGTAATAAACCAAAACCACAGTTCCCTATCCCAAACCATGCCCAACAGAACTTTCAATGGTTTATCCCAGCTGCTTCACATGCCCTGGTTCAGTCCATGACAGAACGTTGACCTAAGTATACCACATTGTTCCAATTTGCTCTCTCACATGCAAACCTTTCACCCTCATGCATGTTTTATATTCTTCTAAATATATTATGGGATGGCACAATTACCTTGGCTTAAAATCCAAATACAGTATTAAATAGTTCTCTTACTGCTTGCATGCAATTGCTTAAGGCACATGTCTGGTACAAAATCTTGTATTCCATGTTTTGTAAGGACCTAAAAATTAACAGGAAGAAATTCCCATAGGGAAGCCATGTATGAAGCTAGATCCATCCAACAGTGATGTCTATGCAACTTACCAAACTGGCAGTATATTCTGTTTAGTGCTCTGGTTATTAAGAACAACTGATCATCTGATCACTTTATTTAGATCATTTTAGCAAGGAGATTATTAATCAGTTCCTCCCTGTTACCAAAATCACCACCCTCAACAAAGTGGGTTGTCTTCTTCCTCCATCCACCAGTTGGATTGTTCAGCTGTAAAAAGAAATAACTTTTTGTTAGCCAGGATTGAAAGAGAGAGAAAATGTTTAACAACTATATCTGTGACTTTGGAAACATTATAGGGATCTCTAGATTTATGAAAGTTATGTTCTTGAAAATAGTCATGTAAATAAATAATGCATACATCAAATACTGTAAGTAATAATCACAGGGTTTTGTCATTTATAAGATAGTAAGGAAAATTTGCAGTGAAAAACTACAGTATATGTGTACCAGGACAATGGGGCAGGGGGATGGAAATCCTCCCCTTCTTGTATTCTAATTACTAAAGGGGAAACAGGAGAAGGAGTCAAGTGGGGAGTGCTCATCCTCCTTGAAGGTTCGGACTGTGTGTGTGGATGTAACCAAGATGAGAAGAAAAAGAGTCATAGGTAGTATTTTTGAGGACAGAAACCTGGACGTTCTTGAGTTACACAAAGCTCAAGGGTTAAGGGGAAGAATGGTTAAGAAAACCCTTGGGAGTAAAGTCAGGGATTAGAGAGAGGATAAGAGCTAAGGAAGGAGAAGCACTACTCTGAAGCAGTTATGGTAGTGTGTGATAGTGGTTATTTATATCATACTTGATTGCTGTCTCTTGTGTCAGCAAGGTAGTGCCAAGAAACTGATGAAAAATGGCCCATCTCCTCATACACATATATATCTTTCTTTCATACTATTCGCCATTTCCCGCATTAGAGAGGTAGCGTTAAGAACAGAGGACTGGGCCTTTGATGGAATATCCTCACTTGGCCCCCTTCTCTGTTCCTTCTTTTTGGAAAAAAAAAAAAAAAAAAGAGGGGAGGCTTTCCAGTCACCCGCTCCCTCCCCTTTTAGTCGCCTTCTACGACACACAGGGAAAACGTGGGAAGTATTCTTTCTCCCCTATCCCCAGGGATAATATATATATATATATATTCTTTTTTTCTTTCAAACTATTCGCCATTTCCCGCATTAGCGAGGTAGCGTTAAGAACAGAGGACTGGGCCTTTGAGGGAATACCCTCAACTGGCCCAATTCTCTGTTCCTTCTTTTGGAAAATTGAAAAAAAAAAAAAAAAAAAAAAAACCGAGAGGGGAGGATTTCCAGCCCCCCGCTCCCTCCCCTTTTAGTCGCCTTCTATGACACGCAGGAATACGTGGGAAGTATTCTTAATCCCCTATCCCCAGGGATAATATATATATATATATATATATATATATATATATATATATATATATATATATATATATATATATATATATATATATATATATGTGACTGAGTTTGGTAAAGTGTGTGAAAGAAGAAAGTTAAGAGTAAATGTGAATAAGAGCAAGGTTATTAGGTACAGTAGGGTTGAGGGTCAAGTCAATTGGGAGGGAAGTTTGAATGGAGAAAAACTGGAGGAAGTGAAGTGTTTTAGATATCTGGGAGTGGATCTGGCAGCGGATGGAACCATGGGAGTGGAAGTAAATCATAGGGTGGGGGAGGGGGCAAAAATCCTGGCAGCCTTGAAGAATGTATGGAAGTGGAGAACATTATCTCCAAAAGCAAAAATGGGTATGTTTGAAGGAATAGTGGTTCCAACAATGTTGTATGGTTGCGAGGCGTGGGCTATGGATAGAGTTGTGCGTAGGAGTGTGGATGTGCTGGAAATGAGATGTTTGAGGACAAGATGTGGTGTGAGGTGGTTTGATCGAGTAAGTAATGTAAAGGTAAGAGAGATGTGTGGAAATAAAAAGAGCGTGGTTGAGAGAGCAGAAGAGGGTGTTTTGAAATGGTTTGGGCACATGGAGAGAATGAGTGAGGAAAGATTGACCAAGAAGATATATGTGTCGGAGGTGGAGGGAACGAGGAGAAGTGGGAGACCAAATTGGAGGTGAAAGATGGAGAGAAAAAGATTTTGAGTGATCTGGGCCTGAACATGCAGGAGGGTAAAAGGCGGGCAAGGAATAGAGTGAATTGGATCGATGTGGTATACCGGGGTCGACGTGCTGTCGATGGATTGAATCAGGGCATGAGAAGCGTCTGGGGTAAACCATGGAAAGCTGTGTAGGTATGTATATTTGCGTGTGTGGACGTGTGTATGTACATGTGTATGGGGGGGGGGGGTGGGCCATTTCTTTCGTCTGTTTCCTTGCGCTACCTCGCAAACGCGGGAGACAGCGACAAAGTATAGAAAAAAAAAAAAAAAATATATATATATATATATATATATATATATATATATATATATATACACATATATATATATTTTTTTTCTTTGTCGCTGTCTCCCGCGTTTGCGAGGTAGCGCAAGGAAACAGACGAAAGAAATGACCCAACCCACCCCCATACACATGCCTTGATTCAACCCACTGACAGCACGTCAACCCTGGTATACCACATCGCTCCAATTCACTCTATTTTTTGCCCTCCTTTCACCCTCCTGCATGTTCAGGCCCCAATCACACAAAATCTTTTTCACTCCATCTTTCCACCTCCAATTTGGTCTCCCTCTTCTCCTCGTTCCCTCCACCTCCGACACATATATCCTCTTAGTCAATCTTTCCTCACTCATTCTCTCCATGTGACCAAACCATTTCAAAACACCCTCTTCTGCTCTCTCAACCACGCTCTTTTTATTTCCACACATCTCTCTTACCCTTACGTTACTTACTTGATCAAACCACCTCACACCACACATTGTCCTCAAACATCTCATTTCCAGCACATCCATCCTCCTGCACACAACTCTATCCATAGTCCACGCCTCGCAACCATAAAACATTGTTGGAACCACTATTCCTTCAAACATACCCATTTTTGCTTTCCAAGATAATGTTCTCGACTTCCACACATTCTTCAAGGCTCCCAGAATTTTCACCCCCTCCCCCACCCTATGATCCACTTCCGCTTCCATGGTTCCATCCGCTGCCAGATCCACTCCCAGATATCTAAAACACTTCACTTCCTCCAGTTTTTCTCCATTCAAACTCACCTCCCAATTGAATTGACCCTGAACCCTACTGTACCTAATAACCTTGCTCTTATTCACATTTATTCTTAACTTTCTTCTTTCACACACTTTACCAAACTCAGTCACCAGCTTCTGCAGTTTCTCACATGAATCAGCCACCAGCGCTGTATCATCAGCGAACAACAACTGACTCACTTCCCAAGCTCTCTCATCCCCAACAGACTTCATACTTGCCGCTGTCTCCCGCGTTTGCGAGGTAGCGCAAGGAAACAGACGAAAGAAATGGCCCAACCCACCCCCATACACATGTATATACATACACGTCCACACACGCAAATATACATACCTAAACAGCTTTCCATGGTTTACCCTAGACGCTTCACATGCCCTGATTCAATCCACTGACAGCACGTCAACCCCGGTATACCACATCGCTCCAATTTACTCTATTCCTTGCCCTCCTTTCACCCTCCTGCATGTTCAGGCCCCGATCACACAAAATCTTTTTCACTCCATCTTTCCACCTCCAATTTGGTCTCCCTCTTCTCCTCGTTCCCTCCACCTCCGACACATATATCCTCTTGGTCAATCTTTCCTCACTCATTCTCTCCATGTGCCCAAAACATTTCAAAACACCCTCTTCTGCTCTCTCAACCACGCTCTTTTTATTTCCACACATCTCTCTTACCCTTACGTTACTTACTCGATCAAACCACCTCACACCACACATTGTCCTTAAACATCTCATTTTCAGCACATCCATCCTCCTGCGCACAACTCTATCCATAGCCCACGCCTCGCAACCATACAAAATTGTTGGAACCACTATTCCTTCAAACATACCCATTTTTGCTTTCGGAGATAATGTTCTAAACTTCCACACATTCTTCTAAGGCTGCCAGGATTTTCGCCCCCTCCCCCACCCTATGATCCACTTCCGCTTCCATGGTTCCATCCGCTGCCAGATCCACTCCCAGATATCTGAAACACTTTACTTCCTCCAGTTTTTCTCCATTCAAACTTACCTCCCAATTGACTTGACCCTCAACCCTACTGTACCTAATAACCTTGCTCTTATTCACATTTACTCTTAACTTTCTTCTTTCACACACTTTACCAAACTCAGTCACCAGTAACCTTGCTCTTATTCACATTTACTCTTAACTTTCTTCTTTCACACACTTTACCAAACTCAGTCACCAGCTTCTGCAGTTTCTCACATGAATCAGCCACCAGCGCTGTATCATCAGCGAACAACAACTGACTCACTTCCCAAGCTCTCTCATCCACAACAGACTTCATACTTGCCCCTCTTTCCAAAACTATATATATATATATGGGATGGGAATAAATAAAGCGATGGGAATAAATAAAGGTAGAAAGTATGAATTATGTACATGTGTATATATGTATATGTCTGTGTGTGTATATATATGTGTACATTGAGATGTATAGGTATGTATATTTGCGTGTGTGGACGTGTATGTATATACATGTGATGTGGGTGGGTTGGGCCATTCTTTCGTCTGTTTCCTTGCGCTACCTTGCTAACGTGGGAGACAGCGACAAAAAATAAAAAAAAAAGTTTGTTGAGTATTCCTGGTAAATTATATGGGAGGGTATTGATTGAGAGGGTGAAGACATGTGCAGAGCATCAGATTGGAGAAGAGCAGTGTGGTTTCAGAAGTGGTAGAGGACGTATGGATCAGGTGTTTGCTTTGAAGAGAATGTACGTGAGAAATACTTAGAAAAGCAAATGGATTTGAGTGTAGCATTCATGGATCTGGAGAAGGCATATGATAAGAGTTGATAGAGATGCTCTGTGGAAGGTACTGAGAATATATGGTGTGGGAGGCAAGTTGTTAGAAGCAGTGAAAAAGTTTTTATCGAGGATGTAAGGCATGTGTACGTGTAGGAAGAGAGGAAAGTGATTGGTTCTCAGTGAATGTAGGTTTGCGGCAGGGGTGTGTGATGTCTCCATGGTTGTTTAATTTGTTTATGGATGGGGTTGTTAGGGAGGTGAATGCAAGAGTTTTGGAAAGAGGGGCAAGTATGCGGTCTGTTGTGGATAAGAGAGCTTGGGAAGTGAGTCAGTTGTTGTTCGCCGATTATACATTGCTGGTGGCTGATTCATGTGAGAAACTGCAGAAGCTGGTGACTGAGTTTGGTAAAGTGTGTGAAAGAAGAAAGTTGAGAGTAAATGAGCAAGGTTATTAGGTACAGTAGGGTTGAGTGTCAAGTCAATTGGGAGGTAAGTCTGAATGGAGAAAAACTGAAGGAAGTGAAGTGTTTTAGATATCTGGGAGTGGATTTGGCAGCGGATGGAACCATGGAAGCAGAAGTGAATCATAGGGTGGGGGAGGGGGCAAAAATTCTGCAAGCCTTGAATAATGTGTGGAAGTCAAGAACATTATCTC